>NC_061511.1:123894218-123996021 GCF_022539505.1 Lolium rigidum
TGTGTGCATCATGTAGTACTTGGCGTAGTTTATGATTGTGATCTCTTGTAGATTATGAAGTTAACTATTACTATGATAGTATTGATGTGATCTATTCCCCCTTTCATAGCTTGATGGTGACAGTGTGCATGCTATGTTAGTACTCGGTATAATTGCATTGGTCTATCATGCACTCTAAGGTTATTTAAATATGAACATCGAATGTTGTGGAGCTTGTTAACTCCGGCATTGAGGTGCTCTTGTAGCCCTACACAATTAATGGTGTTCATCATCCAACAAGAGAGTGTAGAGTGGTTTTATTATGTGATCAATGTTGAGAGTGTCCACTAGTGAAAGTATGATCCCTAGGCCTTCTTTCCAAATACTGCAATCATCGCTTATTTACTGTTCTACTGCATCTTTACTTCCTGCAATATTAGTACCATCAACTGCATGCCAGCAAACTATTTTCTGGCGCCGTTACTACTGCTCATATTCATTCATACCACTTGTATTTCACTATCTCTTCGCCGAACTAGTGCACCTATACATCTGACAAGTGTATTAGGTGTGTTGCGGACACAAGAGACTTCATGTATCGTGATTGCAGGGTTGCTTGAGAGGGATTTCTTTGTCCTCTTCCTCCCTGAGTTCGATAAACCTTGGGTGATTCACTTAAGGGAAACTTGCTGCTATTCTACAAACCTCTGCTCTTGGAGGCCCAACACTGTCTACAGGAATAGAAGCGTGCGTAGACATCACTATATTTCTAATTACGATTTGACCAAATATTTTCGGCTAGTGCTATTATTTACGCACAAATTTGCGCCCTACAATATAACTGCAGATTGGAACAAAGTTTCGACTAATCTACTCGGTCGACCGCGTCCGCCTTCGCGCACCCGCCATGTGCTCGTGGGCTCGCCTGTCGTGGACCCGATGTTGCGGACTCGATATACTCGGTTGTTCGCCAGTCGCGGATCCGCCATATCAACTACGTCTTCTTCATCGACCATGCCGGCCAGGCGCCACGCGGTTACATCAACTATTTTCTAGCCGCGCGACTACTTCAACTGCGCTCGCTGCATCGACTATTTCTGGCCGCGTAACTGTTTCGACTGCGCCCGCCACATCGCCCATCTTCTGGCCACGCAACTACTTCGACCGCGTCTACCATGCGACATGCCTCCACATTGGCCTCCCCGCAGCCGAGCTAAGTATTCCTCTTCCTTTCGCCACACCCGATGCTCGGGGAGGCACCATTACATCGTTACCGCCATTACTCTCGACTACTCGGTGGATTTATCTTCTTCGGCTTTGGATATATCTTCCCTGACTCAATGGATTTATTTTCTTTGGGTCAGTGGCTTCATTATCTATGGTTATCAATGGATATCATCTTATATAAATGACCCGATGCACTCCCGGGTCGGTGGCTTCATCATCTATGGTTTTCAATGGATTTATCTTCTATGGCTATGTAAATATGGCCATGATACACTTTCGGGAGCACTGGAAGATCTTCGACTATTACGTCTACTCCCATCGGGAGCGCTAGTTCGCTGGAATTTAAGAAAACATGAAGACTCCTTGTACTATCACTCCCGTCGGGAGCTGTGGTTCGCTGGAATTCAACAAAACATGAAGACTCCTTACACTATCACTCTCATCGGGAGAGCTGGTTCGCTGGAATCCAAGCAACATGAAGAATCCTTATAATATCAATGATTTCATCAAAGCCTCAGGGAACATGCGAGTGCTGCAATTGATGACAATCTATGGACTGCCATAATACATAAAAAATACAAACAATTTCCACGAATGCCTCAGGGAACATGCGAGTGCTGCAATCGACGAAAATCACAACAAGATATGTTACGATTACCGCGGGTCCATCGGGCCTGCAATGCGAACTAATCACTCAAAACTTGTTGATGACCACTATAAAAACGAATATGCGGCTCAGTACGATGCAATAAGTCCGCCGGGTCTGCAGTGCACCCTATGTTTGGGTGTTGTCGCTGAAGATTTTCCAGAATACGCGGCTCGGTACGATGCAATGAGTCCGTCGGGTCTGCAGTGCACCATATGTTCGGGTGTTACCACCGACAATTTACAAGAATACGCGGCTCAGTAAGATGCAATGTGTCCGTCGGACCTGCAGCGCACCCTACGTTTGGGTGTTGCCGAGGACAAATCATCGACTCCTCAGGGACATCAGCAAAATCATCGACTCCTCTGCGACATCATCGAAATCATCGACTCCTCTGCGATATCATCAAAATCACTGACTCCTCTCGGACATCATCAAAATCATCAACTCCTCTTGGACATCATCAAAATCATCGACTCCTCTTGGACATCATCAAAATCACTGACTCCTCCATGACATCATCAAAATCATCAACTCCTCTATGATATTATCAAAATCATCGACATCATCAAAAGCATCTAAATATTTGATACGTCTCTGACGTATCGATAATTTCTTATGTTCCATGCCACATTATTGATGATATCTACATGTTATATGCACATTTTATGTCATATTTATGCGTTTTCTGGAACTAACCTATTGACGAGATGCCGAAAGGCCAGTTGCTGTTTTCTGCTGTTTTTGGTTTCAGAAATCCTAGTAACGAAATATTCTCGGAATCGGACGAAATCAACGCCCGGATTCCTATTTTGCCCGGAAGCATCCGAACACCCGAGAGTCGCCAGAGGGGGCCACACAGGCCCCAGATGATAGGCCGGCGCGGCCCTGGCCCTGGCCGCGCGGCCCTATGGTGTCGTCGCCCCTTCGACCTTCTGACGCCGCCTCTTCGCCTATATAAAGGTCCCAGACCTAAAACCTCGATACGGAAAAGCCACGGTACGAGAAACCTTCCGGAGCCGCCGCCATCGCGAAGCCAAGATCTGGGGGACAGGAGTCTCTGTTCCGGCACGCCGCCGGGACGGGGAAGTGCCCCCGGAAGGCTTCTCCATCGACACCACCGCCATCTCCATCAACGCTGATGTCTCCCATGAGGAGGGAGTAGTTCTCCATCGAGGCTCGGGGCTGTACCGGTAGCTATGTGGTTCATCTCTCTCCTATGTACTTCAATACAATAATCTCATGAGCTGCCTTACATGATTGAGATTCATATGATGATGCTTGTAATCTAGATGTCATTATGCTAGTCAAGTGGGTTTTACTTATGTGATCTCCGGAGACTCCTTGTCCCACGTGTGTAAAGGTGACGAGTGTGTGCACCGTGTGAGTCTCTTAGGCTATATTTCACGGAATACTTATTCACCGTTATGAATGGCATAGTGAAGTGCTTATTTATATCTCTTTATGATTGCAATGTGTTTTGTATCACAATTTATCTATGTGCTACTCTAGTGATGTTATTAAAGTAGTTTTATTCCTCCCGCACGGTGTAATGGTGACGAGTGTGTGCATCCGTGTTAGTACTTGGCGTAGGCTATGATTATGATCTCTTGTAGATTATGAAGTTAACTATTGCTATAATGGTATTGATGTGATCTATTCCTCCTACATGGTGTGAAGGTGACAGTGTGCATGCTATGTTAGTACTTGGTTTAGTCGTGTTGATCTTTCGTGCACTCTAAGGTTATTTAAATATGAACATTGAATTGTGGAGCTTGTTAACTCCGGCGTTGAGGGTTCGTGTAATCCTACGCAATGTGTTCATCATCCAACAAGAGTGTAGAGTATGCATTTATCTATTCTGTTATGTGATCAATGTTGAGAGTGTCCACTAGTGAAAGTGTAATCCCTAGGCCTTGTTCCTAAATATCGCTATCGCTCGCTTGTTTACTGTTTTACTGCGTTACTACTGCTGCGTTACTACTGCTCATACTTATTTATACCACCTGTATTTCACTATCTCTTCGCCGAACTAGTGCACCTATTAGGTGTGTTGGGGACACAAGAGACTTCTTGCTTTGTTGTTGCAGGGTTGCATGAGAGGGATATCTTTGACCTCTTCCTCCCCGAGTTCGATAAACCTTGGGTGATCCACTTAAGGGAAACTTGCTGCTGTTCTACAAACCTCTCGCTCTTGGAGGCCCAACACTGTCTACAAGAATAGAAGCTCCCGTAGACATCAAGCTATTTTCCGGCGCCGTTGCCGGGGAGGAAAGGTAAAAGGTACTCACACTCGGATCTCGGCTACTAAGCTATTTTCGCCGTTGTAAGTACTCGAAGCTATTTCCTTTAGATCCTGCAATTGCATCTTTTTGTTTCTTGTTTACACTAGTTTGGCATAATGGACAACAATGAGCTTCTTATTCTATTTCCTGACTTAAGACATGGATGGTTTGATGCGAAAATTAAAAAACCTATGGAATCTTATTTGCATGATGGTAGTAATATTAGTATGAACGCTTTGAACACCATTGTTGATAATGATATAGAAAGTTCTAAGCTTGGGGAAGCTGGTTTTCATGATCTTTTTAGTCCCCCAAGCATTGAGGAGAAAATTTTCTTTGATGGTACTTTGCCTCCTATTTATGATGATTATAATGATAGTGGTCTTTTGGTGCCACCTACTATGGAGAGTGAATGTTATTGTGATTATACTATGCCTCCTATATTTGATGATGAGAATAATAATGATAGCTACTTTGTTGAATTTGCTCCCACTACAACTAATAAAATTGATTATGCTTATGTGGAGAGTAATAATTTTATGCATGAGACTCATGATAAGAATGCTTTATGTGATAGTTATATTGTTGAGTTTGCTCATGTTGCTACTGAAAGTTATTATGAGAGAGGAAAATATGGTTGTAGAAATTTTCATGTTACTAAAACACCTCTCTATGTGCTGAAAATCTTGAAGCTGCACTTGTTTTATCTTTCTATGCTTGTTGCATTATGCTTCATGAATTTGTTTATTTACAAGATTCCTTTTCATAGGAAGCATGTTAGGCTTAAATGTGTTTTGAATTTGCCTCTTGATGCTCTCTTTTGCTTCAACTATTATTTCTTGCGAGTGCATCATTAAAACTGCTGAGCCCATCTTAATGGCTATAAAGAAAGAACTTCTTGGGAGATAACCCATGTGTTTATTTTACTACAGTAACTTTGTTTTATATTTGAGTCTTGGAAGTTGTTTACTACTGTAGCAACCTCTCCTTATCTTAGTTTTGTGTTTTGTTGTGCCAAGTAAAGTCTTTGATAGTAAAGTGAATACTAGATTTGGATTACTGCGCAGAAACAGATTTCTTTCCTGTCACGAATCTGGGTCTAATTCTCTGTAGGTAACTCAGAAAATTAAGCCAATTTACGTGAGTGATCCTCAGATATGTACGCAACTTTCATTCAATTTGGGCATTTTCATTTGAGCAAGTCTGGTGCCTCAATAAAATCCATCTTTACGGACTGTTCTGTTTTGACAGATTCTGCCTTTTATTTCGCATTGCCTCTTTTGCTATGTTGGATGAATTTCTTTGATCCATTAATGTCCAGTAGCTTTATGCAATGTCCAGAAGTGTTAAGAATGATTGTGTCACCTCTGAACATGTTAATTTTATTGTCCACTAACCCTCTAATGAGTTGTTTCGAGTTTGGTGTGGAGGAAGTTTTCAAGGATCAAGAGAGGGAAATGATGCAATATGATCAAGAAGAGTGAAAGCTCTAAGCTTGGGGATGCCCCGGTGGTTCACCCCTGCATATTTTAAGAAGACTCAAGCGTCTAAGCTTGGGGATGCCCAAGGCATCCCCTTCTTCATCGACAGCATTATCAGGTTCCTTCTCTTGAAACTATATTTTTATTCGATCACATCTTATGTACTTTACTTGGAGCGTCTGTGTGCTTTTGTTTGTGTTTTTGTTTGAATAAATGCTTGTGTGGGAGAGAGACACGCTCCGCTGGTTCATATGAACACATGTGTTCTTAGCTTTTATTTTTCATGGCGAAGGTTGAAACTGCTTCGTTAATTGTTATATGGTTGGAAACGGAAAATGCTACATCTAGTAATTGGTAGAATGTCTTGGATAATGGGATACTTGGCAATTGTTGTGCTCATGTTTAAGCTCTTGCATCATATACTTTGCACCCATTAATGAAGAAACACTTAAAGCTTGCTAATTTGGTTTGCATATTTGGTCTCTCTAAAGTCTAGATAATATCTAGTATTGAGTTTTGAACAACAAGGAAGACGGTGTAGAGTCTTATAATGTTTACAATATGTCTTTTATGTGAGTTCTCGTTGCACCGGTTCATCTTTGTGTTTGTTTCAAATAACCTTGCTAGCCTAAACCTTGTATCGAGAGGGAATACTTCTCATGCATCTAAAATCCTTGAGCCAACCACTATGCCATTTGTGTCCACCATACCTACCTACTACATGGTATTTCTCCGCCATTCCAAAGTAAATTGCTTGAGTGCTACCTTTAAACAATTCAAAATTTATCACCTCTTATTTGTGTCAATGTTTTATAGCTCATGAGGAAGTATGTGGTGTTTTATCTTTCGATCTTGTCATTTACTTTTGACAGACTTTCACAATGGACTAGTGGCACATCCGCTTATCCAATAATTTTGCAAAAAGAGCTGGCAATGGGGTTCCCAGCCCGATTAATTAACTTGCATTAATAATTCTCTTCACATGTTTTGCTCTGATTCATCGGTAAGCAACTTAATTTTGCAAATAGACACTCCTTCATGGTATGTGATTGTTGGAAGGCACCCGAGGATTCGGTTAGCCATGGCTTGTGTAAGCAAAAGGTTGGGAGGAGTGTCATCCATAAATAAAGAAAAACTAAACTAAAGTACATGTGTAAACAAAAGAGAAGAGGGATGATCTACCTTGCTGGTAGAGATAACGTCCTTCATGGGAGCCGCTCTTGAAAGTCTGGTTGATGAGGTAGTTAGAGTGCCCACTACCATTCGTTGACAACAACAAACACCTCTCAAAATTTTACTTTTATGCTCTCTTTATGTTTTCAAAACCAAAGCTCTAGCACAAATATAGCAATCAATGCTTTCCTCTTTGAAGGACCTTTCTTTTACTTTTATGTTGAGTCAGTTCACCTATCTCTCTCCACCTCAAGAAGCAAACACTTGTGTGAACTGTGCATTGATTCCTACATACTTGCATATTGCACTTGTTATATTTCTCTATGTTGACAATTATCCATGAGATATACATGTTACAAGTTGAAAGCAACCGCTGAAACTTAATCTTCCATTGTGTTGCTTCAATGTCTTTACTTTAAATTATTGCTTTATGAGTTAACTCTTATGCAAGACTTATTGATGCATGTCTTGAAAGTGCTATTCATGAAAAGTCATTGCTTTATGATTCAGTTGTTTACTCATGTCATTACCATTGTTTTGATCGCTGCATTCATTACATATGATCAAGTTTATGATGGCATGTCACTTCAGAAATTATCTTTGTTATCGTTTACCTGCTCGGGACGAGCAGGAACTAAGCTTGGGGATGCTGATACGTCTCTGACGTATCGATAATTTCTTATGTTCCATGCCACATTATTGATGATATCTACATGTTATATGCACATTTTATGTCATATTTATGCGTTTTCTGGAACTAACCTATTGACGAGATGCCGAAAGGCCAATTGTCTGTTTTCTGCTGTTTTTGGTTTCAGAAATCCTAGTAACGAAATATTCTCGGAATCGGACGAAATCAACGCCCAGGTTCCTATTTTGCCCGGAAGCATCCAGAACACCCGAGAGTCGCCAGAGGGGGGCCACACAGGCCCCAGATGATAGGCCGGCGCGGCCCTGGCCCTGGCCGCGCGGCCCTATGGTGTCGTCGCCCCTTCGACCTTCTGACGCCGCCTCTTCGCCTATATAAAGGTCCCAGACCTAAAACCTCGATACGGAAAAGCCACGGTACGAGAAACCTTCCAGAGCCGCCGCCATCGCGAAGCCAAGATCTGGGGGACAGGAGTCTCCGTTCCGGCACGCCGCCGGGACGGGGAAGTGCCCCGGAAGGCTTCTCCATCGACACCACCGCCATCTCCATCAACGCTGCTGTCTCCCATGAGGAGGGAGTAGTTCTCCATCGAGGCTCGGGGCTGTACCGGTAGCTATGTGGTTCATCTCTCTCCTATGTACTTCAATACAATAATCTCATGAGCTGCCTTACATGATTGAGATTCATATGATGATGCTTGTAATCTCGATGTCATTATGCTAGTCAAGTGGGTTTTACTTATGTGATCTCCGGAGACTCCTTGTCCCACGTGTGTAAAGGTGATAGTGTGTGCACCGTGTGGGTCTCTTAGGCTATATTTCACGGAATACTTATTCACTGTTATGAATGGCATAGTGAAGTGCTTATTTATATCTCTTTATGATTGCAATGTGTTTTGTATCACAATTTATCTATGTGCTACTCTAGTGATGTTATTAAAGTAGTTTTATTCCTCCCGCACGGTGTAATGGTGACGAGTGTGTGCATCCGTGTTAGTACTTGGCGTAGGCTATGATTATGATCTCTTGTAGATTATGAAGTTAACTATTGCTATGATGGTATTGATGTGATCTATTCCTCCTAGATGGTGTGAAGGTGACAGTGTGCATGCTATGTTAGTACTTGGTTTAGTCGTGTTGATCTTTCGTGCACTCTAAGGTTATTTAAATATGAACATTGAATTGTGGAGCTTGTTAACTCCAGCGTTGAGGGTACGTGTAATCCTACGCAATGTGTTCATCATCCAACAAGAGTGTAGAGTATGCATTTATCTATTCTGTTATGTGATCAATGTTGAGAGTGTCCACTAGTGAAAGTGTAATCCCTAGGTCTTGTTCCTAAATATCGCTATCGCTGCTTGTTTACTTGTTTCTATTGCGTTACTACTGCTGCGTTACTACTGCTCATACTTATTTATACCACCTGTATTTCACTATCTCTTCGCCGAACTAGTGCACCTATTAGGTGTGTTGGGGACACAAGAGATTTCTTGCTTTGTTGTTGCAGGGTTGCATGAGAGGGATATCTTTGACCTCTTCCTCCCTGAGTTCGATAAACCTTGGGTGATCCACTTAAGGGAAACTTGCTGCTGTTCTACAAACCTCTGCTCTTGGAGGCCCAACACTGTCTACAAGAATAGAAGCTCCCGTAGACATCAATATTCTCAAAACTTGAAGAAGTCTACGATACTCGACTCGGCATTTTACACTCTATACATGGATACTTCATAGTCATATAAAGGATCGGGGCTACTCCCATCGGGAGCACTGGCCGTGCACCCGATAAAAAGATGGAAGCCTCGTTGACAAAGAAGAATGGACCCGAAGATTCTAACAATCCAGCTCTTCGGTTTCTCTCGAAGCTTGTGCCGTTTTTTGAAGACCCGATAAAAAGTATCGGATGGTGGAATAATTTGAAGACGTCGACATAAAGATCAAGCTCTTCGAGTGGTACAACTTGAGTCTACGCACGGTTGCAAGCACCCGTCCATAGACTCGGGGGCTACTCCCATCGGGAGTGTTGTTCGCGCACCCGATAAAAAAACAACTTCGACTCTACATCAAGCACAAGATTCAACGACCTTCGAACGATGAAAAATTTAGTCCCTGCCCGAAGCATCACTTCGGCTAGACACTCAGGGGCTACTGATGTGGGCATTACCCTTCGTGTACCCGACAATGATATACCTGGTGTAGATTGTGAAGATGGACCAGCACAAGGACTCGACAAGCTGGATCCGCACGCATTATCAACTTGGACTACAAGAAAATAGGACTCCAATACGTATTCTACTAGGACTCTTGTAAACCTTAGCCTTGGTTGATATATAAAGCCAGGGGCACCCCTTAGGGCAGATTCAGAAACAGAAAAACATAGACGCGATACGCCTAGACATCACAACTCGCATATTAGAACTAGACTAGATACAACAACTTCGTCTATGGCGGTCCCCTGTACACATATTATGATATACTAGATTGCTAGCAGGACGTAGCGATCCTCCACCACGGGGACATGAACCTGGGTACGTCGTCTCTTCTCTCGCTCCCGGAATCTCCATCGTCGCCTTATGTCAATCCTAAGCCCCTCATGGTGGGCATTGCCGAGGAACCGCCTCATCACACCTCATGTCCTAACTCAAGATAAACACTATAAAGCTCCCTAATTTTTGTTATTGTTTTCCATTAAGCCTAACTAGTGAAAATAAAAACAAGAAACAAAAAGATGTAATTGCAGAATCTAAAGGAAATAACATCGAGCACTCACCAACAACTAAAAGACTTAGTAGCCAGAGGATGTGAGTACCTTTTACCTTACCTCCCCAGCAACGGCGCCAGAAAAGAGCTTGATGTCTACGCACGCTTCTATTCTTGTAGACAGTGTTGGACCTCCAGGTGCAGAGGTTTGTAGAACATCAGCAAGTTTCCCTTAAGTGGATCACCCAAGGTTTATCAAACTCGGGGAGATAGAGGTCAAAGATATCCCTCTCAATTAAGCAACCCTGCAATTACGATGCAAGAAGTCTCTTGTGTCCCGAACACACCCAATACACTTGTTCGGTGAAGAGATAGTGAAATACAAGTAATATGGATGATTATGAGTGGTAATTGTAATCTGAAAAAATGTCAGCATGCAAACATGTAGCAGAACTGGTTGTAAACGGTGTTTCAATGCTTAGAAACAAGGCCTCGGGATCACTTTCACTAGTGGACACTCTCAACAATGATACCATAATTGAATACATAGATATTATCACTTCACTATGCTACTCTGAACCACTCTCCGATTTGATAATAAACAAAAATTCATTGCGTAGGTCTGCATAAGTATTCCTTAAAGTTCGCATTCCCAATCTATGGACACCCCGCGCTTTCACTTTGAGCATACAAAGATGGTACTGACTAGACACCACAATTCATAAGTATTTCTATAAATTAAGCATAAGAAACAAACACGGTGTGCACACAATCACCTTCACACCGTTGGACAAGGTGTCCCAAGAGATCACATAATAAAACCACTTGAGTAGCATAATAGTTGAAGAATAACATCTTGTTATTCAACTAGATTAGAAATATCATGATCACATAAAGATCATACATGGAGAGATATATAGACCACATAGCTACCGGTAAAGCCCTCAGCCTCGGGGGAGAACTACTCACTCCTCATCGTGGAGTCAGCAACGGTGATGGAGATGGCGGTGGAGTCGATGGAGATAGCTCCGGGGGCAATTCCCCGTCCCGGTAGGGTGCCGAAATAGAGACTTTTGTTCCCTGAATCTTGTCTGCGACGGCGATGGAGCTACGGAACTTTTCGTGGATGGATGCCGATTCATTTAGGGTTTTTGCGTCGAAGGGATTTTATAGGCGAAAGGGCAAGGTTGGTGGAGGCCAGGGTGGCCCACACCACCCCTTGGCGCGGGCCCAGGCCAGGCCGCGCCATGCCGACATGGCATGGTTTGGCCGCCCTGGCCTCTTCTTCGTCATGCAACGTATCAAGATCAAAAAGTGTACATCCATCACCCATGTGTCAGGGTGTAGACTTGGTTGTTTCGGATGCAACAGATCTCGGGCAGCAGCCCAAAAATGCTCTGCATTTCCACATTCCATCAACGCATAAAGCAAAGTTTCATATACCGTTTTACATACCGAGCAAGTACTATGAACTCTCACATGTCGTCTGGTGAGGGTTGCGTAATCCGGCAAAATGCCTTTGAGAACCTGCTACAAAAAAAAATTCATACTCTCGGTAAAACATCAAGTTTCCACAATTGTCTCCACTTCTCATCCTCTTGCGTAGTAGAATGACCAACTCCCCCCAGTGCTACTCGTTGGCATCATTATATCTTTGGCAGCTATAAGGGATTAGTGTGCCGAAGAAACGGTGTAGACCCTCGTCCTTTCGTGGTGCCAGGCTACCCAATCTTCTCCACTAGTTCTTCGATGAGGGGTCTGTAAGATGGATTGAGCATCTGGAGCAAGAAATATAGTACATACCAATTCTAAGCGCCATTGTGTGGAGCCGGCCATATCAACTAATTCACTTACATTCTCCACATTTGTATCAATTATTCTGCACATAGGCCTGCTAGCAGACAAACCAGAGATGCACTGGTCTTTCCATATAAATACCATAGTATCATCACCAATGCATTTGATTAAGCCCGTCTCAAAATCTTGTCTTTCCGCTAAAATTGCACACCATGTTTTTGATGCAGTTTTTGGCAGGTTAACTGACATAGAGTAACTATTTGGATAATACCGACATCGGATAACTTGAGCACAGAGAGATTGCGGCTTTATAATGAACCGCCACCCTTGCTTCCCCAATAGAGCTAGGTTAAATAATTCCAAGTCTTGGAAGCCCGTACAACCGCACATCTTTGGTCTTGCAATTTTATCTCAAGATAGCTAGTGCATTGCCTTCTTATCAAGAGAACCACTCCACCAAAATCTCGCTATAAGGGATACAATTTTATGACATGAGCCCTTTAAAAGCTGAAAACAACTCATGCTAAAAGTCAGTATATCTTTGGAGCACTACTTTAACCATCACTTCCTTACCAGCATACGACATCAACTTATCCCATCCAGCTATCTTACTCCGGATGCAATCAGAGATATAGTCAAAATCTTCACTCATTGCATACCCACGGCTGTGGGCAAACCCAAGTACTTCTCTCTAAAAGCCTCCACCATAATATTCATCTCCTGTTTCACCAAAATTATTTTCTCCTCTAGAATTTCAGGGCTGAAAATGTAGATTTCTTCTCTCTATTTACCATCTGCCCTGACACCTCATTATACATTTGAAGGATAGTGTTTAATCTTACTGCACCTTGAATAAATGAGTCAATAAATATAAGATTATAATCGACAAATAACAATGGTTGTCAAACCTTCTGCACACATCAAAAAGACAAGGGAGAGACCGGGTCTCCCCGTCAGATGCCATGTCTAGGTAGGAAATGTGGCAATAAATCCCCATTCACCTTGACCAGAAACATGATAGAAGAGACACATCTCATAATTAGCTTGATAATATGATCTGGGAAACCCAACTTTCTCAGCATAGCCTCTAGGAAAACCATTCAACTCTATCATATGCCTTCAATATATCAAGATTTACTTCACAAACACCTCCCTTCGCTTTATTTCTTCTTCCCTCGTATGAATACACTTGAAACCGAGTTATCCGTGATCAACCGCCCCAGAACAAAAGCACTTTGTTCTTGGATAATTGTCTTCTCTAAAACCGGCCTCATTATTCTCAATGAGATCACCTTATTACATAACTTGTACATCACTGTACACAAGGATACTTATCGATATTGCTGGATAAGCTAAGGGTCCCTAATTTTTGGTATTAGGAGAATTATTGTGTCATTAAGCTCACTCGGCAATTCTCCCCCTCTTAGGAACTCCAAACTGTTGGAACCACTACAGGTTTAACAAGCTCCCAATGGCGCTGGAAAAAGCGGCTGTAAACCCATCGACCACATGGACCTTTAAGGATGCATCATAAAAAAGCGTAGCTTTCACCTCCTCATCTCTAAATGGTTGATCCAACATGATCCTTATCTGATCTGTGCTCCGTTCTTGCACACAATGTAACAACGCATCCATATTTGGTGCTCCTTGAGAAGTGTACAATTGATGAAAGATTTCTTGTACCTCTACATGTATCGCCTTGTCATCTTCGCACCATGAATCATCATCTCTCTTAAGAGGAGATATTTTATTCATTCTTTTCCGCTTAGCAATGTCAGCATGAAATATGAAGAGTTCCTATCTTCTGAGTTGGACCATTGAAATCTCGATCGATGTTTAAGCCATATCTCCTCCTGAGAAAAGGGGTTTTGTTAATTTGAACCATTAAACCCCTCTCTTGGTGTGATGCGTCGCGGCCCATGGAACTCAGCCGAAGTCGGTCCAAATCTTTCGCAGTTTGGCAGTAGTTTGAAATTTCCGAATGCTTTGCTGCCCCAAGTGTCTAAACCTTAATGTAAATTCCGAAGTGTACTCACAACACCATTCAAGCCTGCTTGCGCACAATTTTGTTGCCATAATTTGGAACAATTTATCGTACTCCTCATGAGTTTGACACACATTCTCACATCGAAAAACTCGCTTTCCTCTATGGTCAGAAGATTGGTCCTTCCTCTGCATACGAGCAAGGATCGCATAATTATTTGACTCCATCATACTGAAGTGTTGAGCCGTTGAAACGAGAAAGGACTCAAGCAATGCATCATTTCCTGGAGCACGATCAAGCCTTGCCTTGACATTCATATCATTCGATTGTCTATTATCTCATGTATAGGGCAAACTCAACCATCCTAGGTCACATAAATTGCAATCTTCTAGGCATTCTGGCAACACTCTCATCTAGGTCTTTGATTGCTCCGATGCACTGAAGTGCTCGCTTCCAAACATTATTTCAGTATAGTCATCAATGCAAATTCATGGGTAAGACAACGCATGGGATAGTAGTTGGAGAAAAGTCCAACTTAGGTGCATGTTTTCTCTCTTCGGTTCACCATAGAGGCCAGTGAAACGCCACTACGAAACATCTCACCAACCGACTTTACTATGACATCGATGTGGTTCAGACTGAAACTTTTGAGTTCAACATCAGTGTCTGCTTTCCAGAATAGCCCCATTCCGCCACTAAGTCCATCACTGTCAACCGCAAAGCTCCCACCGAATCCAAGGGAATTTTAACAACTTCTCCACTCTCTCTTACCTTCAATCTTTGTCACAAAGAGAAGGGTGGGCGCTTCATGCTTCACCAAATTGCGAAGTTCTCTTACTATCGACCGGTTCCCAAGCCCTAGATAGTTACAACTCATGCAACTCATTGATCCATGCGGGGCTGGAACTCAGCCTCAACAGCTTCATCATCCTCTCCAGATTGAATATCATTAGAGGTACAATTTTCTTCCGGTATCTCAGAACTGCACCAACTTTATTAGGGGAATTCACCGCTGCAGTTCTATTTATTCCTTGGTGACCCCCTAAACTGGTCGGCGCCAAAGCATTCGTTGCCTCAACTCCCAGCAATTCTGATAGATCAAGCAATTTATGCGCCTTTGGCTCCTCCACATTATTTTTGTAGACTTCGTATCAAACTTAAGCACGATATTCCTAACCTGGCCCGTGTTATTCTTTTTTTGAAATGGGTACATAGCCCCATCCAAAGGATGCACACAACTTTTTTCTCTTAAATTATTAACGAGAGCCCTACAAAAAGAATACAATGGTCAATTCTAAGCCACCATCCTCGCGACAACTCGCTATACCTACAAGACTAATGAAGGAGTGTTCCTGATGAAATTACTATGCCGGCCATATTTTTCAGGATTATTTCCATCCTTCTCCACACCCTGAGGGTGGGCATGTGAGTTGGTTGGCTTGGCGAGATGGTTCGGCTTCATATATTGGGTCGGTTGTGGCTTCTTCTTCTTCAGCTCTATGAAATAGATACATACTTACATCATATTCACATAAACCATCACCTTTGCAGGTAAAGGGCTTCGGCACACTGAATATCCCAGTGACCCAACAAACCACAAGCAAAGCAAAAATAAGGCAATCTCTCATATTGCACTTCATATACTTACACGTCATGTCTCAAAAACGAATTACGGTTGATCACCCGCTGCAATGGCTTGTTCACATTAATTTAGACTCTTGCCCTCAAACTCTATCCCCAACCACGGCTAGTGTTAGTAAGATCCAGCTTGATACCCCCCCCCCCAATCTGAGTTGCAACAATTTTTCTATGTTCGTGTTCAAACAGTTTAACGGGAGATCGTGACAACGAGCAGTCTCTCAAACTTAAGCCTTCCCAGATGCGATCCAGATCTCGCTTACATTCCACGGTAGCCACAAACCTATTAGGGCCTATAGGCTCGAACTTGAGCCCTCTCGGATTGCCCCACACCCGGCCTCATTGTAAGCCTGAACTTTACCGATGACCGCAAAATCTGGTTCTTCCGTGTCGATAGCCTGATCATCCATGACGATCACCGCCTTTTCTTCATCAGTCGGATTGAGCGAGCGTAGCTTACCCAGCAGCCCGAACCTCCATCCGTTGCTGGCTCCTCCCTTGAGAGGTCATTATTCCTTGATTATCCTAGATAAGCCATCAGACGGTGGCGCTCGTCAGATCTGATGGAAAAGCCAAGGTTGCACCATGGAGAAAACAAGATCGCCACGTGTGTCACCTCTTCCACTCAAACCCTAGAAAAATGGTTCAGGGAACCCTTGGTTGCCAATAATATAGCTTATGAGTTAGCAAAAAATTGCTAGAGGTTTTGCTCAATCCGCTTGGATTGACCCGAGCTTCTATCCCACCTCTTTTATTAGGTGGTGTAACTTTTATTTGGAATGAATAAAGATGATGGGAAGTTGTAAAAAATAAGTGATCATTTTTTGGTGCACCCGCTCAAATGTAGCCTCTGTCACTAATAAGTACACTACAAAATACCCATGGATATCCGAGGCTGTTTTTGGATGACACAAGACGGTAGTACCCTACAAAAGTATTTTGCCGGCATAAACCACTTTACTGGCTACTAGCAAGAGCGGTTGGTATTTTTATGCCATCACAGATTAAATTGCGGAGGATAATTATGCCCCACTAGCTGGCGGGCACAACCAACGTTCATATATGCCTAGGTATACGAATCGAGGCACCCCCCTCTAAGTCAGTTGTTTCCATCCAAATATTAAAATCCTCTTTTGCCACGACCATATTCTCTCCCATGTCTCGTACTTACTCCAACCTTTAGGGCTTTCTCTCTCTACGAATGCTTCAGCGGGAGGCGGCGGGTGTCACGGCGTGAATTAGACGACATGAAATTTGGTCTTCCCGTATACTCTATGATGTCGACAAGTACACAAATTGTGTATTGTTATCTAATCAGCGCATTGGAGTTTTTTGTAATCGTTCTTGTTTTAGAGAAATTTGGGGATTTCTCGAGAGCTATGGCACAACGAGATCCATGATAACAAGAAAATGAGGGAAACCGAGTAAGCCGCAACCTAGAACCTGCAATGGCCGAAGTGCGGGGCTCAGGTGAATGATCGCATGAGAGACATGAGGGTGACTTGCAGATCCATCGCTGCCGACATGCAAGAATTAAAGGCAGCGCTGCTTAAGGTTATCAGGAAATGTGAATATAGTTAATTCCTCAATTAGATCTATTTTAGCTAGTAGTAGTTCGTACTAATCATCTTGTAGTTCCAGTAATTTATTGTACTGATCTTTTTGGTGGCTTCTTCATCCTATATATAATGAAATTAGGTTGTTTAATGTTTATATAAAAATTTGGTAATCAAAGGAATGTTGAGGAATATACAACATGTCAACATTTAACATGTGACTTCCGAAAAATCAATAACGTGGAGGTTATCTAATAAGTTTTTTCCCTTTAAGCCCACAGGTCACTCTCACCCTTATCCAGAAAAATTCCCTCCACCCATCAGCAGCTCATTTTAGTGAAACCTTAACCCTCTGCTTTGCACCATCGTCCTGCAGCGTGATGCACCTCTCCGTCCCACACGGGCATAATCCAGGACCGCAGCTTGCATGTTGATGTCACGCAGAACCGCACCGTCTGCCGTGGCGGCGTGCACCTCGACCGGGGTTGCGTGCACATCTTCAACATGCTGGATAGACAGCACCGCCTGCCGCAGCGGCGTAGACCTCGACCGTAGTGGGTGCAGTTCTCCGTCAGGACGGACCACATGTCTGCCAAAATGCGTGGAGACCGCACTGTCCAACATCTAGGTACGTCCCCGATCTCTCGGATCTATGGATAAAGTTGTAGGGCATTAGGATCTTTTTTTGCACACATGGCATTAGGATCTATGGGACTGTTTAGATACAACATTGTTTATGGTTTAGTTAGCGTCTATTGGTATCTATAAACTACCATTTCTTAATCAATGTGGAAGTCATGTTAGGTAGCCAATGATTTGACAATTAAAGTCTGTTCTACATCCTTGTTACTTGTTAGTTAGCCAACGATTTCATAGTTCAAAGCCGTGCGACACCCTTGTTAGCTAGATAATGATTTGTCAGTTAAAATCAGGGCCACAACCTAGTTAGTTAGCCAATGATGACATGACATTAAAATCAGTCCCACAACTTTGTTAGCTAGTCAATGATCCGACAATTAAAATCAGTGCTCAAACCTTGTTAGCTAGAGAATAATATAACATAAAAACTCGGTGCCACAACCTTGTTAGCTAATGATTCTAGAGTATTCATTTTACTCTATGATTTAAACTATCTATGTCTAAGGTGAGGAACTACAACAACAAGGTTTCCATGTCTTTTTTTTTGACACTCACAAGGTCTCAATGTCTCAAAAGCATGTGGACTCTACCATGTATGCTTACTTGTTTTCTCTTATGGTTGTAATAACAAAGACGCATATGAATGATAAAATATACAATTGGTGTTAGGTACTAATATTATTTATTAGAGAACTACTCCCTCCGATATAGGTTTTGCAGTAATGTTACATGGCCATATCTGGAAGGAAGAATTTGAAGCGACTAGTTAGAGGATATAGGCCAAATATCCCTTACTATGTCTGCACCATGAACATGACGACAATCCACAACAAAACGATGGTAATTCTCTCTAAACTCAAGACGTGCAAGTGCATACAATCTTACTCTGGATATTTAATACAAATATAAATATTTCTTTTTTTCATGTGCATTACTTTCCATGCTCTTTCGTTACAAAGCATATGATGTCTTACATATCTAAAGAAGAAGAGAACATGGAAGTCACATGTCGCTATTGTGAAGATGTCAAAGTGAAAGTTCATGGCAAACATCATGATAATGGTACTATTAGTTTCATCTCGGATTGGGGACACTATATTGTACAAAAAAAACCTCAGCAATGTGATATTTGCGCCTTCTAGTTTGGATTCAAAGGGGGGCATATCATCTGAACTTAGTCTATGAAGCTACTAAACCTAGGGCTATAGCTACCAATATATGTAGGAGATGAACCGTGAACTTGTTGGGTTGAGAAGTATTGTATGTATGTATAACATATGATCATGTATATGTTGTTTTAGGGGAAGTTTCTTTGTGTGTCATATTCATATTATGTAAATGGTGTAGAAGATCAAATTTCTTCAAAAAATAACATGCGCCGCGACAAATACCTTATGAGGCGCACTTTAGGAGTCATCGTCATGAGTTATGTCCGGCGTGCCGCTAATGATTTGTAGGGAGGTGTTCACCAGAATCTGTTATACCAGGCTCGGCATATCGCAGTGCATCGTGCGAAAAAAGCGTCAGACTGCACTTTCCCCGACGCATAAATCTCTGGTGGCTTTTTTTTGCTAGGCTAGTGGGAGGGCGGCGATTACACGCGTACCACGGAGTTTAAAAACGCTAGGGCCTGCCGTGTTGTAGTGGTCTAATCTAAAATAGTTAAATTTGTAGGTTTATCCCTCTAATCATCAATGAATACTCCCACTCAAATTTAACCCATGTAAATATGCCGCGAGCAACTCAGATACAACAATTTTCGCCCCAATTTATGCCACAAAATTAAGTGTTCCAGATGGAGAATATCTACCCACCCTCCTCTGGTCCATCATTGTCGCCCTTCGCATGCCCCGCTGTTGTTTGTCCTTGTCCTTGGCAGCGATCCACTTCTGATCCGTTGCAGCATCACAAGCTACCTCGTCAGCCGGTTGATGTGCAGTTTCGGCCCGTCTTGGCTAAGCAGGCCGAGCTGCTCTGCTCTAAGCTACAAGGTTGCATAGCATGGGTTAAGATTTTTCTGGTGAGAGTGGAGGCTGCTCTTGGTAAGCCCCCAATTTGTGTCTAACACTTATCCTCCATCCGGGATCCATGTCAACTCCGTGGGCGATGAGAAAGCATGCTTCTTTGGGAGATTTTCTCCTTGTGCTAGGCCTTTCCTGTCGCCGCAACCCGTTGTGCCTGCTGCATACGAGAGCAAGGACATCTCTAAGTTAATGACTTCAGTGAGGGATATCAAGCCTGAGTCACAAGAGATGTGTGGGAAGCATGCTTCATTGAAGGTGGGCTTGATTGGGAGCTCGGCGGCAACACTCATCTATGAGGTTGTGGCTCTAGTACTGCAGATTATGCTCAAGTTGCAAGAGCTATGTGGGGAACCACCAGTGGAGATCCTGAAGGAGATGGGCTCTCTAGGTGCCTTGGTGGTGCCCGTGACACCCTCACCACCGTTGGTGGAGCCCAACTTGCCCTTCTTTGGGGACCGTGGAGTTTCATATGTATTATCACTCGCTCAACGGTGACCACTTGACATGTGTTGTCATTGAGTGGCGAGGTTGATGAGGTAGGTGCGTTGGCACCTAATTCCGAGGCTCTCTTTGCAAAAGAGTTTTGGGGTTTACTCATTAGTTTAAAGGTGGCGTGCCTTGGATCAGGCAAAACATCATTGGCATCTTGACGGGGAAGGTTTCGAGAGGCATAATTAAGAAGGTGGAGAAGTCTCCCACAAGCAAATGCAAGGAGAGTGTTGCGGCAAGGAAAGTATCCGCGAATGGTTGGTGGATGGTTCTGAACTTTTAGGTTTTCGTGTGTTTTTAGTGAGGTCTCTTTTGCATTGTGTTGAGAGTTTGTAGTTCTAGCATCTTGGCAGACTTGATCGCTTAGGGGGCGGGGAGTTACATGTTGTAGTACACATGTGGCGTTGTTGTAATGGTTTTAGTCCAATTTTTCATCAATTAAGTAGAGAACTATCTTCTCTTTAATTCATTTCAAAAAAATATTCTCTTTAATTAATAGAGATTGAGGCAAAGCTTTTACTCCTACCTCATTTAAAAAAAGAAACAAGTTTGACCATGTTATAAAAAATGCTAATAAGGGATATTATTTTTCAATAAACTTGATCTAATTTAAAATAGTTCAACTTATGAAAAATTTAGAGCTTCAGTTGTTTTAAAATCGAGGGATTTCAGATCTCATCTTTTCGCCGTCCAAAAGAGGAAAAATGCAGTCTCGGGTACTTTCCGCAGCTTTTCTCCGTGGGCACGCGACGATGCAAGAGGAAAACAGCGAAACTCGTCAGCTACCAATTCGATCAGGCAGGACATGATGGCGTAGCAAAAGCTACAGCTAGCGGTTCCCAGCTCCTTCGCTCGCGCTTTGGTCCACGTCCAAGAGCTTTCTTCTGCTTGCAAAGTTGCACCGCTCAGTAGATCTCAAGTGGGCGGAGGAATCCGCTTGATCCACACGAATATAGCCAGGATTGGTGTCTCCGGTCGTAATGGAGTTGCTGGCCTGTATAAAAAGTTCCAGAAGGAAAAGAAAAGGTTCGTGGTTGTCAGCAATCTCAACTACTGGAGTATGCTGATTTGTCAAAGATCAACGTTCTTGAACTTTCAAAGATCTTCAGGGTTTTTATTACTCCGTAATACATTCTCTAGATTAACGACATAACAATCTTACAACATTTCAAGAGAACCAATCTGAGGTTGGGTGGTTAAGAGGGTGGTTGTACCCCAGCGCAGTAGAGTTCAAATCCCAGATTTGATATATGTGTGTCTCATAAAGCGGAATATTCATTCAGTGGGAGGTGACGTTCTCGTCGACAGCGAGTCGCCTGTGGTGACTTCATCAATTTCAAGATCTAATCCGCCGGCTCAGTCTTTCGGAGGTGCTCATAGGGATAGGGTGTGCGTGTGTGCGTTCAAAGGGGTGAGTGTATGTGCGTGTATGTGAGCGTCTACGGTTATACTGTGTTTCTCAAAAAAATAAATCTTACAACATTTTAAGGCACCACTTGAAAATCAGGAATTTAAACAACTACTGTACAGCCAAAGTTTCACCGTTATGTCCTCTTCACCAAAAAAAAACGTTAAATACATGTACTAAAAATATATATATATAAGCATCATTCCGACTCGCCCATAAAAAATGCACAAAATTAAGAGTGTCTCTGACGCTCAGTCGATTGGGCGTTAACTTATGTCTCTGTCGACTTACATCAGCGTGTTTCAACGTGGGCCTAAACAAAGTACAAACATCAGCAAACATAAATCTTCAAGTAGAAAACAAAATCCAACGCAGGAGCACATAACTAAGCACGTGACTCAGACATAAGCCACGTCTAGCAACTCCGCAAATTTAAATAATGGAAGAGAAAATATGAACAATTTGAGTTGCCCTTAATATTCACATGAACCTCCAAAACCTCACTCACATGTGACGGAAGGGGCAACAACAATTTTAAAATAAATTACGAAAACCAAAACATGAACTTAATACTTTGGGATCTAATTTATGCACTAGCTAAAAAAATTAAAAGTCCAAATTTAGGGAAGTGCTGGTGCCATCCACTTATAAACTTCACTAGTGTTGATTGTAGAGAAAGCAGTTTTGCTGCCACTCGTCCCCACCAACCACTTGTCCATAAAACTTCCTTGCAACTCACCTCTGCTGACCACCACCAACTCCCTCCATAGTTCCCTCCGGCCGGTGGAACATCCAAGATGATGTACTAAGAGGCAAGCGACACTAAAGCTCCACCCGGCCTGATCCCACATGGGATTCGGGGATTCCCTCAGAGGTTCTCGGGTGGAGGAGCGAGAGCACCGCCTCGAGGACACATTTAAGAAGGACACGGTGTTGCTACCGTATGCCCTAGCTGGCGGCCAGGGCAAGGTTTTCACCCAACGATGAGACTTTAACAACACCCCCCCCCACCCACCCCGAAGACTATCCATACCACCACCACAACCTCGCACTTCGACCACCAACCCCATGCGTGTGATGGTCTATGACCACCAACGGAACTAGGCGTTAGGGCTGAGAACCACTACCCTCGCTGAGCCACCATCTAGCACACCGCAACTCCAATACCTGCCATCTTAGCCTGTCGGCCCGGCTTCCAGGCTCTGATGGCGTGTATTTCACACGTTCGTTGGGCAACCCCAAGAGGAAGGTATGATGCGCACAGCAGCAAGTTTTCCCTCAGAAAGAAACCAAGGTTTATCGAACCAGGAGGAGCCAAGAAGCACGTTGAAGGTTGATGGCGGCGGGATGTAGTGCGGCGCAACACCGGAGATTCCGGCGCCAACGTGGAACCTGCACAACACAACCAAAGTACTTTGCCCCAACGAAACAAGTGAGGTTGTCAATCTCACCGGCTTGCTGTAACAAAGGATTAACCGTATTGTGTGGAAGATGATTGTTTGCAGAGAAAATAGTAAAAACAAGTATTGCGACAGATTTGTATTTCAAGTATTAAAGAATGGACCGGGGTCCACAGTTCACTAGAGGTGTCTCTCCCATAAGATAAAAGCATGTTGGGTGAACAAATTACAGTCGGGCAATTGACAAATAGAGAGGGCATAACAATGCACATACATGACATGATAAGTATAGTGAGATTTAATTGGGCATTACGACAAAGTACATAGACCGCCATCCAACCGCATCTATGCCTAAAAAGTCCACCTTCAAGGTTATCATCCGAACCCCTCCGGTATTAAGTTGCTAACAACGGACAATTGCATTAAGTATGGTGCGTAATGTAATCAACAACTACATCCTCGGACATAGCGCCAATGTTTTATCCCTAGTGGCAACAAGCACAACACAACCTTAGAACTTTCTCGTCACCGTCCCGGGTGTCAATGCGGGCATGAACCCACTATCGAGCATAAATACTCCCTCTTGGAGTTAAAAGTAAAAACTTGGCCGAGCCTCTACTAGAAACGGAGAGCATGCAAGATCATAAACAACACATGTATAATAACTTGATAATTAACATGACATGGTATTCTCTATCCATCGGATCCCGACAAACACAACATATAGAATTACGGATAGATGATCTTGATCATGTTAGGCAGCTCACAAGATCCAACAATGAAGCACAATGAGGAGAAGACAACCATCTAGCTACTCGCTATGGACCCATAGTCCGAGGGTGAACTACTCACTCATCACTCCGGAGGCGACCATGGCGGTGTAGAGTCCTCCGGGAGATGATTCCCCTCTCCGGCAGGGTGCCGGAGGCGATCTCCTCGGATCCCCCGAGATGGGATCGGCGGCGGCGGCGTCTCAGTAAGGTTTTCCGTATCGTGGCTCTCGGTACTGGGGGTTTCGTCACGGAGGCTTTAAGTAGGCGGAAGGGCAAGTCAAGAGGCGGCACGGGGGGCCCACACCATAGGCCGGCGCGGCCAGGGGTGGGGCCGCGCTGCCCTAGGGTTTGGCCACCCCGTGGCCCCTCTTCGTCTCGTCTTCGGACTTCTGGAAGCTTCGTGGAAAAATAGGCCCCTGGGCTTTGATTTCGTCCAATTCCGAGAATATTTCCTTACTAGGATTTCTAAACCAAAAACAGCGAGAACAACAGAATCGGCACTTCGGCATCTTGTTAATAGGTTAGTTCCGGAAAATGCACGAATATGACATAAAGTGTGCATAAAACATGTAGGTATCATCAATAATATGGCATAGAACATAAGAAATTATCGATACGTCGGAGACGTATCAAGCATCCCCAAGCTTAGTTCTGCTCGTCCCGAGCGAGTAAAACGATAACAAAGATAATTTCTGAAGTGATATGCCATCATAACCTTGATCATACTATTTGTAAACATATGTAGTGGATGCAGCGATCAAAACAATGGTGATGACATGAGTAAACAAGTGAATCATATAGCAAAGACTTTTCATGAATAGTACTTCAAGACAAGTATTAATAAGTCTTGCATAAGAGTTAACTCATAAAGCAATAAATCAAAGTAAAGGTATTGAAGCAACACAAAGGAAGATTAAGTTTCAGCGGTTGCTTTCAACTTGTAACATGTATATCTCATGGATAATTGTCAACATAGAGTAATATAACAAGTACAATATGCAAGTATGTAGGAATCAATGCACGGTTCACACAAGTGTTTGCTTCTTGAGGTGGAGAGAGATAGGTGAACTGACTCAACATAAAAGTAAAGAGAATGGTCCTTCAAAGAGGAAAGCATCGATTGCTATATTTGTGCTAGAGCTTTTATTTTGAAAACATGAAACAATTTTGTCAACGGTAGTAATAAAGCATATGAGTTATGAAAGTTATATCTTACAAGTTGCAAGTCTCATGCATAGTATACTAATAGTGCCCGCACCTTGTCCTAATTAACTTGGACTACCGGATCTTTGCAATGCACATGTTTTGACCAAGTGTCACAATGGGTACCTCCATGCCGCCTCGTACAAAGGTCTAAGGAGAAAGCTCGCATTTTGGATTTCTCGCTTTTGATTATTCTCAACTTAGACATCCATACCGGGACAACATGGACAACAGATAATGGACTCCTCTTTAATGCATAAGCATGTGGCAACAATTATTATTCTCATATGAGATTGAGGATATGTGTCCAAGCCGAAACTTCCACCATGAATCATGGCTTTAGTTAGCGGCCCAAAGTTCTTCTCTAACAATATGCATGCTCCAACCATGAAGGTGGTAGATCTCTCTTGCTTCGAGACAAGACGGACATGCATAGCAACTCACATGATATCCAACAAAGAATAGTTGATGGCGTCCCCGAAACATGGTTATCGCTCAACAAGCAACTTAATAAGAGATAAAGTGCATAAGTACATATTCAATACCACAATAGTTTTTAAGCTATTTGTCCCATGAGCTATATATTGCAAAGGTGAATGATGGAATTTTAAAGGTAGCACTCAAGCAATTTACTTTGGAATGGCGGATAAATACCATGTAGTAGGTAGGTATGGTGGACACAAATGGCATAGTGGTTGGCTCAAGTATTTTGGATGCATGAGAAGTATTCCCTCTCGATACAAGGTTTAGGCTAGCAAGGTTATTTGAAACAAACACAAGGATGAACGGTACAGCAAAACTCACATAAAAGACATATGGTAAACATTATAAGACTCCATACCGTCTTCCTTGTTGTTCAAAACTCAATACTAGATGTTATCTAGACTCTAGAGAAACTAAATATGCAAACCAAATTAGCAAGCTCTAAGTATTTCTTCATTAATGGGTGCAAAGTATATGATGCAAGAGCTTAAACATGAGCACAACAGTTGCCAACTATCAAATTATCCAAGACATTTTAGAGTTACTACATGTAGCATTTTCCAATTCCAACCATATAACAATTTAACGAAGAAGAAACTTCGCCATGAATACTATGAGTAGAGCCTAAGGACATATTTGTCCATATGCAACAGCGGAGCGTGTCTCTCTCCCATAAAGTGAATGCTAGGATCCATTTTATTCAAACAAAACAAAAACAAAAACAAACCGACGCTCCAAGCAAAGTACATAAGATGTGGCCGAATAAAAATATAGTTTCAGGGGAGGAACTTGATAATGTTGTCGATGAAGAAGGGGATGCCTTGGGCATCCCCAAGCTTAGACGCTTGAGTCTTCTTAATATATGCAGGGGTGAACCACCGGGGCATCCCCAAGCTTAGAGCTTTCACTCTCCTTAATCATATTGCATCATACTCCTCTCTTGATCCTTGAAAACTTCCTCCACACCAAACTCGAAACAACTCATTAGAGGGTTAGTGCATAATAAAAATTGACATATTCAGAGGTGACACAATCATTCTTAACACTTCTGGACATTGCATAAAGCTACTGGACATTAATGGATCAAAGAAATTCATCCAACATAGCAAAAGAGGCAATGCGAAATAAAAGACAGAATCTGTCAAAACAGAACAGATCCGTAAAGATGGATTTTATTAGGCCACCAGACTTGCTCAAACGAAAATGCTCAAATTGAATGAAAGTTGCGTACATATCTGAGGATCATGCTCGTAAATTGGCATAATTTTCTGAGCTACCTACAGGGAGATAGACCCAGATTCGTGACAGCAAAGAATTCTGAAACTGCGAAGTAATCCAAATCTAGTACTTACTTTTCTATCAAAGACTTTACTTGGCACAACAAAACATAAAACTAAGATAAGGAGAGGTTGCTACAGTAGTAAACAACTTCCAAGACACAAATATAAAACAAAGTACTGTAGTAAAAACATGGGTTGTCTCCCATAAGCGCTTTTCTTTAACGCCTTTCAGCTAGGCACAGAAAGTGTAACTCAAGTAACATCGAAAGATGAAGCATCAACATCATAACTTGTTCTAATGATAGAATCATAAGGTAACTTCATTCTCTTTCTAGGGAAGTGTTCCATACCTTTCTTGAGAGGAAATTGATATTTAATATTACCTTCCTTCATATCAATAGTAGCACCAACGGTTCGAAGAAAAGGTCTTCCCAATATAATGGGGCAAGATGCATTGCATTCAATATCCAAGACAACAAAATCAACGGGGACAAGGTTATTGTTAACCATAATATGAACATTATCAACTTTCCCCAAAGGTTTCTTTTTAGCATTATCAGCAAGATTAACATCCAAATAACAATTCTTCAATGGTGGCAAGTCAAGCATATCATAGACTTTTTTAGGCATAACGAAATACTTGCACCAAGATCACATAAAGCATTACAATCAAAATCTTTGATTCTCATTTTAATGATGGGCTCCCAACCATCCTCTAGCTTTCTAGGAATAGAAGTTTCAAGTTTTAGTTTTTCTTCTCTAGCTTTTATGAGAGCATTTGTAATATGTTTTGTGAAAGCCAAATTTATAGCGCTAGCATTGGGACTCTTAGCAAGTTTTTGCAAGAACTTTATAACTTCAGAGATGTGGCAATCATCAAAATCTAAATCATTACAATCCAAAGCAATGGGATTATCATCCCCAAGGTTGGAAAAAATTTCAGCGAGTTTTATCACAAGCGGTTTCAGCGGTTTTAGCGGTTTCGGGTAATTTTGCGCGCTTTGCACTAGGAGTAGAAGCTTTGCTAACACCAATTATTTTATCATGGATAGTAGGAGGTGCA
The DNA here is from genome assembly GCF_022539505.1 of Lolium rigidum. Taxonomy (NCBI): domain Eukaryota; kingdom Viridiplantae; phylum Streptophyta; class Magnoliopsida; order Poales; family Poaceae; genus Lolium; species Lolium rigidum. The sequence goes on from NC_061511.1 coordinate 123,922,092, forward strand.
GCAACATATGAATCATTAGCATTGCTAGTGGTGGTAATCGTCCAAACTTTAGCTACATTTTCCTTTTTAGCTAGTTTTTCATTTTCTTCTCTATCCCACCTAGCACGCAGTTCAGCCATTAATCTTATATTCTCATTAATTCTAACTTGGATGGCATTCGCTGTAGTAACAATTTTATTTTCAATATCCCTATTAGGCATAACTTTCGATTTCAAAAGATCAACATCGGAGGCAAGACTATCAACTCTAGAAACAAGAATATCAATTTTATTGAGCTTTTCCTCAACAGATTTGTTAAAGGCAGTTTGTGTACTAATAAATTCTTTAAGCATGGCCTCAAGTCCAGGGGGTGTATTCCTATTATTGTTGTAAGAATTCCCATAAGAATTAGCATAACCGTTACCATTATTATAAGGATATGGCCTATAGTTATTACTAGAATTGTTCCGATAAGCATTGTTGTTGAAATTATTATTTTTAATGAAGTTTACATCAACATGTTCTTCTTGTGCAACCAATGAAGCTAATGGAACATTATTAGGATCAACATTAGTCCTATCGTTCGCAAGCATAGACATAATAGCATCAACCTTATCACTCAAGGAAGAGGATTCTTCAACAGAATTTACCTTCTTACCTTGTGGAGCTCTTTCCGTGTGCCATTCAGAGTAATTAACCATCATATTATCAAGGAGCTTTGTTGCTTCACCAAGAGTGATGGACATAAAGGTACCTCCAGCAGCTGAATCCAATAAATTCCGCGAAGAAAAATTTAGTCCTGCATAGAAGGTTTGGATGATCATCCAAGTAGTCAGTCCATGGGTTGGGCAATTTTTAACCGAGAGATTTCATTCTTTCCCAAGCTTGAGCAACATGTTCATTATCTAATTGTTTAAAATTCATTATGCTACTCCTCAAAGATATAATTTTAGCAGGGGGATAATATCTACCAATAAAAGCATCCTTGCATTTAGTCCAGGAATCAATACTATTCTTAGGCGAGAGATAGCAACCAATCTTTAGCTCTTCCTCTTAATGAGAAAGGGAACAATTTTAATTTTATAATGTCACCATCTACATCTTTATATTTTTGCATTTCACATAGTTCAACAAAATTATTGAGATGGGCAGCAGCATCATCGGAACTAACACCGAGAAAATTGCTCTCTCATGACAAGATTAAGTAAAGCGAGTTTAATTTCAAAGAATTCTGCTGTAGTAGCGAGGTGGAGCAATAGGTGTGCATAAGAAATCATTATTATTTGTGCTAGTGAAGTCACACAACTTAGTATTTTCAGGGTTGGCCATTTTAGCAATAGTAAATAAAGCAAACTAGATAAAGTAAATGCAAGTAAACTAATTTTTTTGTGTTTTTGATATAGCAAACAAGACGAGTAAATAAAGTAAAGCTAGCAACTAATTTTTTTGTGTTTTGATATAATGCAGCAAACAAAGTAGTAAATAAAATAAAGCAAGACAAAAACAAAGTAAAGAGATTGAGAAGTGGAGACTCCCCTTGCGGCGTGTCTTGATCTCCCCGACAACGGCGCCGGAAAAAGAGCTTGATGGCGTGTATTTCACACGTTCGTTGGGCAACCCCAAGAGGAAGGTATGATGCGCACAGCAGCAAGTTTTCCCTCGAGAAAGAAACCAAGGTTTATCGAACCAGGAGGAGCCAAGAAGCACGTTGAAGGTTGATGGCGGCGGGATGTAGTGCGGCGCAACACCGGAGATTCCGGCGCCAACGTGGAACCTGCACAACACAACCAAAGTACTTTGCCCCAACGAAACAGTGAGGTTGTCAATCTCACCGGCTTGCTGTAACAAAGGATTAACCGTATTGTGTGGAAGATGATTGTTTGCAGAGAAAATAGTAAAAACAAGTATTACAGCAGATTTGTATTTCAGTATTAAAGAATGGACCGGGGTCCACAGTTCACTAGAGGTGTCTCTCCCATAAGATAAAAGCATGTTGGGTGAACAAATTACAGTCGGGCAATTGACAAATAGAGAGGGCATAACAATGCACATACATGACATGATAAGTATAGTGAGATTTAATTGGGCATTACGACAAAGTACATAGACCGCCATCCAACTGCATCTATGCCTAAAAAGTCCACCTTCGAGGTTATCATCCGAACCCCTCCAGGTATTAAGTTGCTAACAACGGACAATTGCATTAAGTATGGTGCGTAATGTAATCAACAACTACATCCTCGGACATAGCGCCAATGTTTTATCCCTAGTGGCAACAGACACAACACAACCTTAGAACTTTCTGTCACTCGTCCCAGGTGTCAATGCAGGCATGAACCCACTATCGAGCATAAATACTCCCTCTTGGAGTTAAAAGTAAAAACTTGGCCGAGCCTCTACTAGAAACGGAGAGCATGCAAGATCATAAACAACACATGTATAATAACTTGATAATTAACATGACATGGTATTCTCTATCCATCGGATCCCGACAAACACAACATATAGAATTACGGATAGATGATCTTGATCATGTTAGGCAGCTCACAAGATCCAACAATGAAGCACAATGAGGAGAAGACAACCATCTAGCTACTTGCTATGGACCCATAGTCCAGGGGTGAACTACTCACTCATCACTCCGGAGGCGACCATGGCGGTGTAGAGTCCTCCGGGAGATGATTCCCCTCTCCGGCGAGGGTGCCGGAGGCGATCTCTGGATCCCCCGAGATGGGATCGGCGGCGGCGGCGTCTCGGTGAGGTTTTCCGTATCGTGGCTCTCGGTGCGGGGGTTTCGTCACGGAGGCTTTAAGTAGGCGGAAGGGCAAGTCAAGAGGCGGCACGGGGGCCCACACCATAGGCCGGCGCGGCCGGGGGTGGGGCCGCGCCGCCCTAGGGTTTGGCCACCCCGTGGCCCCTCTTCGTCTCGTCTTCGGACTTCCGGAAGCTTCGTGGAAAAATAGGCCCCTGGGCTTTGATTTCGTCCAATTCCGAGAATATTTCCTTACTAGGATTTCTGAAACCAAAAACAGCAGAAAACGACAAGCGGCACTTCGGCATCTTGTTAATAGGTTAGTTCCAGAAAATGCACGAATATGACATAAAGTGTGCATAAAACATGTAGGTATCATCAATAATATGGCATAGAACATAAGAAATTATCGATACGTCGGAGACGTATCAGGCTCCACGCCAAGCCGCAAAAACCAGCGAGAATAGCCATGACTACTTCTAAGAGGGCGCAACGTCCACCGTCAAATTCTCGGAACTAGGCAGTTGGGCCTCGTACACCACCGCACCTAGACTCCCCAACGTGGTGACGAGAATCATCATAATCCGGATCATCACCATTGTCCACGAGATTGGCCCTGAAGGGAGCAGATCGAACCCGGGTAACTGCCATTGCATCCAGGATGCGTTGGAAACCCCACCCGGAAGCCCGAGCTCGCCCAACACCAGATTCCATGAATGGCACGTCGACCAAGCTTGAACCAAGTTTCCAACGATCACCAACAATAGAGCCTGGGCGTAGGCACAAGTAGTGGCATGCATGCTGCCAGAAATCACACACCATTGGATATTTCCATATCATTCAAGACGAACCAACGCACCTCGGAGAGCCGACCGGCACACAATCGGACCCTCCCATCCATCACGCTTCGTCGGCCCAGCGATGCAGCGCCATCACCAAAGACTCCGTCCTCACGAGCGGGGCAATCAAATGCCCCCATCACCTTCGTAAGCAACGTCTGCCACTAGTGTACACCAAGTCATCGACAACAACAATGGGGGGGGGGTAGGGTCTAGGGTTTGGGGGTCCTTCTCGGATGCTAGAGGAAACACCACGGGAGTCGTGCAAGGTCTTTATATATTGACACTTGCTTGTTTAACAAGTCCTATATCTTGTGATACAACATGCTGTTATTAAAAAACTTGGAAAAATTTCCTAAATAAGTTAAGATTCTTGAATTCATGCATAATCATTATTATATCCCTAGAGTACCTACCTGACGTGTCTACAAACATGCCCTAACGAACCCTAGGTAGTTGCACGTTGATAAGTTCTTCATAGTTTTCTTACGGTGTACCTTCTTAGTAGTTTTAACACTATTAAGCGATAATTCAAGACATTGTGCCGTGTCCCTTTACATTCAAGGTTTCAGATACTTCACAAGGTTTTTTTGTCCGTATCAAGGTATGCATTTAGTTTTCTATCGAATAAAAATAAGACTCGAGCTATATTGCACCTCAAATTTCATATTGTAACACATCCTAGAGGTTATGAAGGCATGAAAGGACAACAACCCTCATCATGATGATCTGGAGGCTCAAAGATGACGAATATAGCGTTACATTTGGTTTTATACTTTTATTTAACATGAAGGAGCTAAGGTGTTGACCAGAGGGGGTGAAAGGGGAGTTGTATGTTTCAACCAATTCAATGATTTTGGTAAACAAATGCAGATAAATAGGATTCTCTATAAACACAACCATGTGAACAATTCTATGTGGCAATATTATAGTAACAAGCAAGATTCACATGTAAAAAAAACTATACATAATGTAAGCATAGTTAACAAAGACGATATAAATAACCAAATGTGGTAGCAGACAAGAACATGGTGATGTATCCCAGAGTTAAAGCCCTTCTTGGCATGGCTAACCAATCCTACATCAAACCTTCCGCTCTCCTGAGCTCGCTCAACCAAGTATAAATACTTCTAGTAGTGGTAGATCTTGAGTTGATCTCTAGACCATTACAGACTCTCTGGAGCAATCGAAGTACTAGAAACTCACAATGTGACTTCAACCCTCTAAGATTCCCCACAAACTTAGGAGTAACAAAAAACAAGTAAGATCAAAGGGAGAATCAACTTTTGGCTCAATGGAATTGCAGATCTAGATATCCTCTTTTTTTTTTCCTCACTTGGATTCAAATTTAAGTGGATAGATGGATATAAATCAATCCTTTTCGAGCTCACAAATAGTGCTCAGATCTAGAAGGTGAGACTTTTTTGGAGATGAGAACTCTCTTCTGTAGGTGCCGACAATTTCTAACTGTTACCCAACTTTGCTGCGAGGTTGAAGGCTCCATAAAGCTCAAAAATCTCCAAACCCTGGATATTTCTAGGCCTTCTATAGGTCTTGGATCAGGTCCGAAGCCTCGAGCCTGAAACTTGGGTAAAGACCAGAAAACTTGGGCAAACCTTGTGCCTTTATCATGGGTGTTTGTGAGTGCTCCTACGATGTATATATGGTATTAATCTCCACTCTTTGCAAACAACGAACCCCTCTTAACTTGCTTACATACGACTCAAGAGCGAAGAAAAAAAATTAAAGGACATCATATTCTCACTATCCTTTTCGGCAAGGGGTACCAACCATCAAGCCTAACTCGTGCCAGGAACCAAAACCTCTTGCCACATTTGTTAAACAACCAGTCTCCTAAATCATCCTAGGCATTTAATTATCCCTTTCACAATATGCCTCCGACATGGCATAGATGTTTGTCCTGGTTTAGCCTAATCACATGTGTTTAGTCTCACCGCCCCTTAGCCAGCACATATCATTACAATGGACCGGGATAGTTCACTTACACTACGTCTGGTTGGTTGACATTTCCAGCATCACATTGTATTGATAAGGGCACATCTAAGGAAAGTAGTACCATCTCCAATTTTCCACCTAAAATTTTGCTCCAGACTCTCCCTCTTACCATATTTTTCCTATTTACCTATATTGCCTACCCATTCTTAAACATAAACGCGATCTCCCCCCTCCCCCCTCCCGCTTCCGCCCACCCCCTCCTTGTGACCACACACACACAAAATATATGCTAACACCTAGTGCTTTTAACCCCTTTTATCACACGAGTCACCCCGCCCCAGCTCGCCTCCCTCTACGGGCGTCCACTCGAGGTGAACAATGGCCCTGCGCTGAGCTGGCCAGTCGGGATAGCTGTCCAACGTGAGAGTTGGCCATGGCCTAAGTGACACTCACATCATGTTAAGATCTGATCTAGTGTTAGAATGTATTTTAAGGTAAAATTATGGTTTAAACAATGAAAAATGTTTAAAATACTCAAGTGTTCTAACAAATACTAGTACATGGTAGTAAGTACAGTTTTTAAAATGAACAATCAACTAGCCAAGATACATTTTGTCACGAGTTCAACACACACATAATACACGGGAAAACGTAAAAAACATTTGCGGGCTCACACGGCCTACACCCTACAGGCACGAGTCACACAGTCAGTACGAATACGACCCCATTCTTCCCAACTACCTCGCTCACGCCTTCCAGTGTTCAAACAAGGGTAGATTCCCGTCCCCCTCCCGTTTCTTGGATTCGGGAGCGCTCCTCCATTTTTCTAACTCCGAGCTCGGCTGTCGATCGATCCGGCCGCGCAAAACCTCAGCTTCATCGGCGCTCCGGTGATCCGTTCGAACCCTCGGCTCGCCCGCGAGGCTGGGCGTTTCGGCGGCTGGTCAAGTTCTTGACGGGGTCGGCGGCCAGCTGGGTTCCCCTCGTGCAGGAGGAAAGGTGAGCTAGTTCTCTTCTTTAAATTAAACTCAACTAATCGGTGCTTGGCCCCGGTTTTACACTTTCTTTCTTCGCTTTATTCTTTGCGATGTATTTTGGTTCACCCTTTCGCTTTCTCCTCCGGGTTTTTAAGACCTGGTGAGAGGAGGCTGCCAACTTCGAATCTTTGCATTCAGTTGGGGAATTCGCTAGGCAGCTGGTGGATTAGATAGAGGTTTGTCGGTGGCCGTATTCTTTTCCTGGGCGAAACTCTAGTGGAGTCCTTGGAATAAAGAAGGGATTTTGGGTCCGGATTTAGGGCTAGTTCTTGGAAACTCCGGAAGTCCGGAGTGGAGTTTGATCAGATATCTCGATCTGCTGTCGCCGGCGGCCGAATCTTGTCCTGTTCTTCATGGGTTAGTTGATTATTTTCGGGGACTTTTTTATTCCCCAGATCAATTTCGCGCAATCCTCATAACCTTGTATACCTGTATCCCAGCGATGTGCTTCTGCTAAACCTGGTATTATGGTACCATGAAAAGGCTGTACTGTAATGTGATTATTTTGGTTGTATCCACATAATGTTTAGTAACATGTTACTGAATGTTAGGTAACTGCGTGGAGATATGGGGCCACATATGATAGAGCAAGATGGAGGGTAGGAAAGAGAGGGGAAGGTTGAGGAATTTCGTTCGGCGGATGGCAATGGAGTGCCTTTGCTCTGGAGAGCAGCTGAAAGGTGCAGATGAGACCATCCGGTCATCAGACTCTTCGATCACCAAAGATTTCTCAGCCAGTGGGTACTCGTCCAGGAATGGGGAGGTCGAGCAATACCTTGATAATGGCAACATCGAGGAAGCCGAGTTGTCGCTCCGGGAGGGCGTCTGCCTTAACTATGAGGTTGGTGTTTCCTTTTGTGGAATTCAATTTCTGTACAACTGAAATCACTAACGGTACATGAAATCTTTGAACCTGCTTTCCATCTATCTTGTGCTTCCCCGTGAAGTAATGTTATTGACAGCTAGTTTGCCCTGTAGTTAAGTTAGTCCTCGGTGCCTCATTTTCCCTTTATGCTTCCTTTTGAAGGTAACGTACTATTTTTGAATACGCTGAACTAGCCTGTTTTCTGTCAAATTAATCGAATGGAAGTATGCTTATTTTATCTCATACCGGAATTGGCTCAGTAGCTTCTTATTGTTTTAAGAAATATCTATATTAATCCTTTTCTGACCTGGAATTCATCAAACAAGAAACAAATTTCTAGTTTGAGTTGTTACTAGTAGTATATCTGCAAGCAAGATACACTACACATGTGTTTTAGTTGATACTTGAGAAGCTTAGTATGAGCACTTTTTCTGCGCTTACAGAAAATATTGATTTCGTTACCACGAAGTCTGTTTTTATTTATTTAATCCTATGCTAGAATGCTAACTTTTGTACAACTTAACTTTACGATTTGTGGATTACCTGATTGCAAGCTTGACTAACTCCCATGTTTAGCTGAAACTCATGCGCATATATTTGTCATTCACATTTTTGCAGGAGGCAAGGGCATTGCTAGGAAGGCTAGAGTACCAACGAGGGCATGTAGAAGCAGCACTCCGTGTGTTCGATGGAATAGACATATCTTCATTAGTTCCTAAGATGAAAATCTCTATTGCTAGAAAAGCACATCGCCGAAAGACTCGTTCACAGTGGGATTCTCCACCAATGCCACTACATGCTGTGAGCCTACTCATGGAGGCCATATATCTCAAAGCAAGAGCACTTCATGATCTTGGAAAGTTCAAAGGTAACACCCATCTCTCTGTCAAGCAAATTAACAACATGCAAACTCATTCTTGTGATTTGCATTGTAGTTCTTTGGTATTATGGAAAAATCATTTAAATTCTGGTTTAGCATTCCTGCGGTCATGCGTGTGGTTACTGTAAGCATAGGCATAACCTCAATTCAATTTGATTTTGCAGACGCTGCACAAGAGTGCAGAATGATATTAGATATTGTGGAAGCAGCGCTACCTGAAGGCTTACCAGCAGGATTCGGAAAAGGTTGTAAATTGAACGAAATAATATGCAAGGCTGTACAGTTTCTCCCTGAACTATGGAAATTAGCGGGGTTTTCACTTGAAGCCATATCTGAATACAGGAGGTCTCTTCTCAATAATTGGAATCTTGATGGAGAGACCATAGCTAAAATACAAAAGGAATTTGCTGTTTTTCTTCTATACAGTGGCTGTGAAGCACGGCCTCCAAATCTCCATTCTCAGCTGGGTGGTTCATTTGTACCACGAAACAATATGGAAGAGGCTATTCTTCTTCTAATGATTCTGTTGAGGAAGTTCAATCTAAGGAGAGTTGAGCGGGATCCCACTGTGATGCATCACCTTACTTTTGCACTGTCCATGTCAGGGCAGCTAAAACCACTGGCTGTACAATTTGAAGAGATGTTACCTGGTCTGCTAGACAAAAGGGAATGGTCATACAATGTTGCATTGTGTTACCTAGCAGAAGAAGACGATTTGACTGCCCTGAATCTACTCAAAAGGATATTGAAGCTAGGACAGGAGTCTGAGAATCTCAAAGAACTTCTCCTGGGGTCAAAGGTTTGTGTTGAGAAGGGCAATTATGCTGAAGGTGCTGCGTATGCACGGAGGGCTATTGCTAATATACAGGGAGGATGTGACCAATTGGTGGGCGTTGCAGATGTTTTGCTTGGTGTTTCCCTTTCTAATCAAGCTAGATATGCCATTTCTGATACCGATCGTGCTTCCTGGCAGTACGAAGCACTCGAAGTACTTGGAAGTGCTGAAAAAAACATGCACTGGCAAGATCCTAGGGTATTGTACAATCTCAGCCTTGAAAATGCTGAGCAGAGGAAATTAGATGCAGCAGTTTTTTATGCAAAAAAACTGGTGAAGTTAGAGGCTGGATCAGAGTTGAGGAGTTGGCTTCTGTTAGCTCGACTACTGAGTGCACAAAAACTTTTTGCGGATGCTGAAACCATTGTTGATGCTGCTCTTGATCAGACTGGGAAATGGAATCAAGGAGATCTGCTGCGAACCAAAGCCAGAATTCAGGCTGCACAGGGGGAATTCAGCGATGCAGTTGGGACATATACCCAACTTCTTGCTATAATTCAACTTAGAAGAAAAAAATTCAGCTCTGGGATCTCCTTGGCAAAGGTGCTCTGAAGTTCTGTTTTCACATTTAACTGAGGAATCACATATTCTTGCTCATATGGCAAATTTATATCGATTATTTATACTCCTTCCATCCAAAAATAACTTGCTCAACTTTGTCTATATACGAAATTATATAGATGCATTTTAGTTATAGATACATTCGTATCTAGAAAAGGTTGAGCAAGTTATTTTGGGACAGAGGGAGTACAGAATTAGTATTTCCATGTTGATGTTAGATCGGTTAGTTAAATACTCGGTAGGGTGCATTATATAACGATTCAAAGACAAGACATGAGCATTGGATATACGTTCATTTTGATTTCAAGCTTCGGGTGAGGGCATAGTTCTGTTGATGTAATGGTTGCTCTCCATGCAAAAAAAAAAGTAATAGTTGCTCTGATCTCTTTTCTGAGAACAGGAAAAGCTTCGAATATGTCAGATTTAGATTAACCAACAAGAGACAAAGGGTAACAGACTAGAACCATAGGGTGATTGCTGCTGGCAATATGTCTCTCAATTCAAAGTGCTATTGTTATGATGAATTTGGCTGCATTCTTGCATAGAACTAGTGGGCACTTCTGGTCAAGAGCTTATTGTGGACCACCGAGTACCTCTTCATCCTTTTGTATTTGTGGTTATGCAGCTTATGACCATAGCAAAGTAGCAAATGCTAGTGTCTCTGACGGGCTGATATCTTAATACAGGGTGCTGAAGATGATAAAAGTCTGGAAACAGAGACCTGGTATGATCTAGCTCTCTTGTATCTAGGCATGTCACAGTGGAGGGATGCAGAGGTTTGTATATCAAAGATCAGAGCCGTCAGTTGTTATTCTGCCTTGGCTTGGCATGCTACAGGTTAGTCTTGTTGATTATTATACTAATATACTACAAAAATCTGATCGGTTTGTAAAAGTATTTGGAAGTAAAATCATCAACATGTCAACTCAAGTAAACATGGAAGATCCAGTTGGGGCTTACTTATTTATTTATAGTATGATAATTTCTGAATTCTCTTGTATCACCTTTGAACATATAACTGCATGCCATTTGTAGCCACATCATTCATTTTTCGATCTAACCATGTTTACATGGGCTCACTATAAGTCATAGCGCATTTTTTCTTACTATTTCTTCAGTAAATATTTGCAAAGAGTTCTTGTGTTTTCCCCTAAGATACTTTCTTTATATTATTATTTACTGAGATTTTATTTCCAGGAAAACTGTATGAAGTGAAAGGTCTTCCAAAGGAAGCTTTGGGGGCTTATTTTCGAGCATTAGACCTTGATGCTAAACATGTTCCAAGCCTGATATCGACTGCTATTATTCTACGTCAACTTGGGGACAGGCCATTGCCTTCCGTACGGTGCTTTCTGACTGATGCACTGCAACTTGATAGAACAAATCATATGGCATGGTTTAATCTTGGCCTACTCTACGAAGAGGAAGGTGGCAGGTCAGCAGCTGAGGCTGCTGAATGTTTCCAAGCTGCTGCTCTTCTTGAAGAAACTGCACCTGTAGAACCTTTTAGATGACATGTATGTATGAGGGCAATAGAGACTGTAAGCTATCATATTGTTTCAATTTTTTCACGTACTGATAAAAATAGTAGATTACAGAGTTTCAGAGATGACCTACATGTCTAGATCATTGAGAGATTATAGCATCAGATACTGTTGGATTTTTGTTTTTGTTTTAGCAGTTCAATATATAGTTTCTGATTTGTTATCTACTATACAGAAACCGATTTTTTTCTTCTCAATTTATTCTGTGGATAGACTTTGCTCATTGTGATATACAGATAGTCGGATAACCAGTATAATGAACGTTTATGCTCATATCTTGAAAATCATATTTTAGCCCTGCTGTCAGCTACAATGTTCCAGCAGACAAAAATGCCCATGGTATGCAAGTTAGTGTTGCTTTACCAAAGCTTTGAAATGTCGCCGTAATCCAGGTTGTACCGAGTGTTGCGTGGCATGATTGTGCTGGTACTAGTGGCAATCACATGAATTTGCAACCAAAGTTGTTGGATGGACTGCACATACTTGTCAAGCATTAAGATTAGCTTCTATTGCAAGAGGTACTGTATGTAGGCTTTCTTGGATGCCTCCCCCCCATCGAAAGCTTCACTGTTCATTCGAGGCTTAGTTAGAGCAACTCCAATAGTATAGCCGGTTGTTGGCTATAAGAAAGATGCCATGTCATCTATAGTCAACATGTAGCCAACAAGTACAATAGTTGGCTATAAGATTGTACTACTTTTTCAATAGATGGCCCACCTTTCATTCACACACCTTGCCTAGGAGCACGTGCTAGAGCTAGCTCTTGCATAAGAGCTCACTCACATTCTCTCTCCTCTTCTCTCTCCTCCAACTAGACACAAATATATTATTTTAATCCCTGTAGCCAGCTGACTAGACCTTATTGTACTTGCTCTTAGTAGTCTCTTTTCATTCATTTAATGAGATGGTATTCTAGCAGCATCTATTAAATTATGTCGCAATCTTTTGGTTGGTGGTCTTGCTCAAGTCTGATAAATATTTGCTGGCATCTAGTCTATTCAAGTCGTTCAGCAATGATGAATAGAAGGATTCCCTTCTCATGATTGGCCAGGAAGGTCACTATTTGCACATCTCCTTGTTTATGTGATTATGATTATGCCTTTTTTTTTGCATTTGAACTGCTTCTTTTATGGTAAGAAATGTGCAATGAAATGGTTACTAATTAGCGGAATACCTATTTGAAAAGATTTTCTCTAGTTTACTCTTCAGTTAATTTGACCAGAAAATCTGATGAATTAATTAATATGTAGTAATTTTGTTGACTTGTTAAATCTCAGCGTATATTTTTCATCTGTTCAAATGACAGAATTAAGACATTTATTTCTAGTGCTTTCTGTTTGATGAACTCCAGCATGACAACTTGATCATGCATTTTTAATTCTACATCGTGCATACATTTACTCAAGCTCCGTGCTGATCTAGCTAACAGTTTTTACAAAGTTCCGCCTTGAAAATCATTTCAAAATCTTGAAGACAACTATGAAGCAGGTAAAGCTTCAGCCAGTAGGCTGACAAATACTCTAGTAAGCTACTAAGCTTGGTGCAAATTGGTGGGCAAAGGTGCGACCCCTTGGTCATCCAACTATTCGCGAAGTCACATATTGAAAATATCACAGAGGATTCTCATGAACCAAACATTCTTGATTTATTTTGTGACAACCAGCCGTTATGGATTCACCAAATTACCTCCAATCATGTTTCTTCTTTCCGATGAGAGTTGATATTCCTATCTAGTTATCCTCATGTGTCAGCAGTTCTATGCTTGAGCTCCATGTTCCACCATGGAACAAGTTATCTGTTCCATTTCTCACCTTTGTTGTTGTTGTTGTTGTTGTTGTTGTTGTTGTTGTTGTTGTTGTTGTTGTTGTTGTTGTTGTTGTTGTTGTTGTTGTTGTTGTTATCCAGCCTTGAGTGGTCTCCCATGTTGTGCACATGGAAAAGTTAAATTTCTGTAGCCTTAATTGTTCTCGTGCTGTTGGTCACAGTTATATCCCTTGTATATGTTTATAATTACGTTACTGAGCTGGCTGAGTGACATGCATCTGCATCAATTTGAACAAAAGAATTTATATTTTTGCAGTATGAAATGTGCAATGAAATGGTTACTAATTAGCGGAAGACCTAATTGAGCTGGCGAGCTGGTGAGTATTGTTATTGCAGGCTAGTGCAACTCAAAGGAGTAAAGAATGCTGGAGTACTTAGGACTGTCTGGAAATTCCCAACTCTTGAAATTTGTATCACATATGAAGATCGTTCTCTTGTAGAAAGTTGTTTGAAAAATTTCTATTCTACCTTTAATTTTCGTGAAATGTGATGCTCATAGAGATATGTCGAGTTCATACTAAATTGGATGGCTGTTCCACCTGTGTGAAATGTAGCGTGGCGTACATGACATTGACGCCAAACGATTCACATGTTTCCCTACCTTACATTGTTCTTTCTTCTATGATGCCTACTCCATTGGCTTCCTTGTTTCTTACCGTTGTCGTTCTCCACTATCTCTCCCTATCACAAATTCCCCCCCCCCCCCGCCTCTTATCACGTGCCATCTTTATCGACGTCGTCGTTCACCACCATGGATGACTGATCGCCATCGACATTTAGCTCCTCCTTTTCTTACTCCTATTTTACTTGCTCTTTTTTTATTATATATCCTCTTCTTCTCGACACCTCCTTCACCACCATGTCTAGCGTCTACCCTAGAACTTTACCCATTATGTTATTCCATTTCTGGGAAAAAGGGGTCAGGACCCATTTAATTGACACGAGGTAAACTGGACATAGCACATTTTAATGTATGGACTGCGACTATTAAATCGGGCCAGATGGAGTATTAGCGATGGTTTGCTGGACAAAAAATGCAGAATTTTCCCCCTTAAAAATAAGTGGTAAATCCTCGAGAATCCTCCCGATTAGCGGTGGCCCACAGGAATCTCAGCCCAGAGCCTCAGCCCATCTGCCTAACTAAACACTCCTCTCCCGAACGCGCCAACACGCACCTGGAAACTGAGCGCTCCGCAATGCCCACTCCCCGGCCCAGATGCTCCTCCACTCCTCCGCTTGCCGCGGCAGTCTCCTCTTCCGCACCGGCTTCCCCTTCCCCTTGGCGGCCACCACCACCACCCCCAGAGCCCTAAGCCCGCTCACAACCGTAGCGGCTGCTCCCATCATGTACGGCGGCGGGCGCGGCGGGCGCGGTGGCGGTGGCACCAACTCCCAGCGCGGTCGCGGGCGCGGGCGGGGCGGAGGAGGCAGGGGAGGCCGTGGTGGCGGCGGCGGCGGGGGACGAGGTGAGCAGAGGTGGTGGGACCCGCAGTGGCGCGCCGAGCGGCTACGGCAGATGGCCGGCGAGGTTAGGGTTCTGCTCTACTCCCGTGTGTCCGCGTGGCTGGATGTTGTTTCGTGATGGCTCGACTGCTGTCATGCCTGTAGTTTATGCTCCACACCGTGTTGTTCTCTTGTATGAAAGCCTGTAGGCTCTAGCTAACGTCCAACTATAGGTATGCGACCTAGTCGACAAGTTTACTGCTAATTTGCTGCCATACCAATTTTGGGTGGTAAATGTGCATATACCGCAGTGGCCCCACAATGGAGTTAGCTGTTTGGTGTGTTAGTTCTCAGGAGGTTCGAACAGGAACTAGTTACACTGCGTACAAAGGCTTGTTCTGTCCAAATGAGCTGCTAGCAACTGTTCCAACCATGTTAAGTTCCATCCAAATTGTATGGTTACACAAGGTGTAGTAAGCCCAATGCATCCTTTACTGAATGTACCAATTTATAAAAATCATACACAGGATTTTATACCACTTGTTTCTAGCTGATTCTGTAATATTTATACACTCGTGAATGTCTACGGTTCAGGTGGAGAAGGTGGATGAGACTGAATGGTGGAATAAGATTGGACAGCTAAGAGAAGGGTCTCAGCAGGAGCTAGTAGTCAAGAAGAATTTCGGACGCGATGGGCAGAATATACTTGCAGACATGGCTCAGAGGCACGGCCTTTACTTGTAAGGATGTCACACCTATTATGCGCCTTATTCTCTTATTACCGCCGGCATGCGTAGCTTCCACCAAATAGATGCAACAGTTCATCAATGTTTCGAGAATCACGTAATTAACAACTAAGTCTGCTCATATTTATGTATATAGTAGATGAATGATTATCTGACTTTCTCACGTTCACCATTCGATGCCTTTTGTGATCTGATGAATTATAGTTTCCATGTCTTGTGTTTTATCCCGGGGAAGATAGCAATGCATACAACAAAGGGAAGACGCTTGTTTTCAGCAAAGTGCCACTACCTGATTACCGAGCAGATCTTGATGAGAGGCATGGATCAGCACAAAATGAGGTGCTATTAATGTCTTAGAGGTAGTCTAAATCACTATAGGTGCAATTTTTTGTTTGCTGATATACTTGTGTTTGAACTATGGACAGATTAAGATGTCCAACGAAACAGAGAGACGAGTGGAAAACCTTTTGTCCAGGGCACAGTCGAATAACAATGGTTCTGCTAGCTCATCCACTGTCTTAACACGACAATCTTTCCCTAGCACATCATCGTCAGTAGCTGGATTAACAACGGAAATTGATAAACAAAAGCTAAGTTCTCAGCTTAGGGACCTGCAACATTCGAAAAAGGTAATGCCAGTGATTTTCCGGTGATTTTAAACCCCATCAATGTCAAACATTCAGCATCACCTCTTTCCCCTAATTTCTGAAGTTATACCATCTATGTTTCGTTTCAGATGACGCCAAGTGCTAGATCAATGCAGTCCTTGAGGGAAAAGTTGCCTGCATTCAAAATGAGAGAGGAGTTTTTGAAAGCAGTGGCAGCCAATCAGGTAAGTAGTAAGACCTATGAGATATTTCATATTTTGATCTGTTTAGATGAATATATTCACATACATTGTAGGAGGTGTAGATCTCAGCTCTTAGCCCATTATAGATATTTCATATTTTGATCTACTAATTTACGGAAGATACCAGTTTAGTTTGGAAGATAAAGGTATGGTTGGTTAGGAAGTTGGGATTCTATTCTTAGGCATCAAACTTGAGTCTTCCCTACTCCCTATAAAGGTACACCTACACCATACCCCCAATGGATTATCCAATAAATTAAAATAAACTAGCAAAGACCTAATCCTGTCCCCCAACCTTCTCCCCTCTCATTCCGGACAACATGGATGGCCATCCCCTCCGCTTCCGGAGCTGTACCTCCAACCTTGTGACGTTCATTGGTCTTAGGAACAGTACCAAATCTAGCATGTGACAAGGTCAGAGCAGTGGTTCTTGAGTATCAGACCACTCACATTTGAGACAATGGGATTGGATCTGTCCCAGGAAAATGTGGAATTGTGGATGGCATTAAGAACAGCAAGCTCTCCAACCTCGTCAACCAGGTCGCAACCTTATCCACAAACACCGTTGAGGTCAAAACCAATCTCCACAAGCTGATGAACATATCAACTAAGCTGTTCCAACCTCACGGCAGAGCAGGAAGGGCGAAGGCGGGAGTAGTAGAAGAGGACAGACGTGTTGCTGAAATTTCCAGCAACCATGGAAGGCGCAGTTGACCACTCCCACGCCTTAAGTGGAGTCCAATCCCAGGCCTTACGTGGAGTGAAAAAGCCTGCATCCGCGAGAAGCGGCAGTGATGCAACCAATCTCGACGGAGTGGCAAACTCCAGCAAGAGCGATGGAGTTCTCTCAAGAGGTAGCCATGCAATCAATCTCGATGGCAATGACACACACAACAGCCATGTTGGCAGAGTCCTCTCCAGCAGGGGCGGTGGCTGCACAACAAGCAGCGGTGGGGTGCCCTTCCCAGCAGCAACGGCAGTCACACAGCCACACTTGAGAGCGAGATGTTTCTCCTCGAAGCAATGGCTACTCTGCCAAAACTAGCAATGATGCTTCTGTTTCTAGCAGTTCCCAGCACTTTGTGGCGCCAGCAAGGGATGAGCCATTCCTACTTGCATCCCTTCCTTCAAATCATAAGGCTCACAAGAATCCCTTGTGGAGATTGAGCTTCTACTTAGGCCAAATGGGTGGACTACACCACTCTATGCAGGCCAAGTGGCTAACAGTGGTCAGAAACAAGCAGGCATCCAAACTGATTGACATAACTGCATGGATGCAGCGTGGTTGTTTTTCTCCAGCGCCAAAGGTGCAGGCAGAATCGGTCAACAATGTGGGTACTCCTTGTGGGCTCTACCGTGACCACCGCCGCAGCTCGTCTAAAAATGCGTGGTGTAATGCCAGAGGCGTGAATCTTGTTCCTTAGCCATTAGAGATAAGTACAGTAGTTAGTAGGTTACACAGTTAGTAAGGATATCTATATAGCAAGGAAAGAAATATGTTTAATAATTAGTGGAAGATAAAGATATGGTTAGTTAGGATAGCCGTCGTTCTATTCTTATGCATCAAGCTGAGTCTTCCCTATAAAAGGCACCATGTACCTCATATGGATTGTCCAAGGAATGAGAATAATCTAGCAAAGATCTAATCCTCTCCCCAATCTATTCTCACTCTCATCCCTGGCACAATGGTTAGCCGACCGTCGCTTCTCAGAGCTGTACCCCAACCTTGTCACTGTCAGCGGTCTTACGAATGATACCAATTCTGAACATGAGATCCATATGCGGAAAATGTGTCATATGGACACTACCAGGTTAATAAATTGTTGCTAGTTTGTAGAATCTTTTGGTGCAGTTAACTTAAACTTGAATCTAGTGGGCAGAGAGTCTTGCGGGTCTCTCATTTTTTTTACTTCTTATAAAGCTGGCAGAGTTAATGTTGGACTGTTGTGGCTTTTGTTCATCTTTGCTATCTTGTGATATTCATTACATTATTATATTTGCTATACAGTAGGGCTCAATAGCTGATCTTATAGTACAAGCATTTTATTTATTTATTACTGGATTGACTGTTTCAGGTTCTGGTCATTTCTGGCGAGACAGGCTGTGGTAAAACAACACAGCTTCCACAGTTCATACTAGAAGAGGAGATAGATAACCTTCGTGGTGCTGATTGCAGCATAATTTGTACTCAACCCCGCCGTATATCCGCCATATCGGTTGCAGCACGCGTAGGATCTGAGAGAGGTGAAGAGCTTGGTGAGACTGTTGGATACCAGATTCGCCTTGAATCAAAGCGGTCAACACAGACACGACTGCTCTTCTGCACCACAGGAGTTTTGCTTAGAAAACTGGTATGACTTCATTAACGGATAGATAGATAAATCATATTCATGAGTTATGACTAACACACCATGCCATTTTTGCTTATTTGTTTTTGTCGTTTTGCTTGAAGTGGTAAAAAAATAACTACTCCGTATGTTTTTTTGCCCTGTTTTTTGTTTGTTGGCTTTCTACATATCCTGGAACTTCTGGTTTGATCTTAGCTTGAACTGTGCATTGTTTATAGCTCTATAATGTTTCTCCAGGTTTAGTTCAATACTCTGCGGAAATTAAGCTTCATCATATGCAAAATTACTAAGCCTGGTGCTATTATGTTCTCAACATGTTGTGCAGTTACGTGTTCGGCACTCCTTCTGTTTTTCTATCACTGGTCTCTGGAGCCTAGTTCAAAAACAGGACCTGACTGTCAGAGTGTTGCCCGGTTTGGTATGCTTAAAATACCATTTCACCAAAAACCAGTAAAGGAACTAGTAAACGAGGTATCAGAAGCAGGAATCAAACCCAAGAGTCAAGACCTTCGTCCCACCATTTTGCATGCTCGGGTTTCCGGCCAGCAACTTAGCTGCATTGCTTTTGTGACCAAGTTAGCCAACAACATCTGGTACTCCCTCCATCCAGATTTACAGGGCATATTAATCTTGCCTTAAGTCAAACTTGTTTATGGTTGACCAAGTTTATAGAAAAATATATCAACATCTACAATATCCAATAAATTCATTATGAAAACAATTTTCATGATAGATGTAGTAATATTCATTTGGTACTTTAGATGTTGATATTTTCTCTATAAATCTGGTCAAACTCGAAAATATTTTACTTAAGACAAGATTAAAAGGCCTTGTAAACCCGTATGGTGGGAGCTAAAGCATAGGGTTGTCAATTTTTTCTCTTAACTTGAAAATCAATGTACATTTTTTTGCCTGCATCGAACTGGGTGAGCCGCCAGTTAGACCGATGAACCAGTAGCTTAACCAGTTGGTTTTTTAAACCATGCCCAGGAGTCTGTTGCGAATATCTGTCCATTGAGGAAACCAAGAGTGTAAGAATGCAGGGTTTCCACTATCTACCCCTACATTTGGAAGAGGTTAAGTGGTTGTAATGTGCCATTTTAGGGGTATGGTCATTTTTCATCAATCTTTTTAGTTTTTCCTTGATCTGATTGATGGTTGGGTGATGATAGATACTGTGAAACCAAGTACTGGAAATTGTATGCTTCAGTTAGCATGGCAGAATGCTGTGGCATGATTTTGACACAAGCGGCACACAATTTTGTTTACTTCTGTTAGAGATGTGAAAGATTTGAGGTTTTTATTATAGATTATTTTATCCTCCATATGTCGAAAATTAGTCAAATATTATGTGATTTCTAGCACTCCCATGGTCCAATATGCAACTGAACTACTGCAGCTCCTGTTAAGATACATGTGTAAATTTTAATTATGAAACATTCCACGGGTAGCTATAACTATTGCTGATAGAGATGCAAGTGGGTCACTATTAGGGTCTACCCTTTTAGTTCAAGAAAATGAGCTAACTTTTCTAAAATGATGATGTCATTGAAAAAATTAGTTCATTTTGTTAAACTAAAGAGGGTAAAGAGTACCCTGTTGTTGACCTACTTGCATCTCTAATTGCTGATCTAAAGATGAACTCTGGCAGGGTGTTATATTTGCTCTTGTGTATCTTGAGATTAGGCAAATCCAATTGAATTGCTATCTAGTTTCCAAACTTTGTGTCATTTTGGTGTTACTAATTTTAAATATGGTGCGACCACTGTATGAAGTGCAGGTTCAGGAGCCAGACCTACTTGGTGTAACTCATTTACTAGTTGACGAAATTCATGAACGTGGCATGAATGAAGATTTTCTCATCATCATTTTGCGGGACCTTCTGCCAAGGCGTCCTGACCTTCGTCTTGTATTGATGAGTGCAACAATAAATGCTGATCTTTTTTCCAAATACTTTGGGGAAGCTCCTATTATGCATATTCCGGTACTGTAATCTCTTGCAAACATCATTTGTTAAGACATACCCTTTGGAGTACTGTTGTACATTATATTTATATCGAGCTGTTTTGATCAGGGATTCACTTACCCTGTCGCTGAGATGTTTTTGGAGGATATTTTAGAAAAGACCAGCTACAAGATCAAGTCTGAACGTGAGAATTTCCAAGGAAATTCAAGAAGAAAGAGACCTGCGCCAGTTAAGAATGATCCGGTGTCTGATGTTTTTGAGGTAAACCAGAGTTACTTCTTACCACATTGCTGATGTCAGGGGATAACGACTTCACAAGTCTGAGACGCCCAATTTATCAGACGATTTAGCTCTATTGTTGCTAATGCAGATAACAACTAAAGTGCAGAGATTAATAGTGCAAAAAGGCAAACATGCTTAATTTTTACATTTTTTAAAACTAGGTGGGTAGATAGTTTTCTTGCTCACTTACTTTTTTCCAGGTTGTTGACATTGATAAGGAGTATGGAAACTACAGCATTACAACAAGGCAGTCCCTTGAAGCTTGGTCTGTCACTGAACTAGATTTGAGCCTTGTATGTACTCTGAACTTTCTTTCATCTGCATACATTTGATTGCACTACTAAGAAGTTCTTTGTTGTTGAGATGAGATCTAGTTCGACATATGTATAATTCATTGCAATTGAGTGGATATATATATATATATATATTACTGACGTTGCGAGCCTACTAATTGCCTATTGTTAATTAATCCGTTAGGCATTAGCAGATCTGCCGATGTCTTGCTTCTTTAGTATATGAACTGGAAGGACATAATGTATTAATAGATGCCTTAATTAATGGATCCACTTCCTTGGTATTGAAATTGTTCAAGAATGGAAAGGATGTAATGAAGCACATGGAATATGAAGTACTATTAGATGTAAATATGTGTAGTTATGTACTGATATCCTGTCTGCAAACATCGTGGAAATTAGTGAGAAGTGGTTTGTGTATTTTCACCCTTTGTAATTTGAATTTGAGATCAAAATATAATAGAATGAAGCAAAAGAGAAGCTTGTCGTGCATTACATTTGTTTGTTCCTCAACATATATTAAATGGGAGCTTAATATTTTTTACGTAGTTATGGTAAACTGAGAAGTGCACCTGGACTGTTCTCTCCCCAAAATAATTTCATCTTAATTTGGTACCACAATGTCTGGGGAAGGGTGATCCTTCCACTTGTATCCTGGAGATCCCAGGTTTGAATCGGCCTCTTTGCATAACAGCAAGGGAAAGGCTGCCTATAAATTCCCTTCACCAGACCCCACAATGTGTGGGAAGCTTTCGGCACTGGGTACGCCCTTCAATTTGGTCTCACGAAACCAAAGATGATTTATGATGGCACCTATTTGTGCGTTGCATTTGGTCTCTCTCCAAAGGCAACCTGCATTTCATGATATCCCAATATTATGTAGACATGTAATAATTATCTATCCTGCTAATATACTACACTTTCATGAATTTATGTTAACATTGTTAGGTGGAAGGTACAATTGAGTATATATGCCGTCATGAAGGTGAAGGTGCAATCCTTGTGTTCCTTACTGGTTGGGACGAAATTTCAAAACTTCTAGACAAGATTAAAGGGAATAATCTACTTGGCAATTCCAACAAATTCCTAGTCCTCCCATTGCATGGTTCTATGCCAACTGTCAATCAGCGTGAAATTTTTGATAGAGCACCAGCTAATATGAGGTAACTTGTTACAAAGACATATTCTGTAGAAGCATTCAATCTTGATTATGCTTTCTGAATCTTGATTATGCTTTCTGAATATGATTTTGCTTTTACGATGGATAATTCAGTCTTCCAACTTGCATACCTCCTCAGTTGCTCAGGATCCATTTTCACCATTATGATTACATAGGACTAGTAGCATGCTGGGTTTCTTGTTCTTCTCGTTAACACTGGCAGTGTTTTAATGGTAAAATTAAATTTTAGCACATATGTAGCACATAGGTAAACGTATGGCTGGTAAGGAATTAATGAAAGTACTACAGAACTTTGATAGGTCAAACTATGGCTGGGAAGGAACTACTGAAAGTGTAACTTTTTGATGATGATTTTGGATAGGCCATAGGCATTAACCATGGAGTTAACTTCTCCATTTCCCTCTCATTTTACTTTTGAACATCTGGCCATTTAAACTTTTTTTTTTTGCCCTCACATTTGGTGTATGTCTTTCATTATTGCTTGATGCTAAATTACCAAATTATTTATTTTTTCTGAATAATTTTCTTAATGCAATTTGTTCTTTGAGATGTACTCAAACAGAATGCTCTAAAGTTCATTTGAACATCTTTTCCTAAACCCTAATGGCTAGTTCTATTTTATTTGAACAATCTGAAGTATTTTAATTGCTTTTTGCAGAAAAATTGTTCTGGCGACAAATATTGCAGAAAGCAGTATTACGATAGATGATGTTGTATATGTAATTGATTGTGGTAAGGCGAAGGAGACAAGTTATGATGCCTTGAATAAGCTAGCGTGCCTTCTACCATCGTGGATATCAAAAGCCTCTGCTCATCAGGTATGTTACTGCAGAGTGCAGACTATGTCACCGGCTTTTGTGGTAAAACTGGATATCAAATAAATATGTAGTTTGTGACTTTCGTGATCTTACACAGCGGCGAGGTCGTGCAGGCCGTGTACAGGCAGGTGTCTGCTATAGGTTATACCCGAAAGTCATTCATGATGCCATGCCACAGTTTCAGTTGCCTGAAATACTCAGGACTCCTTTGCAAGAACTGTGCATTACTATCAAAAACTTACAGCTGGGAGCAGTGGCCTCTTTCTTAGCCAAGTCACTGCAACCTCCAGATCCACTTTCTGTAAAGAATGCAGTCGAGCTTCTGAAAACCATTGGAGCGCTGGATGATTTGGAGGAGCTTACTTATCTAGGTTTGAAATTTTACTGTTACCCGCACATTATCTCACCTGCTTAATTTTGCTCTATGTGTTCTTATTTACTTTTTGCCCATCTTCCTTGATTTATGCAGGACAGCATCTTTGTACACTTCCACTGGATCCAAACATTGGGAAGATGCTGCTCATTGGATCTGTCTTCCAGTGTCTGGATCCTGCATTAACAATTGCTGCTGCTCTTGCACATCGTAATCCATTTGTGCTCCCAATAGACAGAAAGCAAGAAGCTGATGATGTAAAACGATCATTTGCTGGCGACTCCTGCAGGTGGTTATTATAATCTCTTTTCTACTTACATCACATTAATATTTAGTGAGGAAACATGTAGATATTTTTCGACGACCAATATTACAGAGATTATCTTTTTTACTTTGACGGTCTCTTTCTTATTCAGAGAAGCAATATCTTCAGTACCAATCTAGTATTGCTGAATTTATAATGCATATGTAGTACACACTCTGTTTCACAATATCTGTCCCCAGCCTAGTAGCCTATCATGTGCACAAACCAATGAAGCTCTAAATCTATGGAGACAATCTTAAATAACATACTACAACCAATCAGCAATTCACAAAGCAATTAAAGTACTAAGTGCAAAAATTGCAGTAACTACACCCTTGATTTTTTCAATGGACATATTTTAAATGGAGGTTCCCTGGGCCAGGGAGATATAGTGATACAGAGGGAGTATTTGTTATTGGTTGCTACATGCTACAAGTCTTGTAGGTGTGACATGATTGGACTGCTAGAACCTGTACTGCTTTATATTTAATATTTGCGAAGGAGTACATAGCATCACTTGCCAATGATAGCATCGCCTGCAAAAAGTATCACGTTGAAGCTGTTTAAGGCATATTGAAAATTTCTTATGACCTCTTTGGCCAGTGATCACATTGCGCTTCTTAAGGCATTTGAAGCATGGAAGGAAGCAAAACGCAGTGGAAGGGAACGTTCTTTCTGCTGGGAAAATTTCCTGTCTCCAGTGACCCTAAAGATGATGGATGATATGCGGAATCAATTTTTTGATCTACTATCTGATATTGGGTTCGTTAGCAAGACAAGAGGAGTGCAGGTTTTGAGCTCTTGACCTCTCTCGCACTCCAAAATAAAGTGTCATGTAAAATATATGCAGCTGCTCTGATTTGTTCTGCCATGTCTTCACACAATATGTCGCCCACATAGTTCTGTAATTGCAACACAGAAGACACTAATGTTACTGAATTTCTCATTTGTCATCTGTTTGAACATTATACTGTGTATCGATAGGTGCTTAATAAGCAACAAGTCAACTGTACAAAAGAGTAGAATGTGAATTATGGGACCTATATAGTTGTCTATATTTCTTTTTATTATTTCATTATGTTATCTTATCTACTTGTCAGTTGAAAGGCTTCAGTTTGCTTATGATTACTTCCATGCTAAAATTTCAGGCATATAACCATTATGGTAAGGATCTGGAGATGGTTTCTGCTGTTTTATGTGCTGGGCTTTACCCAAATGTCATACAGTGCAAAAGACGGGGCAAGAGGACAGCATTCTACACCAAAGACGTTGGAAAGGTGGACATTCACCCATCATCAGTCAATGCGGGAGTGCAGCAATTCCCACTGCCTTATCTGGTTTACAGCGAGAAGGTGAAAACTGCTAGCATCTATGTGAGAGACTCCACAAACATATCAGATTATGCTCTTCTACTATTTGGTGGTTCCCTAAGTCCAAGTAACACCGGAGAAGGCATCGAGATGCTTGGGGGGTATCTTCATTTCTCTGCACCAAAGCGTGTCATAGAGTTGATTCAGGTATAACCAACTCCGTGACAATAGCTTCTTTGAACTTTTTATTAAGGTATTGTTAAGTAAATTTGAAACAAAAAAGGCGACTTGAGACTTAAGGTGCTGGTGCTGTGATTGGTTAAATTTTGAAATGTCGGTGCTTGCTGCTTGATCTAGCTTCTACTTTTCCATACGAGCCTCAGTTCATACAACACTAAGCTGAGCTGTGGTTATCATATAAGTTGTATCGACAAGCCTTGTTTTACTGCTTTGGTTATCAATCATTTCAGTGAATAAAATAGGTTATCTTTTTAGCTAAGATATTCAATATACCTGATTTATGCTCTGGTTCGTGGCTATTGATGAGCAAATACCAAATACTCCCTCCATATTGGCTATTTGCTCGGAAATTTCCTGTCTCCGGTGACCCCAAAGGTTATCAATTTGACCAACAAAATATGAGATATATATCACAAAAAACTTCACATGTTATATTTTCTAATGTTATGATTTTCGTGTTATATAATTATATTATATAGGTCAAACTGATGACCTAGGTACATGCGCATAACTAGTAAACCGATAGGGAGGGAGTACTTATCTAAATTGTAAATAGTTTTGCTGTATTAAATCCATTTTTTCTGTAACGAGAGATTTTTTTTTTTTACTTGGCAGAGATTAAGAGGTGAACTGGACAAACTCCTCCAGAGAAAGATTGAGGAACCGGCAATTGACATCTTTTCAGAAGGGAAAGGGGTTGTGGCTGCGGCCATAGAACTGTTGCACAGTCAAAACGTTTACCACTAGAATACTAGATGCTGCAATATATATATACACGTCGCAGAAGGCAATTTTTTTAGGTGCTTTCTGCCTGGTCTATCCGACGCGTACTCTGATATGTTCGTGAATATGAATACATTTTGAGTGTTGAGAAAAGAAACTAAGTATTTCTTGCCATCTCCTGAACTAAGCATAGTAAACTATGTCTTTTTCATCTGCTCAGTATGTATGTGCATGACCTGCATAATTTTCAATGCATGGCATATATGTGACTGCGTTAAGTTCCATTCCTGAAATGGGTCAGTATTAAGTTTGATCAGCATGCTAATTGCTAAGCGCAAAATGGAGACCAATACCCTGCTTGACTGGTAATTATTTTCTAAATTCTAACAAAATGGAAACGATTCACCATCAAGTCAAATTGACCAAAATTATTCCAGTGTCTAGCAGCAACGTCAGGGTACCATCTAGAGTAGTCCAGCTGTACACTGGAAATGCAACTTAGCTCTGCATATGAACTCATTTTGTGAAAACACATTTTTAAATGTTGAAGAATTAAGAAATAAAACACATGTATATTGCACACAAGTTTTCCAGAAAAATAACACTTTGTATGTTTAATGTAAAAAAGACAAATTTTGATGCTCAAATGCGACTACTCATGAGATATTTTTCTGTTTTTTTTACACAGGCAACATAAAATGTTCTTTTCTCCCGAAAGCTTGTGAGCTAACATGAAATGTCTGAATGTGGAAGCGAATTTGTTTTTGAACTTTCTTGATATTTTTTAATAAAGATTTTTCTTTATAATAGATTCATATATACACCTATGAGCCAAACCACCATCTTGGGTTGTATGAATTGTTACAAACTCAAAATATATTGAGAACAAGCAAGTGCGTGTGTGCTTGCCCCCCTCCAGAGCGCTCCACGATAGCTAGGTGGAGGTTGCTGATCGGGCGAAGCAAGAAACGCGTCAGGGAAAAAACAAAGGAGAAGGAGTGCGGCGCAGAAGGAGTGACGCGTATGGGAATCTTTCGTCTGGAGCCCCGCGCCGGTGGGGCGCGCCGGACTCGCATGACGCATCCTTCCTGCTCTCTTTGCACAATAATTGACTCTTCCGCTCGTCCAGTTCTTGCAATTCATCGGCCTGCTGCGCCGTCGCGTGCGCTCTCTCTCTCTCTTCGACGATATCACAGTGTCAAACTCGCCACCGCCGCTGCCACCATCTTCATCTCGGCTCGTGTGTCGCAGCAACCCACCCAAAGGAGACCGAACAGGGGAAAAGGTGGGGCGATTTGGTGGCGGCGGCGTCCTCGGTGTTGACAGCATCAACCCCCACAACGGTCGCAGCTAGGGACAGTGGCGACGGAATTGGAAAACGGCGGCGACCTGCACCGCGCCCCTCCGGCAATGGTAACCTCCCGCTCACCTCTCTCCTCTGCTGCTCGTTCCCTGTTGGTGCTGCTGCACTTCAATTGATTGATTTTGGACATTGATTATTGCCCTACCTTTCTTTCTTATTGCTTTTCATTTTAAGCAGCGATACCAACATCTTGGGGTTGCATAGTGTGTTGAAGTTAACCACATCTCTCCGGCGACGCTACCTCCTCCTCGCGTTGCTCCACTTGACGGCGTCCAGTTGATGAGTTACCGACGGCAGCCCTGAGCTCATCCAGAGCTCATCCCCGTCCCGACGCCAGATCCCTCAGATCCCAGGCCGTCTTGCTCCTCCTCCCTTGGCCCGGCGGCGCTGCTCAGCCGATAGGAGGCGAGAGAAGGCGGTCCGTTGTGCTCCTCTTCCCCTAGGTCGCCCATGCCCTGTTCGATACTGCTGCCAGCGCGCCGAAGAGGAGAACAGTGGATGGCAGCACCTCATTTCCTTCTACACCTAGGTAACCTCGCCCACCTCCGTTCTCCCTTGAAATTGGCCTTTTATCCTTACTCTCGTCAATATCCTGGATCAAGATACTCAGGTCACAGAGATATATATCTTTGTTGAGATGTTGTGTAATTAGTTCTGAATTCTGAAGGTAATTACCAATGCCCGGCTTGATTCAAGAAATTGTTTATTCCAGGGGTACTTGCATAAACTGAGCCGATGGACCTCATTTCTATTTTGACGAGGCCTTTTTCTCTCTGCTGTTTTAAGTGAACTGCTTTGATCCAAAGCTTGATTCACATGGCTTGGAAATGTAGTTAAGCTATGTTAATGATAATTTGGTCAAATAGTGGACAACTAGCTTTATTTGCTTCCTACAGTGAAGTAAATTTATGATCTTTGTCTGAGCCTGCAACGCTGAAAATTTTATACTACTAAAAATATCTAACCTGTTGTTCTTTTGCAGGTGACATGAAGTTTACGACCTTTAAGAAATGTCTTCTATAAATCTGTACGTCACCCACAAATATATTAGAGGGTGAAAGATTGATTATTACTGGATATTATTTACTACATGAGAAAATTGAAGCTCCCATGTTCATCGCAACATACAACCTGTCTGTTGCTAAATAATCCAGTTGGCATTGTTTGTACCACCCGTTCATGGCCAGAGGAATTTCCAGTGCCAGGCAGTGGTATCTCGTTGAGTTTGAAATTTGGATTGGTTACTCTACAAAATCTGTGTGGTTTAGTCAACTGAATTGTGGACTCTGGACTGCTCTGGTACTACTAATTAATTTTATGTTTCCCTTTTTACAGTAAATTTATACTGTTCGTTATAGACCTGATGTTGTTTTGGTTTACATGCTCGGTATGTCCAATGCACTGAATTTTATATTGTTTTCCATTGATCTGGTTGTTGTTCTAGCTTCCATGGTCACTTGGTCTGTTATTCTTCGTAGCATTTCATTGATAACCTTTTCTAACTATGACAACAAGAGTGGAATTTGTGCAGCTCTTCATCACGTTCAGATAGATTGTGGGTATAAATCATAATTACATGATGCTTTCAGGTTTTTCACCTGATCTTTCTCCAGGTTATGAATGTTAAAATGCCTTTCTTGTTTAGGTTTGCGCACCCTATGTTTGCCCATCAATAGCTCCGATTGGATATGGTATTGCACAGTCAGGTGTACCACGCCTATACAGGTAAATTCTATTACAAATGTGGCTCGTCAATGTTTTCTCATGCCTGAAAATCTCCCTAAAGAAACTCTTTTGGTGATGCTAGGAGTATCTTTTGAAGGTTTGAATCATGGTTATTGCTTCACATATTGCACAGTGTTTGCTATCGAGGGCCCATCAGCGGTTTGACAGCGTTACAATAATATCACCTTCGTTTGAAAGTCTTGTCAGTTTAGCAACTAAGGAACGGTGGATGGGGTGGAGTCATCTTTCATCCAGAACAGAGGTAAACATTCTGAAACGGGTTGTTATGTTCATGAATAGAAAGTGCCCACATCTTATACCTTTAAATAACAAGTATTCCAGTGTTTTTGTTATGCGTGTGTGGATTATATGTGTATTTGTCTTTCCTTTGAGGAATTGTCTTCAAGTTGACGTATTCTTATGTTTATCATCATCTCGGTCTCGGATAGGTTAGACTGATGCTCAGGTACAGGCAGCAGGGGAGCTTTATTGTTTATAGTCCCATGCATAATAAGTCTTATTTTTGCTTGCTAACTGAGTTTTAACATGGTGCTCTTTTATGTAGGGTTTCCCTTTGATCATTTTCTCACATCAAAGATTAATTCCTGTGCTCTGTGGATATGACAAATGAACGAATTGCTGCGGGTGAACTTACTATATCTCTCTTATCGACATCGGCAGCTGTAACGGTGGTAAACTTAGTATTTTTCCTGCTTTCATTGATATGGCCTTGATATTCTTCATGCTATTTTTGTTAGTATTATGTGCATGGACTTGAAAAGAATACACACTTTCATCATTTCTGAATCAGCGTAAGTTACTGATATGATCACGTGTCAATCATATTTTATCATATTTCTTCCATTGTATTCAAGATTATTAATTTCCACTTGTTATGTATGATTGTATGCATTTAAATTTATTGTGGAAAGGACTAGCCACATATTTATGTAATTTTTACATGTTTTAATTATAAGCTTCGAAAGGCATATCATTAAATGCTGTTGTATTAAACATCACTAGGCAAGTTATGGTAATCTGCACAATTGCATATCTACCGCCATAATTTTTCTGGTATCCGGAGGTGTATGCTAGATTGGTTGCTGCACGTCAGTAGGGAAATTCTTACTGATTTCTTATGTGTGTTTGATCCCTACCACTAATGTATGCAAGATGTTGTATCTTTGAATCAACTCATTGTATAGTATATGTTTCTTCACTACTGTACACAATTCTTGTGCTAGATATTGTTATTCTGTTAGCACTGTAGCAACACCTTACGCCAGTTGTTTTGTGCAGAGAAATCCGTTAAAATGATTGATGATGATGAGACTTGGAATGAGCATTGTCCCGGTCAATAATTACAATTATGGAAATGCATCGGCAAGCATGTGAGTTCTTCCTGCCTGGTTGCACTCACATTGTTTCACTTGCTGATTATAGAGCCTGCTACTTACGTATATTTAAGTTCCTTCCAGCTCCAGCTCTCTATCATGAGGTTACTTCACGTAACATAATATTTTTTTTCTACCTTGAGTACTTGTTGGTTAAAATAATAGCGGCTCGTGAAGTTAACTATATTTGTATTTCACGTCGAGGGGGACAGTTAATATAATTTTGTTTTGAGAGTGACAAGAGTTAACGAATCTTCGACACTTGTGGTTGCATTTTGTTGTGATGCAGTGTTGTAGCTAAATGATTTGTGTAGCCAGTACTGGGTTCAGATTTAGAAGAATCTCGTTGATGTTGTGCCCTTCTGGTACCAATCCAATGATATGTGTTCACTGGATGATTGTTCTCACACGCTGAGCTATGCAATCTAAATGGCCACCTTCTCCAAAATTCATGCTGCCAGATACTCGTGTCTTTAATTTGTGCACACACATTGTTCAAAAACTTGGAATGAAAGCCAAAACAGGGTCATGCATATATACTATATAGCGAGGCACTAAGCAAAGGCGTTGCTGACGTTTAATTATCAATACCTTCTGCAAGTCTTCCCTTTTGGTCCACACCCCTCTACGTGCCAAAATAAGAGATGATCCAAGATTCAGGACTGGAAAGTTTAGCATGTTTTGATTTTCAAGTATTGTTTAGTTGCAAATGTTTGGAAGTGATGTAACACACACTAGCTTATTATTGATAGCATGGTTTTAGCTGTATGGATCATTTTGAAATGATCTAGAACAGATGTATCATTTAGGAAGGAGGTTCATATCTTTTGGGAGGATTCATTTTTCTTGCACGGTAATTCATGTTGCGGTGTACTTTTGTTTCTGTACATTTATTTAGGCATCTCATGAAGTGAGTATTATTGCCAATGCATTGAGAGGATACATATTATCCAAGTTTCTCAATAATCAGACACTATATATAGTTAGGCATAGCTCATCCAGTGGGGTGAAGAGGAAGCCTGATATGACTGAGGAAAGTTTGGATTATAAGGAGTCATATAAGTTTTTGTCTTCCCGCAGCTCAGTGCATTACCCTCTTGCAGTTCAAACTAAAAATAACCCGTGTGTTGTCAGTTAAAGATGTCTCTGAGAGGTATTAATTCTGGATTGATGTGACATAGTTGTGACGTATATTTGCAAGCTTAGCACGTATCCATCCGGTCTCTTTTAATTAACTCGAAGTTGGTATAACTTTAAACTAAATTTGACTCAATTAAAAAGAACCGGAGGGAGGAGGGAGTATAAGTCATGCGCTTCATGGAATTGTATGTCACATCATGTTTCACCGGCTTGCTCTGAAACATCCATGTGTTGTGACCGGAGGAGAAGAGGATGTGGTGGATGTTCAGCAAAACTGAACGATGGAATAATGTGTAGAGGGAGTTAAAGAAGGAATACTGTGGAGACTGGAGAGAGAGGTAAAGGAGCAACGAAAGTGGAGAAAAACCAAGCTTTGGACAAGATTGGGCCGCCACTATACGGCGAGGAGGCGCCCCAAGGGGCGCCCCAACCACTAGTGCACATAATACAACTTGCGAGTGTTTGCCTGGATATCTCAAATCTTCTTTAGGCCTTGACACAAGGACGAACCTGAATTAGCCTGCAAAAACCTATTTCTTTTTACTCCTTTTCAGACCATTGCGTGTGATGTGGATTATTTTCGAGAGGTCCAATTGCCAGAGAGTAGGGAATAAATAATTGGAGGCGGTGTTTTGGGTCATAGGGCATATAAAAAAATTGTTAAAAAATGCATAAAATAAAATTTTAAAATATCAATAAACTCCAAAATAAATTTTTACGTGTACATCTGAACATTCTATGTTCGCACACAAATTTTCAGAAAAAAAACACATTTTATGTGGCATGTCTACATAAAAAATGTTTCGTGAATAGTTATGTTTGAGCATTAAAATTTGTCTTTTTTACATTGGGCACATTCTTTTTCTTTTTCCGAAAACTTGTGTACGAACATAAAATGCCTAGATGTACATATGGAATATTATTTAAGATTTTTTTAATATTTTTAAATATATTTTCACACAATGGGTTCATATGCACCCGTGAGCCAAATTCAAACCGCAGTGAGTAGCCTATTGGGCGATTCGGTCTATTTTGTCTATTTTATCTGTAATTAAATTTTCAAACTTCATAATATAGAAATTTAGATTTGAAAGATATGTATCTAGGTTCATATATTAATGTTTTAAAGCAAAATAAATACTCCTTCCGACCCTAATTAAATGCCATAGATTTGTCTAGATTCTCATATATCTATACACCAAAATGTGTCTAGATACATGCATATCTAGACTAATTCGCGACAAGTAATTTAGGACGGAGGGACCAATTACTAAAATGTTGATATTACCACATTTTAAAATAATATCATGATTAATAGATTCTTATCTATATAATAAAGGAGCAAACATAATTTTCAAGATCTATGTGATTTTTATCTACGGAATGCCAGATGTTCACCCATGCCACATGATATTTACTCTTGCTATAACTTTTTCAACCGATAATATATGCAAAAACATTTTCTTGAAATATGTTTCACTTTGTGCGAGAAAGATTCATATTAGTAAAGTAAAAGTTATCATATGTAAAAAAGTGTCCACTCTCCTAACTTAAAATCAAATACATTTCACCATCCATAGAGGATATATTTCATTGACACAGTAAATGCTTGTTAGTGAAAACTATTCTCCATTTCT
This sequence comes from Lolium rigidum, assembly GCF_022539505.1. Taxonomy (NCBI): domain Eukaryota; kingdom Viridiplantae; phylum Streptophyta; class Magnoliopsida; order Poales; family Poaceae; genus Lolium; species Lolium rigidum. Next base: position 123,955,299 of record NC_061511.1, read on the forward strand.
TTTGCATAAATTCAAATTTAAAATTCGGATGAAGGCTGGTGACCGGGTGTATACGTGAGCACGCGCCCAGAAGTCGACATGTGTCTAACAGCGTTTGTTTCCCCCGTGAGGTGACGTGCTACCGAAAAGTTGTTTTTCACATGATTCCTTCGACCGTGTCCTCATACGCATCCCATCTATTCCTTCCCCAACCGTGAAAAGTGAATATAGATAAGATTGGTGTAGCAGTCCATCTGGGGCTCTGGGCGCAGTCCTGCTCAGCTCGGCCGCGCCGTGCCTCGCTGCCGCGGCGCCCCGCCTCCTCCCGGCGTACGCGCACCTCGGGCGCTACGACGAGGTCCTCCTCGCTGTGCGGGAGCTCTCGGCGCGGGACCCCGCCCAGGCGCAGGACCTCTACCCGCTCGCCGTCTCCTGCCTCGGCGCCGCCGGCAAGCTGTCCCTCATGGAGGACGCGCTCAAAGAGATGTCCCGCGCGGGGCACCCTGCTTAGTCGAGTCACATCAGCAGAAAAAGTAGATGCACGCCGTGTGGTCGCCGTGAGTGCAGAGTAAGAATCTCAACGTTGATCCAACGGCAGCTAGGGCGTGCTCACGTATACACGCGGTCACCAAATCCACTCTCTTTAAAATTAGATTATATCTCATTTTAATTTATTAATAGATTCATAACTGAAAAACATAAAACAATGCAAGATAATAAAAATAGTGAAATGATACATATGGAAGGTAAAAAATGTGAAAACAAGACAAAAATAATGTGGAACAATTAAAATCCGAAAAGAAAAGGTAGGAAAATGAAAACAGAACATAAGTATCGGGTTCATCGCTTGCGACGGCCCGGTTCATTGGCTCGAAAAGCATCTTTAAATGTGATGGTGCTCTCCCCAGATCTAGGTATGGTGGCGGCGGAGGACGATGGATGCTGTTTCGGCGAGGCACTGGTTTCTCCAAGGGTGGAATTGTAATTTTACTTCTTATGGGTTTCCTTGTACAAAGTTGCTGTTAGATTGCACATATTGTATTTACAGTAGGACTGTATTGTAATTGTACCCAAACCCTAGGCCTCTGGCCTATTATATAAACACCGGAACCCCACGTCATTATATGCGTGAGGCTTCCCCCAAAACCCTTCTACATGGTATCAGACTAATATCGGTCCTACCCTAGCCGCCGCCGCCCCCTCCCCAACCCTAGCCGCCGCCACCTCTTCGGCCGCCGCCGTCCTAGGTCGGGCCGCCACCAACCCTAGCCCCACCCACCTTCCGCTGCCATGGTGCTCCCCGCCCTCACCGATGGGACTTCGCCGCCCCTGCGGCTGTTGCGGCCGCCACCCTCGTCACCGCCGGTGGCGCCCCGCATCACGCCGGCCCCGTCATCCTCTCCTTCTCCGTCGGGAACTACTCCAAGTGGTGCATCTAAATGCGAGCTTCTCTCGGCCGCTCCGGCTACCTCGGCCACGTCGACGACACCGTCGCCGCCGCCCCCACCAACGCCGAGTGGGCCACCGCCGACTACACTGTCCTCAACCACCTCCACACCGCCATCGACGAAGACGTCGCGGACATGATCCTTGCGGGGGATCAGACCGCGCGTCAGCTATGGCTCGCGGCACGTGACCTCTTCACTGCGAACAAGGCGAACAAAGCCATCTACCTCGACAATGACTTTTGCCAGCTTGTGCAGGGATCCCTCTCCATCCACGAGTACTGTCGCCGCCAGAAGCATATCGCCGATGCGCTCTCCGACAACGACTCTCCCGTGAGCGACCGCGCCCTCGTCCTCAACACCCTGCGCGGACTCGGCCCTCGTTTCGCCTCCGCCGCCACGGACATCTCCATGACCGACCCGCTGCCCTCCTTCCTCCGCACCTGAAAGGACGAGATGTCGCCTATAGGGGGGGGTGAATAGGTGTTTAAAAACTCTTACGGATTTGGCTTGTAAGAATGCGGAATTAAACTAACGTTTATTTCACAAGCACAAACCCTAAATAAGCTAGGCTCAACTAAGTGCAACAACAACAACTAGAGCTAAACAAGATAGGCACAGTATATATATGAACACCAAGTGATAGCAAGATATAATAGATACTTCAAGCTCGATGGCTATCACAAGGAAAGTAAACTCGGGTATAGAAATAACCGAGGCACGCAGAGACGAAGATGTATTTTCGTGTTCCCTTCCTTTGCAAGAAGGTACGTCACGTTTGGAGAGGTGGAGATCCCACGAAGGATTTCCCAACGCCACGAAGGCTCACCTTCTTCTCCGAGCCAAACCCACGATGGCCCTTTCCTTATGGCTAGCTTTTCCTCCTCTCCGTAGATGGCAAGCTCCAAGACCACTTCACAAGCTCCACGAAGGAGAAGCTCGGGCCTCTTCACAATCTTTCTTGAAGAGATCACCGGAGCACCAACCGCCAAGCCAACTAGGAGGTCTCCCTCCAAGAGTAACAAGCTCACGGTCTCTCACTCGAACTAATCGTGGTGGAGAACTCAACACTATGCAATGATGCAAAGAAAGAACACTAGAGGTGTTCAAATCCTTCACACTCGAATCTCACCAAAGCAACAATTGCTAGGATGAGATTAGAGAGGAAGAACAATGGATGAAATCAACAAATGACTCCAAGATCTAGATCCCAAGAGATTCTCTCACTTAGAGGAGGAATGGCTTGGATGAGGTTGTAGATTTAGATCTCCTCTTTCAAATCCCCCAAGAATATGCAAGAATCATAGGAGGAATGAAGAGGAAGCAAACTCAAGAAGGTCAACAATGGTGGTAAAAAAACGTGCCTAAGAACCCTAAAAACAATGGGGAAGAAGGCCCCTTTTATAGCCCATCAAAATATGAACCGTTTGGGGGCAGAATCGAACCACCCGGCACTGGACCCGGCCCCTGCCGAGCTGGCTGCCGACCTACCCGGTAGCAGCACTCGGTGGGCCGGGCTGTGTGCCAAAACTGCGATAACTTTTGCATCCGGACTTTGATTTCAATGATCTTGGGCTCATTGGAATCACGACAACGATCTCTATAACATTATGCATAGAAACATCATAGTCCAACCACTGAGTAAGAAAAATAATACAAAAGGTTTTGCCTATCTATAAAACGTCAAACCGGTAAAACCTTCAAACATGAAAACGCAATAGAAGATGCATACAAATTCCATTTTCGATGAACTTGGGCTTGTTGTAAAGCTAGCAACAAGCTTAAGAGCCTCACATAGAGAAACACCAAGAAGCAACAAGATTTATGGAATGCAAAGCATGCAAAGGGTTGAGCTCCCTAAGACGATGTGGTCAAGTTACCCAACCGAAAGCCCCTCTTGATAGTGCGACTATCTATCCTATAACCCGATCTCCCAACAATCACCTTGAGACCGGTAAAAGGAAAACCTAGCAAGGCCATACCTTTGCCTTGCGCATCCCGCTTGATCTTGATGATAACTCTTCAAGCACCACTCAAACCGGAATGCCTTACTTGATCATTGTTGCTTCGTGAAGACTCACAAATGCTCCCCCATACACCATGATGGGATAGCTCCATTGATGCACATCTTCACATGTCCATTATCACCAAATGGACGGCAAGATTCAAGCATAAGATCCTCTTGAGATGCTCAACTTGAACTTGCGCAACTCAACCTTGATGACGATCACCACTTGATGTCATCCTCTCATGGGCTATATGAGATCTCACTTTTGATGCATGCCCATGGAAATATACTTAACCCGCATAGACAAAACAAGGGCACACATATGATGGGTTAGTTCATGAAGCATAATTGACAAGGCTTACCATACCACATGAATTCACGTGGCACATTCTTCATGCTTCATGTGTTGACCAAACTTGAATCTATTCTTCACTCTTTGTATTGGTCAAACTTGTATCTTCTCATGCTCTATCATACTATCTTGAGGTGTATAAAGAATTCTTCATTTGCTTGCATGCTCTAAATCTTAGTCAACCATAGCTCAACTTATGAGACTATCATGACACCGATTTAGAGCCATATCTTGAATTCTTCACTCGGAATCAAGCACTCAAGATCTTGATCATTCATTGCTTAACACATAAGTTAGAGCATGGCTAATATTGAGTTACACATAAGAACTCCATCTTCATTTCTTCTTCTTGATCATATCACATATATGTCTTCAAATCGATGATCTTGATGCCAATATTTAAGGTATATCTTTTATCTTCATGGCATCCATACTTGAATCCAACACATGGACTACAAGTATTACCTATGTAATATTCCTTCATATAAACTCAATGAAAAAATTAGTCCATAGGGGTTGTCATTAATTACCAAAACCACACATACGGGCATTGTACCCTTACAACACCAGGGCGATGCTCCTGATGGAGGATATGCAGCAGGCCAACGCGGCGGCCAACTCCGCCGCCACCGCCCTCGTCGCCCAGGCCCGCGGCCTCGACCCTCCATGCCCCGGCCCCGGCTGCCGCGGTGATGGTCCCGCCCCTGGCGCGGGCGCCGGGAAGGGCAAGCAGCCGGCCAAGCAGAAAGGCCGCACCGGCGACCGCCAGGGTGGAGGCGCCACCCAGGTCACCCAGAACGCCCGCACACCTGCCCCTGCCGGCCCGTGGGTCTGCTTCTCCCCGGGAGCTGGCCAGTGGCGCGCCCCTCCTCTGGGCAGGGTATTCTGGGCCCTCGCCCCCAGGCCTACACCGCCACCGCACCGTCGACCTTGACGCCAACGTGGGACAACTCGGCTCTCATCTCCGCCCTCAACAACCTCGCGCTTCAGCAAGGCGGTTGGGTCATGGACTCAGGCGCGTCCTCGCACATGACCAATGACGATGGTAACCTCACTCGTTCCTCCCCTCTTCGTACTCCTCACTTTGTCACCGTCGGTGACGACACCACCATCCCTATTGCCTCTTCTGGTTTCACCTCCTTTCGCACACCTTCTGGCCACGTCTTTCGACTCAACCATGTACTCCTAGTACCGCACATTATTCGCAATTTGCTTTCTATTCGCAAGTTTACTCGCGATAATATGTGTTCCATTGAGTTTGACGCCTTTGGTTTCTCTGTGAAGGACCGGAAGACCCGTCGCGTGATCCTTTGTTGCAATAGTGATGGAGATCTCTACACTTTTCCCGGGAGGAGCAGCTTTCGCCATTCTTCCTCCACCGCCTTGGTCGTCACCGCCACCACCGAGCTATGGCACCAGCGTCTTGGCCATCCTGGTCATGATTCCATGTCGGCTCTTCAGCGTCTAGATTTTATCAAGTGTAATAAATTTAGTCGTACTCGGGTGTGTCATGCATGTCAGCTTGGCAAGCATGTCCGTTTAACATTCAGTCAGTCTACTACAACGTCTAGTGCCATCTTCGATTTGATACATTGTGATTTGTGAACATCTCCAGTTATAAGCACCTTTAGTTTTCAATATTACCTTGTTATTGTCGACGACTATTCTCACTTTTATTGGTCTTTTCCGCTTTGCAACAAGTCATGTGCTGCACGTACTCTCGAAACTTTTTTCGCTTACGCGCGCACGCAGTTTAGTGTTACTATTCGCTCCCTCCAGATAGATAACGGTACCGAGTTACTCAACAAGACTGTTGATACTCTCCTCACCACCTACGGCACCGCCCTGCGGCTGTCATGCCTATACACTTCCCAGCAGAACGGTAAAGCCGAGTGTGCCATTCATACCATTAATGATACTATGCGCACCCTTATGTTCCAGGCTCACATCCCAGCTCTTCTCTGGGCTGAGGCTCTGGCTACTGCCACATACCTGCTTAATCGTCGTCCTAGTACAGCCATAAAATCCCAGGTTCCATACATACGCCTCCACGGTCGTCCTCCCTCATACACTGATCTTCGTGTCTTCGGTTGTCTTTGTTATCCTAACATCGCATCCACCGCTGCACACAAGCTCAGTGCACGTTCCATGGCATGTGTCTTTCTTGGGTATCCTTCTAACCATCGTGGTTACAGCTGCTTTAACCCTATCACTGGGAGAATTATCGTCTCGCGACATGTTGTCTTCGATGAGACGATATTTCCTTTTCAGCATGCAGCTTCTTCATCCGCGCCTGCGCCTCCTGCGCCGCGCGGACTCGGCGACCTCTTCGGCACGCCGCTCGTGCCCCCACCGCGAGCTCCTGCACCGGCCCCGCGCACCCCAGCACCGGCCCCGAGTGCGCCCGCCCCGGCCCCGAGCGCCCCCGCCTCGACACAGCCTCGCCCAGCCGGGTCCTCTGCCACGGCAGAGAATTCGGTGTTTTCTCTGCCGCGGCAGGCTGCCACGGCAGGAATTCCGGCAGTTTCTATGCCGCGGCAGGCGGCCACGACAGGAACTCCTGCCGCACCTCCCGCTCGGCCCGCCGCCGCACGCCGTGCCCCTACCACGGCTGCTACAGCCGCCGCCCCGATGTGGTGACACAGCATACCACTGCATGGTGTAGTACGCAAGTCGTTGACATAACACAAGTGAAACATCGTTCCACTTATATTACATCCCTCAGAGTGGTACAACAGAAACATATGCAAGTCCAAGATATGTCTATAGAAGGATACACAGACTGTTTACAGAAGATCAACACAGCCTCCTACTTAACAATGAGGTAAAACTTCAAATAAAGCTCCAGAAGAACGACTCGTAGTCTAACTTATTACTAACTCAAGCTTAAAATCTACTTGGCTTTCTATAGAAATCTAGGTACTTAGGTGTTAGGATTAAGGAAAAGTTCCCTTCTATTACTAGTCTAAGTTTCCACTCTAGTTGCTGCAGAAGTTGACTTCATTGACTTCTTTGCTTGAATTCTTCATCTTGTTGCAGTTGACTCCTTTGTCTTTGAGTTCCACGATAGTTTCTCCTTCAGTGCCTTGATCTAAGAAGGGGGTTCAAATGGGAGGGAATGAGTACGAGTGTACTCAGCAAGTTCATATTAGGAAATAGGTGTATCATGCACTAGCTACAACCATAGACCAGAAAGTCATAGGCGAATGCAAATTTTCATAAACATTTCTTCAAAGGTTTATTTTATTATGAAAACTATGCCCGTTAGTCTTCACAGGTTGAACAGAACTTCGTGGAGTTCCTTTCCTGCCACGTTCGTAGTTCCCTTCCCGGAACAGGGAGTGACTGCCACAATTTGATACCCTCTGCAGAGGTGCGTTACTTTTCCCATAAGAGAACTTATCCTTGTTGCCAACCAAGTCATGAGCTTGTCCACACTTCCTTGGTGTGAGGCCCAGTATAAGAACCGAGCCAATCACTGCCTTCTCCGCGACCCCGCAGACCCACCCTTTTGTAAGTCTGTCATGCCCTTTATCTATGGAGAGACCGGCCCAGGCATTTGTTCTCCCCTATACCAATAAGGTAGACCGTTCCGAACAATTTATATGCCCTGCCCTATACACCATAGATAGACCGACCCGGACAACCCTTACAATCCTTCATAGACTTTTAATAAGTCTGCCCTCTCCTATATCTAATGGTAGACCGTTACGGACCACCGTCCTCACCTTTACCAATAGATAGACCGATCCAGGCAACCCTTATCACTAATCCGTTGATATGCGAGAGGGAAAATATACAACTGAATTCCCGCAGCCATTATAGATCTTATGGTTAACGCGAAATGTACGGCGCTAGAATCAATGGACAACATTAGTGATTAGTCCTAGATGAATATAACCCTTGCAATGGAACCTCCACCAATCAACACATACCATGGTTCCATTGCCCACCACATAGTCATATTCATAATTGTAAAATAATATTTTCTTTTCAATGCAAGAGTGATAAATATAGTACTTTGCATATAGTTTGATAAAAATAATCAAATGACATGAGCAAGCGATGAACTTGCCTTTCTTGACTGCAAGATTATGCAGGCAAAAGCTTCGATACGTGATAACTCCAAATTCTGAAATACCATCATCGACCGGTAAGGATGATGTTTAAAGAACTGGCAAAATGCTATAATGCATAGTATGAGATGCAATCGTCCCGAGTGTAACCTAACCCCGATGATTTAGGATTGGGTAAGTTGTAAAGATTTCTTTAGGGTGTGCTGCACTTTTAGGATGGTTCTCAAACAAGGTTATTATTAGGGTTTGGTTATAAGAATAGTATAAGCAAATGATATAATGCATCATAACAAGCATACACATTAATGAATTGTAGTTGAGTAATATGTAAAGAGCAGCTGTCAATTTTATGTTCTATGGTGCATGGTTAATGATTACATATATTATACTTCAAAAGAATAACTTTTGAAGAACATATTGATTAACAAATAATAAGTATTTAATATAAAAACTATGGGCTTCTATGGTTTGATTGAAATTTGTACTTCAAAATAATAACTATTGAAGAACAGGTTAATTAAGAATAAGAACTACTATAAATAGGAGCTATGGGCTTCTAGGGTTTACTATTGGATTCATTTAGTTCTTTAATAGGGACTAATTGGTTCTTAAGTTGGATGGGTCTATATGTAGCAAGTATTGGTAGATTTATTTTTATGATTGATCATAAGTATCATATCAAAGAATGATGGTCAAGGTGTTAATATGTGGGTAACAAGCTAGAGTTTGCTCCTAAGTGGCACTAGTGGATCATACAAGTATTAATCAAAAATAAAGACATGAAATGATAATCTTATGTGAATTGGTTTTATTTTAGTGGATCATGAGCATACATTCATTGGTTACTTATCAAGGTTCTACATATAAAGGGAAGTTTATATGATCACATGGGCTAAACCCCTAGGGTTTTAGGATTGCAACTAATTTACGGTGATCACATAAAATAATGGGATAAAGGTCTTTATTTATATTAGAACTAGGGTTTCTAAATTATGATACAACTCTTAAAACGATAATTGGCAATATAGTTGTGGTCACTGATTACTTCGAAACAAAAGTAATAATGGTGTTAACCATTTATTAATTTTAAAAGATTTACTAATTAAGATAATCTCTATTTAGGGTTTAATTAGAAACTAGGGTTTTGTAATTATTATTAGGTTCTAAAATAATAGTTTTTTAACTAAATAATGTTTTTTTTAGTAAAACTAAGTAAACAATTTTTGAGTTACCAAAATAATATTAGCTTTTAGTATTTTCTTGCTTTATTCTTATTTAAATAAAATGGGAATTAGTAATTTGCAAATTAGGGTTTAGGAATTACCACTAATATGAATGAAATATGATAAAGTAAATTCAATCTTAACATTTTATTTACTTACTGATTAGACATTATTTAATTTTTAAACTTAAATAATTATTGAAGTCAAATTGTATTTAAAACAAATGAAAAGGCAATTTAATAAAGGTTAAAATAAGTGAATTTTTATTTTGACACACATTTTTATTTTATATTTTTATTGAATGGAGTTTATTTTTTTGAGAATTTTGATATATTATTTATATTTTTCTGCGCAAGAATGAATTTTATTTATTTCTACAAATTTTCAGTTATTTACTGGTTTTTAAATTAAATAGAAAATGCTAAACATACCGATTCACTCTTACCCGCAGAGACTGACTAGTGGGGTCGTTGACTGGGTCAGTTGCCACGATGGCAACGACCAGTCAACAAGTGCTTGAGGCCCCACCGCCACGTTGGCGTTGCCGGCTGTTAAACGCCGGTGGCCAAATCAGGCGGCGCTATGCTACAGAGCCTCCTGGGACGGACTACTGATGGTTTCCGAACCTCCTCGACACGATGAAGCCGATGGTGGTGACGGTTTTGCGAGGGGATCATCGGAGCTATCTCCGGCGAGAGGTGATGCGGCGGTGAGCTCCGGCCAACATGCAAACTAGGGCTACCGGCGATGCCAGGAAGAAGTAGAGGGCTCAATCGATGCGCAAACATACCGTGATGCCAGGAAGAAGTGGATTGTGGACGGAGGCGAGCTGGGATTCGCCATTACCGATGAGGTGCTGCGGAAAGGATCGACGAAATTGCCCCCCCCCCCCACACGGCTCCCCCAGATGCACGGCTATGCCAGGATGCTCTACACATCCAGGCGCTTCTCCCAGACCTCACGGTGAGCGCCGGGGTGGCCTCAATGTAGGGATTCGTAGCATAGAAAACAAAAAATTTCCTACCGCGAGAACGCATCCAAGTCAAGATGCAATCTAGAAGACGGTAGCAACGAGGGGATGAACGAGACTAACCCTTGAAGATTTCCAAAGCCTACAAGAGGAGGCTCTCGTTGCTGCGGTAGACGATCACTTGCCGCTTTCAAAAGCGCGTAGAAGATCTTGACGGTGCCACAATCGGGCAGCACCTCCGTACTCGGTCACACGTTCGGTGTTGATGAAGACGACGTCCTTCTCCCCGTTCCAGCGGGCAGCGGAACTAGTAGCTCCTCCTTGAATCCCGGCAGCACGACGGCGTGGTGGCGGTGTCGATGGAGATCTCCGGCGGAGCTTCGCTAAGCGTTGTGGGAGAGGTGGAGGAGGTGGGACGGCTAGGGTTTGGGGAGAGGGGGTGGCCGGCCACTATGGGGTGCGGACAAGCTATGGCTTTGTGGTGGCCGGCCCCCTCCCCTTGTCCCTCATTATATAGGTGGAACACCCAAGAGTTGGTCTACAAGTCTTCGAATAAGACCCCAAACCAAAACCTTCCATATGACATGAAACCTACCCAAGGTGGGATTCCCACTTGAGGTGGCATTCCCACCTTTCCTTGGAGGGGGTGGCCGGCCACCTTGGTGGAGTCCACCTGGGACTCCACCCCTCTAGGGTTGGCCGGCCAAGCTTGGTGGAGTCCCTCCGGGACTCCGCCTTCCATAGTGATTTCTTCCGGACTTTTCTAGAACCTTCTAGAACCTTCCATAAATGCACCGGATCATTTCCAAACTTGGAATATGACTTCCTATATATGAATCTTATTCTCCGGACCATTCCGAACTCCTCGTGATGTCCTGGATCACATCCGAGACTCCGAACAAAACTTCGAACTCCATTCCATATTCAATATCTACTAATATGACATCAAACCTTAAGTGTGTCACCCTACGGTTCGCGAACTATGTAGACATGGTTGAGATCTCTCTCCGACCAATAACCAATAGCGGGATCTGGAGATCCATAATGGCTCCCACATATTCAACAATGACTTAATGATCGAATGAACCATTCACATACGATACCGATTCCCTTTGTCACGCGATATTTTACTTGTCCGAGGTTTGATCATCGGTATCTCTATACCTTGTTCAACCTCGTCTCCTGACAAGTACTCTTTACTCGTACCGTGATATGTGGTCTCTTATGAACCATTCATATGCTTGCAAGCTAATATAGACGACATTCCACCGAGAGGGCCCAGAGTATATCTATCCATCATCGGGATGGACAAATCCCACTATTGATCCATATGCCTCAACTCATACTTTCCGGATACTTAATCCCACCTTTATAACCACCCATTTACGCAGTGGCGTTTGATGTAATCAAAGTACCTTTCCGGTATAAGTGATTTACATGATCTCATGGTCGAAAGGACTAGGTAACTATGTATCGAAAGCTTATAGCAAATAACTTAATGACGTGATCTTATGCTACGCTTAATTGGGTGTGTCCATTACATCATTCACATAATGACATAACCTTGTTATTAATAACATCCAATGTTCATGATCATGAAACTATGATCATCTATTAATCAACAAGCTAGTTATACAAGAGGCTTACTAGGGACTCATTGTTGTTTACATAACACACATGTATCAATGTTTCGGTTAATACAATTATAGCATGGTATATAAACATTTATCATAAACACAAAGATATATAATAACGAATTTTATTATTGCCTCTTGGGCATATCTCCAACAGTCTCCCACTTGCACTAGAGTCAATAATCTAGATTACATTGTAAGGTACCTAACACCCATGGCATTCTGGTGTTGGTCATGCTTTGCCCTAGGGAGAGCTTTAGTCAACGGATCTGCTACATTCAGATCAGCGTGTACTTTGCAAATCTTTACTTCTCCATCTTCGATGTACCCGCGAATCGAATGATAACACAGCTTGATATGCTTCAGCCTCTTGTGTGACCTTGGTTCTTGTGCATTGGCGATGGCACCCATGTTGTCACAATAGATGACTAGTGGGTCCAATGCACTAGGAACCACAACGAGCTCTACAATGAACCTCTTCATCCATACCGCTTCTGATGAAGCCTCTGAAGCCGCTATGTACTCCGATTCTGTTGAAGACTTCGCCACCGTGCACTGCTTCGAGCTTGACCAGCTTACTGCAGCACCATTCAATATAAACACGTACCCAGACTGAGACTTAGAGTCATCAGGATCAGTGTTCCAACTTGCATCGGTGTAACTGGTTACAACGAGCTCTTGGTCACCTCCATAACAAAGAAACATATCCTTAGTTCTTTTCAAGTACTTCAGGATATTCTTGACCGCTGTCCAGTGTTCCATTCCTGGATCACTTTGATATCTGATAGTCAAACTAACTGCATGTGCTATATCCGGTCTAGTACATAGCATGGCATACATGATAGAGCCTACTGCCGAGGCATAGGGGATCTGGTTCATCCTTTCTCTTTCTTGTGCCGTAGCTGGACCTTGAGTCTTACTCAAGACCTTACCTGGTAGCATAGGTAAGAATCCTTTCTTACTTTCGTCCATTCTAAACTTCTTTAGAACCTTGTCCAGGTATGTACTCTGTGAAAGCCCTATTAGGCGTCTTGGTCTATCTCTATAAATCTTGATGCCTAATATGTACGATGCTTCACCAAGGTCTTTCATTGAAAAACTATTATTCAGGTAACCTTTTACACTGCTTAATAGTTCTATATCATTCCCAATCAATAATATGTCATCTACATATAATATCAGGAACGCTACGAGCTCCCACTCACTTTCTTGTAAATACAGGCCTCTCCATGACACTGTATAAACCCGAAGTCTTTGATCACCTTATCAAAGCGTCGGTTCCAACTCCTGGATGCTTGCTTCAGTCCATAAATTGAACGCTGAAGTTTGCACACCTTGTCAGCATTTTTAGGATCGACAAAACCTTTGGGTTGTACCATATACAACTCTTCCTCAATGTCTCCATTAAGGAACGCCGTTTTGACATCCATCTGCCAAATCTCATAATCAAAAAATGCAGCTATTGCTAACAAAATCCTCACAGATTTTAGCTTCGCTACTGGTGAGAAAGTATCAGCGTAGTCAACACCTTGAATTTGTCGGAAAACCTTTGTGACAAGTCGAGCTTTATAGACAGTAATATTACCATCAGCATCTGTTTTTCTTTTGAAGATCCATTTATTCTCGACAGCCTTGCGGCTATTAGGTAAGTCTACCAAAGTCCACACTTTGTTATCATACATGGATCCCATTTCACATTTCATGGCTTCTTGCCATTTGTTGGAATCTGGGCTCATCATCGCTTCTTCATACGTCGCAGGGTCTTCATCATTGTTGTCCACAATCATGACATTTAGACAAGGATCGTACATATCAGGAGTGGCACGTTCCCTTGTCGATCTGCGAGGTTCAGTAGCTATCTCATTCAAAGTTTCATGATCATTATCATTAGCTTCCTCTGTTTCCGGTGCAGGCGGCACATGAACAACTTCCGGTACTGCGCTACTCTGATAAACGAGAGAAGATTCAGTAATCTCGTCGAGTTCTAATTTTCTTCCAGTCACTTCTTTAGTGAGAAATTCTTTCTCAAGAAAGGTTCCGTTCTTAGCAACAAAGATTTTGCCTTCGGATCTGTGATAGAAAGTGTACCCTGTAGTTTCCTTAGGGTATCCTATGAAGACGCATTTCTCCGCTTTGGGTTCTAGCTTGTCCGGTTGTAACTTTTTTACATAGGCTTCGCAACCCCAAACTTTAAGGAACGACAGCTTAGGTTTCTTATTAAACCATAATTCATACGGTGTCGTTTCAACGGATTTAGATGGTGTCCTATTTAAAGTGAATGCAGCTGTCTCTAATGCATAACTCCAAAATGATAGCGGCAAATCAGTAAGAGACATCATAGAACGAACCATATCTAAGAGAATTCGATTACGACGTTCGGACATACCGTTTCGTTGTGGTGTTCCCGGCGGTGTCAACTGTGAAAGTATTCCGCATTTCTTTAAATGCATGCTAAACTCATAACTCAGATATTCACCTCCGCGATCAGATCGTAGAAATTTAATCTTCTTGTTACGTTGATTTTCTACTTCACTTTGGAATTCCTTAAACTTCTCGAAAGTTTCGGATTTATGTTTCATGAAATAGATATACACATATCTACTCAGATCATCTGTGAGAGAACATAACGATATCCACCGCGCGAGGCTACACTCATTGGTCCACACACATCGGTATGTATGATTTCCAATAAGTCTGTAGCTCGCTCCATAATACCAGAGAATGGAGTCTTAGTCATTTTTCCCATTAGACATGCTTCGCATCTATCAAGTGACTCAAAGTCAAGTGATTCAAGTAATCAATCAGTATGGAGTTTCTTCATGCGTTTCACTCCAATATGACCAAGACGACAGTGCCACATATAAGTAGAATTATCATTCAATTTAATTCGTTTAGCATCAACGTTATGAATATGTGTATCACTACTGTCGAGATCTAATAGAAATAAACCATTCTTTTCAGGTGCTCGACCATAAAAGATATTATTCATAAAAATAGAACAACCATTATTCTCAGACTTGAATGAATAACCGTCTTGCATTAAACAAGATCCAGATATAATGTTCATGCTCAACGCGGGTACAAAATAACAATTATTGAGGTTTAAAACTAATCCCGAAGGTAGATGTAGAGGAAGTGTGCCGACAACGATCACGTTGACCTTGGATCCATTTCCAACGCGCATCGTCACTTCATCCTTCAATGGTCTTCGTTTATTCTTTAGTTCCTGTTTCGAGTTACAAATATGAGCAACCGAACCAGTATCAAATACCCAGGTACTAGTACGAGAACCAAGTAAGATAAACATCTATAACATGTATATCGGATATACCTTCTTTCTTCTTCTTGACAAGGCCGCTCTTCGGATCCGCCAAATACTTGGAGAAATTACGCTTCCGGTGTCCCTTCTCCTTGCGGTAATAGCACTCAAGCATCGGGCTTAGGGTCGGTCTTAGGTTTCACAGGAGGCGTGGCAGCTTTCTTGCCACCCTTCTTGAATTTGCCTTTAGACTTGCCCTGTTTCTTGAAGCTGGTGGTCTTGTTGACCATCAACACTTGGTGCTCTTTCTTTATCTCAACCTCGGCAGATTTCAGCATGGCGAAGAGTTCAGGTAACTCTTTGTTCATGTTCTGCATATTGTAGTTCATCACAAAGTTCTTGTAACTAGGTGGCGAGTGATTGAAGGACACGATTAATCCCCGGTCCGGTAGGAATCACTATTCCCAAGTCACCGAGTTTCTTCGCATGCCCGGTCATGGCGAGCATGTGCTCACTAACGGAGCTGCCTTCTTCCATCATGCAAGCTGAAGAAGTGTTTCGATGCTTCATAGCATTCCACTGCCGCATGAGTTTCAAAGATAGCTTTCAGCTCACTGACCAACTCATGAGGATCGTGGTGCTCAAAACATTTTTGAAGATCGGCTTCCAGACTGCATAGGATGGCACACTGAACTTGAGAGTAACGAGTTTTCCGAGTCGCGTAAACATTCTTTACTTCATCGGTTTCAGTTTCTGCAAGTGGGTCACCTAGCGGTGCATCAAGCACATATTGCAGATTTCCGCCAACGAGGAAAATCCTCACATGACGGAACCAGTCGGTGAAGTTGCTACCGTTGCTCTTAAGCTTTTCTTTCTCTAGGAACTGGTTAAAATTGATTGGGGACGCCATAATCTACAACATATATTTGCAATAGTTTAGATTAAGTTTATGACAAATTGAGTTCAAATTTTAATTCAACAAAATAAAAAATCTAGGTGAACTCCCACTCAAAACAATATCCCTCGCATTGTCTTAGTGATCACACGAACCAAATCCACTACATCAAGCCCGATCATCACGAGACGAGATGTAACTTCAATGGCGAACACTCAAAGTGTTCATCATATCAATCATATGATTCATGCTCTACCTTTCGGTATCACGTGTTCCGAGACCATGTCTGTACATGCTAGTCTCATCAAGGCAACCTTAGTATCCGCGTGTGCAAAACTGGCTTGCACCCGTTGTATACACTTGTTGAATCTATCATACCCGATCATCACGAGATGTTTCGAAACGACAAGTATTAGTAACGGTGCTACTAAGGATGAACACTTTATTATCTTGATATTTTAGTGAGAGGGATCATCTTATAATGCTACCGTCGCGATCTAAGCAAAATAAGATGCATAAAAGGATTAACATCACATGCAGTTCATATGTGATATGATATGGCCCCTTTGTATTTGCGCCTTTGATCTTCATCTCCAAAGCACGGACATGATCTCCATCATCAACGGGCATGATCTCCATCATCGTCGGCGTAGCGTCAAGGTCAATGGCGCCGTCTTCATGATTGTTCTCCCATGTAGCAACTATTACATCTTCTTTGAAATACTACTCAACATGAAATTTAAAGACAACCATAAGGCTCCTGCCGGTTGCCACAATACAATAATGATCATCTCATACATATTCATCATCACATTATGGCCATATCACATCACCAAACCCTGCAAAAACAAGTTAGACGTCTCTAATTTGGTTTGCATATTTTACGTGGTTTAGGGTTTTCGAGTAAGATCTAATCTACCTACGAACAAGAACCACAACGGTGATACTAGTGTTGTCAATAGAAGAGTAAATTGAATCTTCACTATAGTAGGAGAGACAGACACCCGCAAAGCCACTTATGCAATACAAGTTGCATGTCGAGCGTGGAGCAAATCTCATGAACGCGGTCATGTAAAGTTAGCCCGAGCCGCTTCATCCCACTATGCCACAAAGATGCAAAGTACTCAAACTAAAGAAAACAAAGCATCAAAACAATTGTGTTCTACTCGTGCAACCATCTATGCATAGACACGGCTCTGATACCACTGTAGGGATTCGTAGCATAGAAAACAAAAATTTTCCTACCGCGAGAACGCAATCCAAGCCAAGATGCAATCTAGAAGACGGTAGCAACGAGGGGATGAACGAGACTAACCCTTGAAGATTTCCAAAGCCTACAAGAGGAGGCTCTCGTTGCTGCGGTAGACGATCACTTGCGGCTTTCAAAAGCGCGTAGAAGATCTTGACGGTGCCACAATCGGGCAGCACCTCCGTACTCGGTCACACGTTCGGTGTTGATGAAGACGACGTCCTTCTCCCCGTTCCAGCGGGCAGCGGAAGTAGTAGCTCCTCCTTGAATCCCGGCAGCACGACAGCGTGGTGGCGGTGTCGATGGAGATCTCCGGCGGAGCTTCGCTAAGCGTTGCGGGAGAGGTGGACGAGGTGGGGCGGCTAGGGTTTGGGGAGAGGGGGTGGCCGGCCACTATGGGGTGCGGCCAAGCTATGGCTTTGTGGTGGCCGGACCCCTCCCCTTGTCCCTCATTATATAGGTGGAACACCCCAAGAGTTGGTCTACAAGTCTTCGAATAAGACCCCAAACCAAAACCTTCCATATGACATGAAACCTACCCAAGGTGGGATTCCCACTTGAGGTGGGATTCCCACCTTTCCTTGGGAGGGGGTGGCCGGCCACCTTGGTGGAGTCCACCTGGGACTCCACCCCTCTAGGGTTGGCCGACCAAGCTTGGTGGAGTCCCTCCGGTACTCCGCCTTCCATAGTGATTTCTTCAGGACTTTTCTAGAACCATCCATAAATGCACCGGATCATTTCCAAACTTGGAATATGACTTCCTATATATGAATCTTATTCTCCGGACCATTCCGGAACTCATCGTGATGTCCTGGATCACATCCGAGACTCCGAACAAAACTTCGAACTCCATTCCATATTCAATATCTACTAATACGACATCAAACCTTAAGTGTGTCACCCTACGGTTCGCGAACTATGTAGACATGGTTGAGATCTCTCTCCGACCAATAACCAATAGCGGGATCTGGAGATCCATAATGGCTCCCACATATTCAACGATGACTTAGTGACCGAATGAACAATTCACATACGATACTGATTCCCTTTGTCACGCGATATTTTACTTGTCCGAGGTTTGATCATCGGTATCTCTATACCTTGTTCAACCTCGTCTCCTGACAAGTACTCTTTACTCGTACCGTGATATGTGGTCTCTTATGAACCATTCATATGCTTGCAAGCTAATATAGACGACATTCCACCGAGAGGGCCCGAGTATATCTATCCGTCATCGGGATGGACAAATCCCACCGTTGATCCATATGCCTCAACTCATACTTTCCGGATACTTAATCCCACCTTTATAACCACCCATTTACGCGAGTGGCGTTTGATGTAATCAAAGTACCTTTCCGGTATAAGTGATTTACATGATCTCATGGTCGAAAGGACTAGGTAACTATGTATTGAAAGCTTATAGCAAATAACTTAATGACGTGATCTTATGCTACGCTTAATTGGGTGTGTCCATTACATCATTCACATAATGACATAACCTTGTTATTAATAACATCCAATGTTCATGATCATGAAACTATGATCATCTATTAATCAACAAGCTAGTTATACAAGAGGCTTACTAGGGACTCATTGTTGTTTACATAACACACATGTATCAGTGTTTCGGTTAATCAAATTATAGCATGGTATATAAACATTTATCATAAACACAAAGATATATAATAACCACTTTTATTATTGCCTCTTGGGCATATCTCCAACACTCAATCGTCGGTGCCATGATCAACACCGGCGAGCAGTCGAGGAAGAAATCGAGGAATAGAGAGGATCTAGGAAGAAATGGATGGGCGGCAAAGGATTAGGGTTCTACGGCGGAGGTGCTGGACATATTTATAGGGCACGTCGAGGTCCATGTCGTCATTCCACCGGAGGCAATGGCCGAGATGCGACGGCGACTATGAAGTGCATCTGGGCACGAATCTGGATGCAAAAGGGTAAGACGGACGCGAGAGATATAGGGAGGAGTTCTAGAAGCTTCGGCGGCGTCCGAGACGTCCTTATCATCGACGAGGGCGGCGTCTACTGGCGTTGCCGCGGTGTCGGCCTCGGAGAAGAAGACGACGACGACCTTCTTTTTAATCGCGAAACGGTACGCGGACCATTTCCAGTTGGGCTGGGCTACGCCGTGGGCTTCTGCTGGGTAGGCTTCGTGGGCTGCGACGGTCTGCTGAGGTCCACCAGGTAAGACTCTCCTTTTTCTCCTTTTTCTATTTTCTGTTTTTATTTTCTGTTTTGAATTTTTGATTTGAATTCAAATTTGAATTCTGTTTTGTTTTGCAGGTTCTAAAACATTTGAACATCAATATAACTTGATAACAATGCTCACTGTATAATCTTCTTGTTTAAACAAATATTTAATTTATGATTAAATTGATATCTTGTGAGGTCATATATAAAATAGACATGGATTTATGTGTTCATTTTTAATTCCCTTTTTATTTAGGAACCAAATTTATTTAGGTGATTTGAAATTTATAACGTTTGCATGATGAATATATGATTAGGGTTTTCTAATGTACTTAACAATATTGGTTGTTCATATGTATTTTAAATATGGCTAGAATTTAGAATAAGGGTATAATGAAGATGGTTTTATGGTCATGATTTCATGTGTCAATTATTTCTAGATTTAAGAATATGGTTGGATACACTCTATAATTACTAATCTTGCTTAGCACTTCTAGCTTGGATGTATACTTGTGATCTATGATACACAAGTTAGGGAACAATATTTTAGGTGGAATGGATCCTATGTGAAAGGGTTTAGGATTTTGGTAATACTTCACTAATTGAAGTGTAAATGGGCATGAGGTATGGCAAGGTTCTACTTATAATTCCAAGTGATACATGTATTGGAACTTAATTGGGATCTAGGGTTTTAGTTGTGATCACCCAAGGGATACACAACTGGAATTAGGATATGAGCATAGGATACAGTTTTATTTTATTGGCTAGGGTTTTACCTATATTTTTATGTGATGGATGGTATCTACTTATCACATAGGTGTATCTTATCATGTATATCTACAAAGCATGATCATGAATTAAACATGATCAACTTATTCCTCAGTACTCTCTCTTTATTATACCTCTCATAACACTCCTCCTAGATTCTTAGGGTTTATGATCACTACTAAGTTGTGATGATTATGGAATTGGTTTACTAAGGCATTGTTATTGGAATAGGGTTTTCACCTCCAAGATCAAAGGTTGTCTTGAACAACTAGGATTAGTACTACTCTAGTATTCTTGTATGGGCATGGCTATGGTTAGTATTATCACTTCTCTCACTTCTCAATACTTGACACATCCTAGGGCTCTACTTAAAGTATGATGATACGATCTTGTAACTGTATGGTTTGCCTAAGAATTCTACCTTGGTATCTTATGTAGCTTGTTCTTCTGGAATCTGATAAACCTGCATCTTGTGGTATGCCTCCACCTCCTAGCTTCTTCATCTTGATCCTAGATAATGTATGAAGTGGCTCTATGTGTTGGTTTTCTTGTATCATTGTAACATCCCAAAATTTTCAAAACAAAGAAAATGAATTTCCCTATTTCCAAATTTTAGAACCAACAAAAACTTTTCTTAAATTAAGTTTGATACATAGTACTCATGCTTAATTCTTGTGCTTTTGCCATGATTGTTTAATTAGTATTTGAAATGATCTTAAACCCTAAACCTCACCCCTCTTTTCACCATCCAAGTTAAAAGAAAATAAAAAGAAATTAAATAAGAAAAGGGCCTATGTGCCTATGGCTATTTTTGCTAAAACTTTTACCTAGGCTTTTCTACCTTGTTTAGATGTTTTGAAAACATCAACAAACCTCATCTAGTACCTACCAACTAATTCAAGTTAGAAACAAAAATAAAATCAACATATGCATGGAGGCATATGTGGCACATAGCCATAACACCAAATCTTGTCCTATGCACTCCTACCTTGCCCAAATGGTGTGAAACCATCTCTAAACCTAATCTCACACTAAATGGACCCTAAATCATGCCCAAGTAAAGCAAGGGGAACAAAATAGAAGGTTAAGAAAAATTGGCATTTCACCTCTTATGTGCTTATGGCCATTTTTGCAAATCTTTGAACTAGACCTTTTGGAATGGTTTAAATGGTTTGGAAATGTTCCTAAACTAATAAGAATCACTTTGGAGTCAAGAAAAATCAAATCAAATAGAGAGAAATAAAATAGTGAGAAAATGGAAATCTCACTCACATACACATTTAGCCAATTATGCAAATATTTAACCAAGGCCTCATTTGCTTGTGCCATTGCTTGTGAAACCCTTAGATATAAATAACACACACTTTTGCATCAAAGAAACCCAATTCAAATCAAAGGAAAAATCAAATTCCACTAACATGTGATAATGGTCAAATTGCCCTTTTATAAAATGTTGCCCACTTTGCACCCCTGGTTTGGAGGATTCTTAAACCAAAACCTCTCACTTCTTTGCACCTCATCCAAGACCACATCAAGGTGAACATTTTTTATGTTGACCATTAAGGTTGACTCTGCCTAGGTTGACCAGAATAGATGAGACAAGTGGAGACTTTGAAACAAAGTGAAGATCATGCATATTTTGTGATTTTGCAAACCAGCACCATTTGGACCACCACCACCACCACTCTACTCCATTTAATATTCAAATCAATCTCACCAAAAAGAATTTCAAAATTCAACAAAAATTCTCATGCGGCCATTGTGTCGAACACCTTGCAGGCAGCATTTTGCAAATACAACACATGCTTTTACACAACAGATATTTGACTAAACCTTGCATGATCAGATGTGATCATCACTCCTCTACACCTCCTGCATCTCTACATGTACTTGCTCTGGCTGATTAAAGTGTGGAGAGGGCAAAAACAATCTCTACCGTGCACCATGCCGGCCCTCAAGCACTTGATCACTCTGAGCCTCCACTCTCTCTCTCACCTTGTCCTGGAGCATCACAAAACCTCCCTGATCATCACACTGCACAGCTCGAGCTCGCGCGAGGCCAGCATTGGGCGAGCCAGACACGCCCAGCACGCCCAGTACGTGCCAGTCGGCATGATCACCGTGCACTGGGCGCGCCAGAGCGGCCAGCCGTGCCATCGCCTCCGTCCTCCCCTACATCTCTATCTCTGCATCGAGCACCCTCACCACTCCCGCTAGCCCATAGACATGCTCACTCGCCTGCGGAGGACCCGTCACCGTCGCCATGATCAAGAACTTGTCGCCAGTACCGTACCCGTCACGTCATGATCATGAGCGCTCCCCTCACCGATTCTCTGCGCCAGCTACACGTTAAGAACCGCCATGATGCCTGCAAGCACACGCCCCCATCGCCTTGCCCCTTCGCCGTCCAGAAACGCCGCGCCACCGTCGACCTTGCCGACACCCTCGCAGCACCTCGCGCCCCTATAAAAAGAGAGCACCCGCGCCTCCAATCCTCACTCCACTCGCCTCCTCTCGTCTCCTTAAGCCTTCTCGAGCTCAGACACCTTCCAATTTCACCCGTAGCGTGCTAATCGATCGCCGGAGTCCGCCGGAACAGGAGAAGAAGGCACCGTTGATTTCCTCCACCCCAAGCTCTGCCGCGACCACCGTTGAGCTCGCTGTCGTCGACAACGACCAGCAGCCTCGTCGCCGACCATCGCCGGGGTCCCAGATCGCCGCCGACTCCCTACCTCCGCCGTGCCCGCGTCTGCTTCTCGTCGTCGACGACGACGATGACGACGCTCGACCGTCGATCGTCGTTCTAATCGCACGGCCCACGATCAAAGGTACCGTTTCGGTGTTATAACTCACCGACGCGTGGGTCCCACCCTGTCAGTTGGCCCGTGGCGCGCTGAAGCGTTACTGGGCCAGCCCAGTTCGTTTTCCCTCGTTTCGGCCCATCTGCTTTCCCGCCTAGCCCGTTTATTTCAAACACGATTTATTCAATTTAGCTAAATTCAAATACTGGCCCTAGCTAGAATTTAACTAGTTTCAAATCTACAAGTCCAAATTTGGTGATTCAAAATGTTATAGAATCCTTATGAAATGATCTAACTAATCCCACTGGTTTGAACCCCAGAACTATTATGGTTTTTGAATAGTAAAAATAACAAATCAGAGACTTTTAAGATTTCAAATAATTATTAAAAATCAACCATAGTGAGTTTTGAGGTGAATCCAATTGCTATGATTCACATTTCAACCCCTCTAATTTATTATGCAAAAATATGATATGGTTACTGTACATGATCATGGGCTAGAATCCAAAATTGGCTATGTAGTCAATCCTAGCCCATTTAAATTATTTCCAAAAATTAAGATTTCAAATCCATGGGGTGTAGCACCTCATTTAAATCATATTCCCAAGTGGTATGAAGTAATGTGATGACCTCTCTTGCATCTTCTCATATATTCTCACTTGAGGATGTTAAATCACATAGTTATTTAAATGGCATGAGATGATGAATCTCATTTAAATCCTTTTTCTCAAATGATAAGTGTGAAGTGTTGACCTTGGTCAACATGTGATCATACATGGTTATTTGAGGAGATTAAATCTTAACAAGATTCAAGGAGAGGAAATTATTTCTCCCAAACTAAAGAGAAACCCTAACCAATATTTCAATGAGAGGAAATTATTTTCCTAACATAAATAAGAAAACCCTAGCATAATTTTGGGTAGCAATGTTAAGTAGTGATGCTAGATCATTTGTGTGAGCCATTAAGGCTAATTAAGTCTACTTAAGTGTTGTTTGGTGAATGTATCCTCGTATTCGTTTTTAGACGCTAGTACCGGAGACTATCCAGAGGAGGAGGTATTCTACCAAGAGGAAGGAGAAGAAAACTTTGACCACTACCCCAATCAAGGCAAGCTAGACTAATGCAAGTTATATTGTTGCAAAGCTTTACAAGAGCAAGGCATCACCCCATCTTACTTTATGCTTAATGGTCCTATCCCAAGTTTTTAACTTAAAAGCTTTATTGAATCTTATTTATCAAAGTTACTTTTTGAATTCATGATTCACTTAGTTTAGTTATGGAGTAGTACAAGAGCATCAAACTTAGCCTAGAGCAATACAAGTTGATTAGCACCCCTCATGACTAGTTGCTAGTGCTAAACTAAAATTGACTACTCTAGATGGGAACCTGTGAAAACCAGTGATGGCGTGTATTTCACACGTTCGTTGGGCAACCCCAAGAGGAAGGTATGATGCGCACAGCAGCAAGTTTTCCCTCAGAAAGAAACCAAGGTTTATCGAACCAGGAGGAGCCAAGAAGCACGTTGAAGGTTGATGGCGGCGGGATGTAGTGCGGCGCAACACCAGAGATTCCGGCGCCAACGTGGAACCTGCACAACACAACCAAGCTACTTTGCCCCAACGAAACAGGTGAGGTTGTCAATCTCACCGGCTTGTCTGTAACAAAGGATTAACCGTATTGTGTGGAAGATGATTGTTTGCAGAGAAAACAAGTAGAAACAAGTATTGCAGTAGATTGTATTTCAAGTAAAGAGAATTGGACCGGGGTCCACAGCTCACTAGAGGTGTCTCTCCCATAAGACGAACAAGCATGTTGGGTGAACAAATTACAGCTTGGGCAATTGACAAATAAAGAGAGCATGACAATGCACATACATATCATGATGAGTATAGTGAGATTTAATTGGGCATTACGACAAAGTACATAGACCGCCATCCAACCGCATCTATGCCTAAAAAGTCCACCTTCAGAGTTATCATCCGAACCCCTCCAAGTATTAAGTTGCAAAACAACAGACAATTGCATTAAGTATGGTGCGTAATGTAATCAACAACTACATCCTTAGACATAGCATCAATGTTTTATCCCTAGTGGCAACAAGCACAACACAACCTTAGAACTTTCTCGTCATCGTCCCGTGTGTCAATGCGAGCATGAACCCACTATCGAGCATAAGTACTCCCTCTTGGAGTTAAAAGCATCTACTTGGCCAGAGCATCTACTAATAACGGAGAGCATGCAAGATCATAAACAACACATAAGCATAACTTTGATAATCAACATAACAAGTATTCTCTATTCATCGGATCCCAACAAACGCAACATATAGAATTACATATAGATGATCTTGATCATGATAGGCAGCTCACAAGATCCGACAATGATAGCACAATGGGGAGAAGACAACCATCTAGCTACCGCTATGGACCCATAGTCCAGGGGTAGACTACTCACTCATCACTCCGGAGGCGACCATGGCGGTGTAGAGTCCTCCGGGAGATGATTCCCCTCTCCGGCAGGGTGCCGGAGGCGATCTCCAGGATCCCCCGAGATGGGATCGGCGGCGACGGCGTCTCAGTAATGTTTTCCGTATCGTGGCTCTCGGTACTGGGGGTTTCGTCACGGAGGCTATTTGTAGGCGGAAGGGCAAGTCAAGAGGCGGCACAGGGGGCCCAAACCACAGGCCGGCGCGGCCAGGGGTGGGGCCGCGCCGCCCTAGGGTTTGGCCACCCTGTGGCCCCTCTTCGTCTCGTCTTCGGTCTTCTGGAAGCTTCGTGAGAAAATAGGCCTCTGGGCTTTTATTTCGTCCAATTCCGAGAATATTTCTTTACTAGGATTTCTGAAACCAAAAACAGCAGAAAACCAAAGAATCGGCACTTCGGCATCTTGTTAATAGGTTAGTTCCGTAAAATGCACGAATATGATATAAAGTGTGCATAAAACATGTAGATAACATCAATAATGTGGCATGGAACACAAGAAATTATCGATACGTTGGAGACGTATCAGCATCCCCAAGCTTAGTTCTCGCTCGTCCCGAGCAGGTAAAACGATAACAAAGATAATTTCCGGAGTGACATGCCATCATAAACTTGATCATACTATTTGTAAAGCATATGTAGAGAATGCAGCGATCAAAACAATGTGTATGACATGAGTAAACAAGTGAATCATAAAGCAAAGACTTTTCATGAATAGCACTTCAAGACAAGCATCAATAAGTCTTGCATAAGAGTTAACTCATAAAGCAATAATTCGAAGTAAAGGTATTGAAGCAACACAAAAGAAGATTAAGTTTCAGCAGTTGCTTTCAACTTGTAACATGTATATCTCATGGATATTGTCAACATAGAGTAATATAATAAGTGCAATAAGCAAGTATGTAAGAATCAATGCACAGTTCACACAAGTGTTTGCTTCTTGAGGTGGAGAGAAATAGGTGAACCGACTCAACATAAAAGTAAAGAGAATGGTCCTCATAGAGGAAAAGCATCGATTGCTATATTTGTGCTAGAGCTTTGATTTTGAAAGCATGAAACAATTTTGTCAACGGTAGTAATAAAGCATATGCATCATGTAAATTATATCTTATAAGTTGCAAGCCTCATGCATAGTGTACTAATAGTGCTCGCACCTTGTCCTAATTAGCTTGGACTACCTGGATTATCACCGCAATACATATGCTTTAACCAAGTATCACAAAGGGGTACCTCTATGCCGCCTGTACAAAGGTCTAAGGAGAAAGCTCGCATTCGGATTTCTCGCTTTTGATTATTCTCAACTTAGACATCCATACCGGGACAACATAGACAACAGATAATGGACTCCTCTTTTAATGCTTTAAGCATTCAACAACAATTAATTCTTTTCTCATTAGAGATTTGAGGATGTTTGTCCAAAACTGAAACTTCCACCATGGAACATGGCTTTAGTTAGCGGCCCAATGTTCTTCTCTCACAATATGCATGCTCAAACCATTCAACTCAGTGTAGATCGCCCTTACTTCCGACAAGACGAACATGCATAGCAACTCACATGAAATTCAACAATGGGTTGATGGCGTTCCCCAGCAAACATGGTTATCGCACAACAAGCAACTTAATAAGAGATAAAGTGCATAATTACATATTCAATACCACAATAGTTTTTAAGCTATTTGTCCCATGAGCTATATATTGCAAAGGTGAATGATGGAATTTTAAAGGTAGCACTCAAGCAATTTACTTTGGAATGGCTGGAAAATACCATGTAGTAGGTAGGTATGGTGGACACAAATGGCATAGTGGTTGGCTCAAGTATTTTGGATGCATGAGAAGTATTCCCTCTCGATACAAGGTTTAGGCTAGCAAGGTTATTTGAGGCAAACACAAGGATGAACTAGTACAGCAAAACTCACATAAAAGACATATTGAAAGCATTATAATACCCTATACCGTCTTCCTTGTTGTTCAAACTCAAAACTAGAAATTATCTAGACCTTAGAGAAACCAAATATGCAAACCAAATTTTAGCATGCTCTATGTATTTCTTCATTAATGGGTGCAAAGCATATGATGCAAGAGCTTAAACATGAGCACAACAATTGCCAAGTATCACATTACCCAAAACATTTATAGCAATTACTACATGTATCATTTTCCAATTCCAACCATATAACAATTTAACGAAGGAGAAACTTCGCCATGAATACTATGAGTAGAAACCAAGGACATATTTGTCCATATGCTACAGCGGAGTGTGTATCTCTCCCATAAAGTGAATGCTAGGATCCATTTTATTCAAACAAAACAAAAACAAAAACAAAACGACGCTCCAAGAAAAAGCACATAAGATGTGGCCGAATAAAAATGTAGTTTCGGGGGAGGAACCTGATAATTTGTTGATGAAGAAGGGGATGCCTTGGGCATCCCCAAGCTTAGACGCTTGAGTCTTCTTGATATATGCAGGGGTGAACCACCGGGTGCATCCCCAAGCTTAGAGCTTTCACTCTCCTTGATCATGTTGCATCATACTCCTCTCTTGATCCTTGAAAACTTCCTCCACACCAAACTCGAAACAACTCATTAGAGGGTTAGTGCACAATATAAATTGACATATTCAGAGGTGACACACTCATTCTTAACACTTCTGGACATTGCATAATGCTACTGGACATTAGTGGATCAAAGAAATTCATCCAACATAGCGAAAGAGGCAATGCGAAATAAAAGGCAGAATCTGTCAAAACAGAACAGTTCGTATTGACGAATTTTAAAATGGCACCAGACTTGCTCAAATGAAAATGCTCAAATTGAATGAAAGTTGCGTACATATCTGAGGATCATGCACGTAAATTGGCATAATTTTCTGAGCTTCCTGCAGGGCAGTGGGCTCAGATTCGTGACAGCAAAGAAATCTGGAACTGCGCAGTAATCCAAATCTAGTACTTACTTTTCTATCAACGGCTTAACTTGGCACAACAAAACTCAAAACTAAGATAAGGAGAGGTTGCTACAGTAGTAAACAACTTCCAAGACACAAAATAAAAACAAAGTACTGTAGGTAAAAACATGGGTTGTCTCCCATAAGCGCTTTTCTTTAACGCCTTTCAGCTAGGCGCATAAAGTGTGTATCAAGTATTATCGAAGGGTGGTGCATTCTCAGCGAGGTGTGGAGTTTTCTCAACTAGGCATATTATATTAGATACATAAGTTTTAGCATCTCCCTTTTCATTAGTCTTAGGTGTGCTACTCTCATCAAACAAATTTTCCGGAACAAGCCAAGCATAATTATTTTCTAGTGCATCATTCATAGCTAGGAGCTTGCATGGTATTGGTGCTTTGATCTCCTCTCCATCATCAATATTATTAGTGTATCTTATTCTATCCATATCCATCTTTTCAAGGAGACTAGCAAAATTAGTAGGAGAACCAAGCATATTGAATTTAGCAAACACCTTTCTAGCTTCTCTTGCTAGACCACCAAATTCTCTAAGAAGGGTTTCTAAAACAAAATCTTTCTTTTCCCCTTCTTCCATATCACCAAGCGTGAAAAACATGTGTTGGATTATAGGATTAAGATTAACAAATTTAGTTTCCAACAAGCGAACTAAATGCGCAGCAGCAATTTCATAAGTAGGCGCAAGATCTATCAAGTGTCTATCTTCAAAATTTTCAATGGTACTAACATGGTTGAAGAATTCTTCTATATTATTTCTCCCAACTATAGACCCACGTCCTACCGGTATGTTCTTTGTAGTAAAATTAAAAGGAAACATGATGAAATAAGTAAAGTGAATGCGGGTAAACTAATTTTTTTGTGTTTTTGATATAGCAAACAAGATAGCAAATAAAGTAAAACTAGCAACTAATTTTTTTTGTATTTTGATTTAGTGCAGCAAACAAAGTAGTAAATAAAATAAAGCAAGACAAAAACAAAGTAAAGAGATTGAGAAGTGGAGACTCCCTTGCAGCGTGTCTTGATCTCCCCGGCAACGGCGCCGGAAAAAGAGCTTGATGGCGTGTATTTCACACGTTCGTTGGGCAACCCCAAGAGGAAGGTATGATGCGCACAAGCAGCAAGTTTTCCCTCGTAAAGAAACCAAGGTTTATCGAACCAGGAGGAGCCAAGAAGCACGTTGAAGGTTGATGGCGGCGGGATGTAGTGCGGCGCAACACCGGAGATTCCGGCGCCAACGTGGAACCCGCACAACACAACCAAGCTACTTTGCCCCAACGAAACAGATGAGGTTGTCAATCTCACCGGCTTGCTGTAACAAAGGATTAACCGTATTGTGTGGAAGATGATTGTTTGCGAGAGAAAACAGTAGAAACAAGTATTGCAGTAGATTGTATTTAAGTAAAGAGAATTGGACCGGGGTCCACAGTTCACTAGAGGTGTCTCTCCCATAAGACGAACAGCATGTTGGGTGAACAAATTACAGTTGGGCAATTGACAAATAAAGAGAGCATGACAATGCACATACATATCATGATGAGTATAGTGAGATTTAATTGGGCATTACGACAAAGTACATAGACCGCCATCCAACTGCATCTATGCCTAAAAAGTCCACCTTCAGGTTATCATCCGAACCCCTCCAGTATTAAGTTGCAAAACAACGGACAATTGCATTAAGTATGGTGCGTAATGTAATCAACAACTACATCCTTAGACATAGCATCAATGTTTTATCCCTAGTGGCAACAAGACAACACAACCTTAGAACTTTCACGTCACCGTCCCGGTGTCAATGCGGGCATGAACCCACTATCGAGCATAAGTACTCCCTCTTGGAGTTAAAAGCATCTACTTGGCCGGAGCATCTACTAATAACGGAGAGCATGCAAGATCATAAACAACACATAAGCATAACTTTGATAATCAACATAACAAGTATTCTCTATTCATCGGATCCCAACAAACGCAACATATAGAATTACATATAGATGATCTTGATCATGATAGGCAGCTCACAAGATCCGACAATGATAGCACAATGGGGAGAAGACAACCATCTAGCTACTGCTATGGACCCATAGTCCAGGGGTAGACTACTCACTCATCACTCCGGAGGCGACCATGGCGGTGTAGAGTCCTCCGGGAGATGATTCCCCTCTCCGGCAGGGTGCCGGAGGCGATCTCCGGGATCCCCCGAGATGGGATCGGCGGCGACGGCGTCTCAGTAAGGTTTTCCGTATCGTGGCTCTCGGTACTGGGGGTTTCGTCACGGAGGCTATTTGTAGGCGGAAGGGCAAGTCAAGAGGCGGCACGGGGGGCCCAAACCATAGGCCGGCGCGGCCAGGGGTGGGGCCGCGCCGCCCTAGGGTTTGGCCACCCTGTGGCCCCTCTTCGTCTCGTCTTCGGTCTTCTGGAAGCTTCGTGAGAAAATAGGCCTCTGGGCTTTTATTTCGTCCAATTCCGAGAATATTTCTTTACTAGGATTTCGAAACCAAAAACAGCGAGAAAACAAGCAATCGGCACTTCGGCATCTTGTTAATAGGTTAGTTCCAGAAAATGCACGAATATGATATAAAGTGTGCATAAAACATGTAGATAACATCAATAATGTGGCATGGAACACAAGAAATTATCGATACGTTGGAGACGTATCAACCAGTGACTTTGAAAACCTTGGAATGATGAGTCATTATATTGAAAGATTTTGAAGGTGATTATGACTTGTGAATGACTTGGTGAAATTTACCAAAAACTGATGGTTGGGTTTGGATGTGATACCATTCCAATTCTTAAGTATCCCCACAATACCTGAATCTGGGTAAGGCTTAACTGGAAACTTATGTATTTTAGTATGGGTTCCCTCTGAACAAGCGTCATAGGGGTTATGCCGAGGCTGCCTCCCTTGAATGTGAAATGACGTGAAATGAGATGAATGTCCTACCCAAGCCCTGTGCAGTTCCCGGGTTGACGGTTTGTTTTCACCGGGAGGCCAAGCTCATGGGGAGAGGTGCCTATACTAGGGTATGTAAATGAAAGGTTAGGATTGGTAGTTCGCGCACCGAGTGCGATAAATCGAGGCCGCTTACCCCTGACGTACTATTGAAATTATTGTGGCACAAGTGTACAACCTCTGCAGAGTGTAAACCTATTCGAATAGCCGCGTCCGCGGTCATGGACAGTTGAAAAGGCCATACTGTTCCATCATCAGAACTTTTACAAAATATGAATGGTGACTTGTGACTTGATGTTGAAAGGTGACTTTGACTTTGAATCACAACTGAGTTGTGGGAATGACACTAATGTTCCCACTTGAGCTAAGTCAGGCAAATAAGGAGTCTTTGATTATAAATGCTTACGAAATAAAACTAGCTTTATGCAAATAACCCTAGAAGCATAGAACCCCTTAGATATAATTGTTGGTGCTTACATTAGTATTAGTTTGCGAGTACTTTAAAGTACTCATGGTTGTGTCCCTAGCTATTCAAATGCCAGACTATGAAGAAGAGCCCCAGTACCAGGATGAAGGACAGCGGGACGTCTACGACAACTAGGACCACTCCTGACATCAATAGTTGCCTGTGGAACAGATGGACCACGACCGCTACTTCGCTTCCGCTATGTGTTTTGTAATTGGATCCTTAGATCCCCTATGTTGTATTAAGACTGGATCATGTGATCCTTTGTTGTAAGATGATTATGTGTTGTAATTGAATGATGTGTTGTGATATCAATCTATTATGTCTCGCAAAAACAATATTCCTAGGATTGCGATGAATGGCATAATAGGCATCTGGACTTAAAAATCCGGGTGTTGACAATCATGCTAC
This sequence comes from Lolium rigidum, assembly GCF_022539505.1. Classification (NCBI taxonomy): domain Eukaryota; kingdom Viridiplantae; phylum Streptophyta; class Magnoliopsida; order Poales; family Poaceae; genus Lolium; species Lolium rigidum. The sequence continues at coordinate 123,987,436 of NC_061511.1, forward strand.
AAGATGATCAAATGGATGAAGGGTGTGGCTCCTTTTATAGGCTTGGACAAGCTCTAGTATCATGACACATAGGTGGGTGACTCTTGTTTTGGTTTGATGAGTAAGGTGCTTGGTTATCATGCCCTCATCCATAGCAATCCTTTGAGCATGAGGTGGCAAATCTTGGGATGAAGTCATGTAGATATTTTCATCCTATGTGGCATGATCATTATCCTCTCATATGATTTATTTTTTGATAGCCAAGTGATATTTGTTACTAAATATCTTGTGGATGATTTTCTATTGTGGATGAGTCACTATATCATATTTGATTGGATTTATATTATAATATTGGTCAAAAGGTCAAGGTTGAAGGTTATTCCTAAATTTTAGATAGTTGGGTTTGATTTCACCAAGGCATGACCATATGAGTTTCAAAATACTCATAGTTAGTTTTATTCAAATAGTTTGAACTATAATTCGTAATGTAAATAGATTTAGTTTTATGATATTCCATATATTTAATAAGCTATGATTTAAATAAGAATGTGTGGCTTTTATGCACTTTGGACCCTATGGTTTAACTTATTTGCTAATAAGTTTAGAATTGAATTAAATTACACACAAAGGTAGTTGATAACTTTTAAGTGTTAATAAGTTGGGGTTTGATTCTTAAAGAATGTGTTGTTGTAAGGAATACCATGTTATGATCCTTTATAGGATCTGGTATTTAATCCTCACTAAAGGTGTTGTGATAGTAAAGCTAATCCCATTTGATCTAATCCATAGATCAAATCACCTCTACCCAAAACAAGATTTTAGCAAAGATCACAGTGAAGTTTATAGCGCTTGACTTGATGATCTACTTCAATTCCAGCAAGTCAAGTGAAACTTCAGTTACAGTGGTAAGTTTTATTTGAAAGCGCGAAAATTCTCCGGATTTTCTATGCATGAATGCAATGCACACTTTGGTGTTCTCTCATTTTGTAGCCTCTAGACCTAGGATATTACACCCGACGGCCTCCTCGAGTGGGGCCTCCGACCTTCGGCGTACGCGCTCCGGACGCCAAGTGTGTCCCGTGGACATGCTCAACCTCTCCGCCGTGGACTCCGTCACCGACATCGTCCCCACTACCTTCCGCCAGGCGATGCATGATCCTCTGTGGCGTGCTTCCATGTCCGCTGAGTACCAGGCTCTCGTCGACAACAACACTAGGTCACTCGTTCCTCGCCCTCTGCGTGCCAACGTCGTCACCAACAAGTGGATCTTTCGTCAGAAGTTCCACTCGTATGGCACCTTCACGCGCAACAAGACGCGATGGGTTGTTCGTGGGTACTCCCAGCGCCCTGGCATCGACTACAAGGAGACTTTCAGCCCTGTTGTCAAGCCTGCTACGATCTGTCTCGTTCTGCACATTGCTGTCTCCAACTCTTGGCCCATACGGCAGCTTGATGTGAAGAACGCGTTCCTGCATGGCTTCCTGGAAGAGGTGGTCTACTGTTAGCAGCCCTCTGGGTTTGTTGATGCCTCTTGCCCTGACCACGTCTGTCGCCTCCACAAGTCCCTGTATGGCCTGAAGCAGGCCCCTCGCACCTGGTACCACCGGTTCGCCTCCTACATCGCCACTCTGGGATTTGTTGCCTCCGCCACGGACACGTCTCTGTTTGTCCTCCACTCTGAGGCCAACACGGCGTACTTGCTGAAAAGACATCATCGTCACCGCCTCGTCGACGAGCTTTCTTGAGGGGCTCCTTGTGCGTCTTCATAGCGAGTTTGCCATGACTGATCTCGGGGACCTCCACTACTTCCTAGGTATGAAGGTCAGTCGGTCCCCTGCTGGTCTCTTTCTGTCACAACGATAGTATGCTCTGGATATTCTACAACGGGCTGGCATGTCTGACAGTCACCCCTCGCCTACACCGGTCGACACGTCCTCGAAGCTCTCCGCTTCCGACGGCGAGCTCCTCCCCGACGCCACCGACTATAGGAGCATCGTGGGCGGCCTTCAGTACCTCACACTAACGCGCCCCGACATCTCCTACGTTGTTCAGCAGGCCTGCCTTCACATGCATGCTTCGTGCACGTCTCACTTTGCTCTCGTGAAACGTGTTCTGCGGTATGTTCGGGGTACACTGGAGTTCGGCCTCCAGCTCCACGCCTCCTCGTCGACCGCCCTTGTGGCCTACTCCGACGCCGACTAGGCCGGCTGTTCGGACTCGCGCCGCTCCACCTTCGGTTACTGCGTCTACTTCGGTGATAGTCTCATCTCTTGGTCCTCCAAGCGACAGACCACCGTGTCCCGTTCCTCTGCAGAGGTTGAGTACCGTGCCGTCGCCCACGCCGTTGCCGAGTGCTGTTGGCTCCGCCAGTTGCTCCAGGAACTTCATCGCCCCATGAGCTCCGCCACGGTTGTCTACTGTGACAACATCCCCGCCATCTACATGTCCTCGAATCCAGTGCAACATAAACGTACCAAGCACATCGAGATAAACATCCACTTCTTCCGCGAGAAAGTGTCCTTGGGAGAGGTCCGTGTTCTATAAGTTCCGTCCTCCCACCAGTTTGCGGATGTCATGACGAAGGGATTGCCGAGTCAGCTCTTCCTCGACTTTCGGTCCAGTCGCAACTTCCGAGAACCTCCCGCTGGGACTGCGGGGGGGGGGGGGGTTACAGTAGGACTATATTGTAATTGTACCCAAACCCTAGGCCTCTGGCCTATTATATAAACACCGGAAACCCACATCATTATATGCGTGAGGCTTCCCCCAAAACCCTTCTACAGACGCATATTTGTCTCGTGTGGTGACCATATGTATGATCTATGTAAACAGAATTGTCCAATAAAATATGTGGTTATTTCAGAAAAAAGAAAACAGAAGTACAAAACAGATATACTCTAATTCCGAGTGGTATCTGAAATGAGCCCAAAGGTTCGCGGAGCGGAGCGTCTCCATTCCTGGCTCGCTGTTCTAAAGGCCCGTTTGGCCTAATCCAAAGCCCATTCATCCAGCAATGGACTGTATCCGGATGCTGCCCCTCTCATTCCCCAATCGGACGTTCTAGGTCGCCGACTCGCCCTTCTCCTTCCGTCACTCCACGCCGCTGCGACGCAACTACGGTACGGGGAGGACGAGAAGCAACGGCGCGAGTGCGCCACACGCTGGCTGGGATCGGCCGCCGACGGCGAATACCCACCAGGTACACCGGTCCGGTCCGGGAGCTGGGGAGGAAGCTAGGGGAGTGGGACCGGAGAGCGCAATCGGCAGAGATCAGAGAGGTACTACTTGTTTGCTGCTTGCTCTCATGTTCAGTTGTGTTCGGGCGTTACGCTATCAGTGCTACTAGTATCGCTACACACTAGTAGGGAGTGTGCAAATGTGAAATTTGATTATGTGAAATTGGAACGCCTAGACAGAGATTGCAAGTTAGAGAGTGAACAATTGTGATCATGTGAATCAATGAAATGTAGAAACAACCATCATCTCCCGATGTAGAAATGTAGGAACATCCATCATTTGCAAACTTCGTGGCATTGTATTTTGCGTAAACTATTTGTGACGTGTGATGTTTGCTGTCCTCGATCTTGCATTTTCTATTGGATGTCTTAAGGAACCCTGTACACCCAATATTTGAAAACCTGGCTCTGCAAATTCGAACAATTGAACTTTATAGTTATTACTGTCTAACTCTCAACTCAACTCATAGGGTTCATCCGGGGATGCCCACTATGGGAGCAGGAACATCCACCAACCAGGTGCTGCAAGGTGCCTCTTCGCAACGTCACAATGGGGGCGGCAGTCAACAACTGTCCTGGTCTTCTCTGCATGCTGATCTGCTCAATCTGATTGCGGACAGGGTTATCGCAAGCGACTTGTTGGACTACGTCAGGTTCCGAGCGGTGTGCGTAGGCTGGCGTGACTCCACTCCCTGCCCACACGGCCATGGGGTGGTTGACCCGCGCTTCCACCCACGCCAATGGATGATGCTCCCGGAGGGCAGCGGGCTGCAGCCTGGCCACCCTGCTTTGGGTGGCTACGTCCGCTTCTTCAACGTCTCCACTGGTGCCTTTGTTCGTGTCCACCTCCCTTGCTTCAAGAACCATTCCGTGCTTGACTGCCCCGAGGGCCTCCTACTGCTGGAGCACGAAAAGGACTCTGCCATGCGCCTCCTTCACCCCTTCACTGGTGATGTGGCCGAGTTCCCTCCCCTATCCTCCCTCATCCAACACCTGATCAAGTTGCGCTTCAACAAAGGCCAGAATACTGCCCAATTAAGGTGTGGCTTCTTCAATATCTTTGCGGCTGTCTCTGTCCGCGCGGATCACACTGTCACAGTCATGCTCGCGATCAGCAACGTTGGGCACGTGGCATATGCATCCACCGGTGACCGGCAATGGACTCTCGCAAGCTGGGAAATGGGTGGCATGTGGACAGCAGTCCCGTTCCATGGCAGCTTCTACGTGGTGAGGGAGTGGAAACGTAACCCCTCGATCATGCGCATCGATCCACCGGACGGATCCAGCCCTTCCTTTTGGTCGTCGACACCGCCGCAAAAGGTTGCCACATGCCCAACCGAGCAGATGACTAAGCCTTACCTGGTGGTGTGCAATTCTGAGCTTATTCTAGTTGGTTATGCAGACAAACACTCCAGGCTTGTGGTTCTTCGGCTTGCTGACCTCCTGCTCGGAGCCTCTGCACTACCATTGATGAGCATCGGTGACAACGCCCTCTTCATTGGCCCTAGGAACATGACTGTCAACTCCAAGAACCTACCGTGCGTCCAGGGGAACTCCATCACCATCCTTACTACTTCGGGTAGCGATGGTCAACTGCTCCAATACGATCTGGCAAAAGGTACCCGGTCAGTGGTGTGCGATGGGAACTTTCTAAAGTTCAGCTGGCCTATACCGAGGCCATATAGCCTTGTCCACCACATTGTCACTTGCTGCCACCGTCTTTTCTGGAGCAGTGGTCACATCTGGCGTGACAACGAATCTGAGGTTTACATGCAGTGGGGTGCCAGAGCACGCGCAAGAGTAAGCATAATTTGCACCGATCGGCTGGAGTTGGTTCTTTGTTTCTATTTTTTTAATGCTTTGCCTGAAAGAGTCTTTGCTTTGCAGGTCCCAGTCTCCCTATATCTTCATCTGCTTCAAGTGCATGACGGAAGAAATTTCTGACTGCGCCCATCCACGTGTTTACCACTACAGTGTATCTACTCTCGTGATGATATTTCAGTCTCTTGCTCTGGAACGCACACAGAAAAATGCTTCATTATTGTGCTCTGTCGTTAACTGGTAAACTATGCTTCCACAGTGCTGTGACCTTCAGTAGATGTACTCATTAAACATTAACTCATGATGCTGAATTGCTAGTGAGTTGCATCTTTTCAGCCTAGGTGCCAAAAACTGCGTATCTAACAGAGTTGTCCTCATCATGTTTTAGATGCATGCTTCCACAGTCCAACGTGCTTTTGCTGTTCAGTTCCTGTTTCAGCTTGCTCTTTGTTGTTCTCAATTCAAATTCAGCTGCTAGGTTACAGAGAAAGAGAAGAATGAAATGGATCAGTTCAGAATAATAGGAAACACATCACAGAACTGACACGTTCTGGCTGCACATTTGTGCAGTTCAGATATGATTGTCCGCTGTGGACGCCAATCTGTATCTCTTTTTAGGTTTGAGGGATGAGATATGATAGTCCGCCGTGGACGCCAATCTGTATCTCTTTTTAGGTTTGAGGGATGTGTTATCTCTCATTCCCAGTTGTCCACAAGTCCATGTTCTACAATTTTTGCTACAGATGACGGCTTCTCTGTTTCTTCTTCTCTTTTTCTCCCTCGCCCTCTCTCCGCCCCTGTCCATCTACAGGAGCCTTGAATTTGATAACAATAACACGATTACGAGTATAGTAGGAAGAGCACTGAAGTTCCAGCGCAGGAGGATGGCATGCACGGGAGTTCCTAGGCTAAATAAGACCAAATCTCTCTTGGATAGACAGCTAAACTTCCCAAGCAAAATTCCCGTCATGCCGGCACACGCGTCGGCGTTTCAGCTCCTCCATTGGCAGCGTTGTAGGCGGCGGCACTGCGTTTGTGCTCGTCGCCGACCAAGCCATAAGGGAGATCCATAGCACATCCCCTACCCCTCTTTCCATGTCCTCCTGTATGAGCTTCAGGTGAGTTTCAGTTCCCTTGAGTTTTCTAGTGTTCATCGATCTATCATCAACAGTAAGTTTAAATTTTGCGAGGCACTATAGTAGTGCCCAATCTGCAAATGAAAATGTAGTCAAGATTTGGGGAAAATAGCGCACGTCATTTAGATCTAGGCTGAAGATCACCCCCTCTTCTGTAGATTTTCCCTGACCTTCCCTATGTCGCAGCTAAGAAATGAAGCTGTTTTTTTTCTCTCACCTTGACTTAAAAAAATAAATCTGTGCACCACCACAGGCCAGATATGAAGTTTCCTTATTTAAAAAACTAAAGTTACATGCGACCTTCCACCTTGTAGGTTTCAGCAGCACAAAACCTTTATGAACCCATGCATGTCAACATATTACAAAAAAAAAACACTGAAGTCAGAATTTATTCACTGTAGGTTCTCTACCAAAAATAAAGGGAAATATTACAGACAAGTTACAAATTTTCTACAGAAAATAAAGGAAGGGGAGTATCCGCTGACGGTTTGTTAAATCTATTTCGACCGAGAGAGTGTTACGATCTTGATCCAATGGTAATCGGTAGTTGCACATTCTTTAAAAAGTGTAAAACTTTAGGCTAAGAAATGTGCAACTGGGCAGTTGCATAACATTGTGCAACTAGGTGCAGTTAGAACCATGGCTTAGTTAGAACTACGAATTGATCAGATGACTTAGAAATAGCAATCTGGTCAAGGAAAATATACAGTCAATGGTTGAATTAAGAAGGTGGTGCTGCACTTTCTCATTCAAGGCCGCATGTGCGGTATGCAGCAATCTTGGTAATTACCTTATCTTGTATGTTGTCGATTTGTTGATAGAACTCACATATCCATGGCTTATTGCAAAATAAGAGCATGCTCCAGTATAGCCAGAATCCAAAGATAACCCCAGCAGCCACAAAGCAATACAGCAACAATGTCTCCCTATCTTCATCTTGGTCTGTTTCATTCTGCTTTGATGCTGATGGATTTACACAGTCCTGCAATGGAGAACCGCATAGCCCATGATTATTGCTGTATATTGAAGGATCTAAGAATGTCTGCAGCTGGCTTCCTGTTGGTATCCTCCCAGATAAACCGTTGCTCGAGAGGTTCAGAGTGCCCAGGTCCTTCAGATCTGCAATACTTGGAGGAATTTCCCCCGAGAGTTGGTTCTGTGAAAGGTCCAGCGATTCTAGCAATGCCAGATTGCCAATGTCTCTCGGAATACCACCTGATAGATGGTTTCTTGACAAATTTAGGTATCTGACTCCAAGAAGTGTTGTGAGCCCTTTTGGGATCTCTTGTGAAAGAAGGTTGCAGGATAAGTCGATACCTGCCATGAATGCTATCGTGCTGGTGTAAACATAACCCCCATTCTTCCAAACTATTTGGAGCTTCTCTGCTTGCAGGAAGCGGTATGTCATGTTTCCAACTTGTTCTTGCGTCATGCCAGTGAAGTTTGCAAAATCGTTTGGGATGGGTCCAGTTAGCTTGTTTTTTGACAAGTCCAACAGCTGGAGTTGGCGAAATTGTAATATCTGCGGTGGTATGATGCCATCAAACATGTTTGATGAGAGTAGAAGAAATCTTAGTCTGGGCAAGCTCTTACTTATCCAAGAAGGTATTGCACCTGAGAAGTTATTGCCCCCATGTCTAAGGTGACAAGCCTCTTGCTTTTCTTAAGAACCGAAGGAAAGGTTCCTCTGAAATTGTTATTTGCTAGGTGTAGAGACTTGAGAACAAGTTTAGGTGTTGCTGAGAATGGAACAACACCACTGAATGAGTTGCTGGAGAGATCCACGAATTGCAAATACGGTAAGTCCCATAAACACTTGGACAGATGTCCATGTAAGTTATTGCTCGATAGGACCAGGAGTTCTAGATAAGTAGAGTTACAAAGAAATACCTCTCCCTGATCTGTCAGAAGCGTGCCATGCAGTTGGTTTTTACCGAGAATCAACGACCGAAGGTTTTCCAAAGACTTGCCAAAACAGCCTCTTAGGTCTGCAACAATGTTGTTTTCGGTGAATTCAACATGCTCCAGGGTCGTGCAGTTTTGAAAGGTCAGATCGTCAAGGCTTGTAAATCTGTTGTATTCAGCATTGACTACGGTCAGTGCCCCTCCCATGCAGATGGATGGCGGGAACGCCCCAGAGAAGCTGTTGCGTGCAATGTTGATATATGATATGATGCTGCTATTCCCAAGCTCAGGGATAATGTGGCCTCCGAGCTGATTCTTTGACAGTTCCAAGATTCTTAGTTTCACCAAACGAGATACTGTATCTGGTATCTGCCCTTGCAAATAGTTCTGTGACAAGTCCATGGTCAACAATTCTGTCATGTTGCCAATCTCCAGCGGGATGCAGCCTGTCAGCTTGGTGTTTCTCAGGTGCAACAAGCGGAGCTTTGTAAGTGCCCCGATTGTTGAAG
>NC_061511.1:123996121-124008917 GCF_022539505.1 Lolium rigidum
ATCAAAACAATGTGTATGACATGAGTAAACAACTCGAATCATAAAGCAAAGACTTTTCATGAATAGCACTTCAAGACAAGCATCAATAAGTCTTGCATCGAGTTAACTCATAAAGCAATAATTCAAAGTAAAGGTATTGAAGCAACACAAAAGAAGATTAAGTTTCAGCGGTTGCTTTCAACTTGTAACATGTATATCTCATGGATATTGTCAACATAGAGTAATATAATAAGTGCAATAAGCAAGTATGTAGGAATCAATGCACAGCTTCACACAAGTGTTTGCTTCTTGAGGTGGAGAGAAATAGGTGAACTGACTCAACATTGAAAGTAAAAGAATGGTCCTCATAGAGGAAAAGCATCGATTGCTATATTTGTGCTAGAGCTTTGATTTTGAAAACATGAAACAATTTTGTCAACGGTAGTAATAAAGCATATGCATCATGTAAATTATATCTTATAAGTTGCAAGCCTCATGCATAGTGTACTAATAGTGCCCGCACCTTGTCCTAATTAGCTTGGACTACCTGGATTATCACCGCAATACATATGCTTTAACCAAGTTTCACAAAGGGGTACCTCTATGCCGCTCTGTACAAAGGTCTAAGGAGAAAGCTCGCATTTGGATTTCTCGCTTTTGATTATTCTCAACTTAGACATCCATACCGGGACAACATAGACAACGAGATAATGGACTCCTCTTTTAATGCTTTAAGCATTTGACAACAATTAATTCTTTTCTCATTAGAGATTTGAGGATATTTGTCCAAAACTGAAACTTCCACCATGAATCATGGCTTTAGTTAGCGGCCCAATGTTCTTCTCTCACAATATGCATGCTCAAACCATTCAACTCAGTGTAGATCGCCCTTACTTCAGACAAGACGAACATGCATAGCAACTCACATGAAATTCAACAATGAGTTGATGGCGTTCCCCAAGTAAACATGGTTATCGCACAACAAGCAACTTAATAAGAGATAAAGTGCATAATTACATATTCAATACCACAATAGTTTTTAAGCTATTTGTCCCATGAGCTATATATTGCAAAGGTGAATGATGGAATTTTAAAGGTAGCACTCAAGCAATTTACTTTGGAATGGCGGGAAAATACCATGTAGTAGGTAGGTATGGTGGACACAAATGGCATAGTGGTTGGCTCAAGTATTTTGGATGCATGAGAAGTATTCCCTCTCGATACAAGGTTTAGGCTAGCAAGGCTTATTTGAAACAAACACAAGGATGAACCGGTGCAGCAAAACTCACATAAAAGACATATTGAAAACATTATAAGACTCTACACCGTCTTCCTTGTTGTTCAAAACTCAATACTAGAAATTATCTAGACTTTAGAGAGACCAATTATGCAAACCAAATTTTAGCATGCTCTATGTATTCTTCACTAATAGGTGCAAAGTATATGATGCAAGAGCTTAAACATGAGCACAACAATTGCCAAGTATCACATTACCCAAGACATTATAGCAATTACTACATGTATCATTTTCCAATTCCAACCATATAACAATTTAACGAAGAGGAAACTTCGCCATGAATATTATGAGCTAAGAACACATGTGTTCATATGAACCAGCGGAGCGTGTCTCTCTCCCACACAAGCATGATGTAATCCAATTTATTCAAACAAAAACAAAAACAAAAGCACACGGACGCTCCAAGAAAAAGCACATAAGATGTGGCCGAATAAAAATATAGTTTCGTGGGAGGAACCCGATAATGTTGTCGATGAAGAAGGGGATGCCTTGGGCATCCCCAAGCTTAGACGCTTGAGTCTTCTTAATATATGCAGGGGTGAACCACCGGGGCATCCCCAAGCTTAGACTTTTCACTCTTCTTGATCGTAGTATATCATCCTCCTCTCTTGACCCTTGAAAACTTCCTCCACACCAAACTCGAAACAACTCATTAGAGGGTTAGTGGACAATAAAAATTAACATGTTCAGAGGCGACACAATCATTCTTAACACTTCTGGACATTGCATAAAGCTACTGGACATTAATGGATCAAAGAAATTCATCCAACATAGCAAAAGAGGCAATGCGAAATAAAAGGCAGAATCTGTCAAAACAGAACAGTCCGTAAAGATGGATTTTATTAGGCCACCAGACTTGCTCAAACGAAAATGCTCAAATTGAATGAAAGTTGCGTACATATCCGAGGATCACTCACGTAAATTGGCATAATTTTCTGAGTTACCTACAGAGAATTAGACCCAGATTCGTGACAGCAAAGAAATCTGTTTCTGCGCAGTAATCCAAATCTAGTACTTACTTTACTATCAAAGACTTTACTTGGCACAACAAAACACAAAACTAAGATAAGGAGAGGTTGCTACAGTAGTAAACAACTTCTAAGACACAAATATAAAACAAAGTACTGTAGCAAAATAACACATGGGTTATCTCCCAAGAAGTTCTTTCTTTTTAGCCATTAAGATGGGCTCAGTAGCTTTTAATGATGCACTCGCAAGAAATAGTATTTGAAGCAAAAGAGAGCATCAAGAGGCAAATTCAAAACACATTTAAGTCTAACATGCTTCCTATGCATAGGAATCTTGTAAATAAACAAGTTCATGAGGAGCAAAGTAACAAGCATAGGAAGATAAAACAAGTGTAGCTTCAAAAATTTCAGCACATAGAGAGGCATTTTAGTAACATGAAAACTTCTACAACCATATTTTCCTCTCTCATAATAACTTTCAGTAGCATCATGAGCAAACTCAACAATATAACTATCACATAAAGCATTCTTATCATGAGTCTCATGCATAAAATTATTACTCTCCACATAAGCATAATCAATTTTATTAGTTGTAGTGGGAGCAAATTCAACAAAGTAGCTATCATTATTATTCTTATCAAGTGTAGGAGGCATAGTATAATCACAACAAAATTTACTCTCCATAGTAGGTGGCACAAAAAGACCACTATCATTATCATCATCGAAATAGGAGGCAAAGTATCATCAAAGAAAATTTTCTCCTCAATGCTTGGGGGACTAAAAATATCATGAAAACCAACTTCCCCAAGCTTAGAACTTTCTATATCATTATCAACAATGGTGTTCAAAGCGTTCATACTAATATTACTACCAGCATGCAAATAAGATCTCATAGGTTTTTTAATTTTCACATCAAACAATCCATGTTTTAAATCAGGAAATAGAATAAGAAGCTCATTGTTGTCCATTATGCCAAACTAGTGTAAACAAGAAACAACAAGATGCAATTGCAGGATCTAAAGGAAATAGCTTCGAGCACACACACAACGGCGCCAGAAAAATACTTTACCTGAGACCGGTGTATGAGAGCCTTTTTACCTTTCCTCCCCGGCAACGGCGCCGTAAAAGTGCTTGATGTCTACGGGAGCTTCTATTCTTGTAGACGGTGTTGGGCCTCCAAGAGCAGAGGTTTGTAGAACAGCAAGCAAGTTTCCCTTAAGTGGATACCCAAGGTTTATCGAACTCAGTGGAGGAAGAGGTCAAAGATATCCCTCTCATGCAACCCCGCAACCACAAAGCAAGAAGTCTCTTGTGTCCCCAACACACCAAATAGGTGCACTAGTTCGGCGAAGAGATAGTGAAATACAGTGGTATAAATAAGTATGAGCAAGTAGCAACGGTGCCGTAAAAGTGCTTGGCGTGTAGTTGATGGTGGTGGTATTGCAGCAGATAGTAACGCAAGAAAAACAAGAACAAGCAGAAGTAGTAACTCGGCAGTAGTAACACAAGCAGTAGTAACGCATCGTAGTAACGCAGCATTTAGGAACAAGGCCTAGGGATTACACTTTCACTAGTGGACACTCTCAACATTGATCACATAACGTAATAGATAAATGCATACTCTACACTTTTGTTGGATGATGAACACATTGCGTAGGATTACACGAACCCTCAATGCCGGAGTTAACAAGCTCCACAATAATGCTCATGTTTAAGTAACCTTTAGTGTAAGATAGATCAACGCTACTAAACCAAGTACTAGCATAGCATGCACACTCGTCACCTTCATGCATATGTAGGAGGAATAGATCACATCAATATTATCATAGCAATAGTTAACTCCATAATCTACAAGAGATCATGATCATAGCACAAACCAAGTACTAACACGGTGCACACACTCGTCACCATTACACACGTGCAGGAGGAATAGAACTACTTTAATAACACATCACTAGAGTAGCACATAGATAGTAGTGATACAAACACATTGCAATCATAAAGAGATATAAATAAGCACCTCACTATGCCATTCAACGATGAATAAGTATTCTCGTGAAATCTAGCCTAAGAGACCCACACGGTGCACACACTCGTCACCTTTACACACGTGGGACTAGGAGTCTCCGGAGATCACATAAGTAAAACTCACTTGACTAGCATAATGACATCTAGATTACAAGCATCATCATATGAATCTCAATCATGTAAGGCAGCTCATGAGATTATTGTATTGAACTACATAGGAGAGAGATGAACCACATAGCTACCGGTACAGCCCCCAGCCTCGATGGAGAACTACTCCCTCCTCATGGGAGCAGCAGCGGTGATGAAGATGGCGGTGGAGATGGCAGCGGTGTCGATGGAGAAGCCTTCCGGGGCACTTCCCCGCTCCGGCAGCGTGCCGGAACAGAGACTCCTGTCCCCGCATCTTGGCTTCGCGATGGCGGCGGCTCTGGAAGGTTTTCGTGGTTTTCGTCGAACGCCTCGGGGTTTTCTGATCCAGGGGCTTTATATAGGCGGAGAGGCGGCGTCAGGGGGTCGAAGGGCTGGCCAAACCCTAGGGGGCGCGGCCCCCCTAGGCCGCGCCGTAGGCATGGTGTGGTGGGCCTCGTGCCCCCTCTCGGTCCCTCTCGTGTGTTCCGGATGCTTCCGGGGATTCTAAGATCTTTGGCGTTGATTTCGTCCGATTCCGAGAATATTTCGTTACTAGGATTTCTGAAACCAAAAACAGCAGAAAACGAGAACCGGCACTTCGGCATCTTGTTAATAGGTTAGTTCCAGAAAATGCACGAATATGACATAAAGTGTGCATATAACATGTAGATAACATCAATAATGTGGCATGGAACACAAGAAATTATCGATACGTTGGAGACGTATCGGGCATATGGATCAACAGTGGGATTTGTCCATCCCGATGACGGATAGATATACTCGGGCCCTCTCGGTGGAATGTCGTCTAATGTCTTGCAAGCATATGAATAAGTTCATAAGAGACCACATACCACGAGATCGAGTAAAGAGTACTTGTCGAGAGACGAGGTTGAACAAGGTATAGAGATACCGATGATCAAACCTCGGACAAGTAAAATATCGCGTGACAAAGGGAATTGGTATCGTATGTGAATGGTTCATTCGATCACTAAGTCATCGTTGAATATGTGGGAGCCATTATGGATCTCCGTATCCCGCTATTGGTTATTGGTCGGAGAGAAGTCTCAACCATGTCTACATAGTTCGCGAACCGTAGGGTGACACACTTAAGGTTTGATGTCGTTTAAGTAGATATGGAAATATGGAATGGAGTTCGAAGTTTTGTTCGAAGTCTCGGATGGGATCCAGGACATCACGAGGAGTTCCGGAATGGTCCGGAGAATAAGATTCATATATAGGAAGTCATTTTCTAGGTTTGAAAATGATCCGGTATTTTCTCTGGAAGGTTCTAGAAGGTTCTAGAAGAGTCCGGAAGAAATAAGGATGGAAGGAGGGACTCCACCCACCTTGGCCGGCCAACCTAAGGGAGGAGGAGTCCCAAGTGGACTCCCCACCATGGTGGCCGGCCACCCCACCAAGGAAAGGGGGGAGTCCCACTCCCCCTAGGTTTGGTTACTTGGAAGGTTTTTGTTGGGGTCTTATTCGGACTATTTGACCTAAACCTTGGGGCTTCCACCTATATAAAGAGGGGAGGAGAGGGGCTGGCCGGCCACCACAAAACCACCATGGCCGCACCCCTCAAGGCTGCCCTAGCCGGCGCCCCTCTCCCAAACCCTAGCGGTTCCCTCCTACTTCTCTCTCCCACATAGCTTAGGCGAAGCTCTGTCGGAGATCTCCACCACCACCGCCACCACGCCGTCGTGCTGCCGGGATTCCAAGGAGGATCTACTACTTCCGCTGCCCGCTGGAACGGGGAGAAGGACGTCTTCATCAACACCGAACGTGTGACCGAGTACGGAGGTGCTGCCCAATTGTGGCACCGTCAAGATCTTCTACGCGCTTTTGAAAGCGGCAAGTGATCGTCTACCGCAGCAACGAGAGCCTCCTCTTGTAGGCTTTGGAAATCTTCAAGGGTTAGTCTCGTTCATCCCCTCGTTGCTCCCATCTTCTAGATTGCTTCTTGGCTTGGATTGCGTTCTCGCGGTAGGAAATTTTTTGTTTTCTATGCTACGAATCCCTACAAGTGCAACGTTGAAGACTTTGATGACGAGGAGGAGGATGAGGGTGACGAGGAGGAGGTGGTTGAGGTTGATCCGGCTGCCGCCGGTTCTTCGTCGACGCCGAAGCCACGCACGTCGAACTACAGCGAGATCGAAGACGCCATCTTGGTCCGTGCTTGGAGCAAGGTGGGGATGGATGCGTGCACCGGAGTGGACCAAGGCGGCAAGCGCTATTGGCGGCGCATTGAGGATCCGTACCACCAGCTGAAGCCTCGCACGAAGAGCATGGCGGACAGATCCTACCGCTCCCTTGAAGGCCGATGGAACATCATCAAGCCGGCTTGTTCTCGTTGGAGTGCTGCCATGGATCAAGTGGCCGACAACCCTCCTAGTGGATGCGTGCCGGAGGACTATGTAAGTTTTCCTTGTGTTGATGATGTGGAAACATCACAAGCTATCCATATTATGTGTTGATGATGTAGAAACATCCCGTCATACTATTTTTGTGCAGCCCAAGTATGCTCAACAACGGTACAAGGACATGGCCGGCTCGAAGAACAAGGAATTTCAATTTCAACATTACTTTTCCATCCTTCAACATCTTCCTAAGTGGAAGTTGCGGGACAACGAGCCAAAGTGCAAGAAGGAGGCACTTCTCACCATGGATGATGAAGCGAGAGGACATGAGTGGGAGAAACACCGGCAAGCCCGAGGGCAACAAGAAGGCCAAGGAGAGGGTTAAGGTAGAACTTGAAGGAGCTAGCTTCCGGGAGAAGTTGGATCAACTCATGAAGTCCAAGGAGGCATTGACGATGAAGACGTTGGAGACCAAGCTCCTCATCACCGACAAGAAGAGTGAGGTGAAGCTTGCCAAGGTGCAAGCAAGGAGGGAAGATGCCAAGTTGAAGGCCGAGCTTGACATGAAGATGATCGCAGCCAAAGAAGCCAAGGCCATGAAGGAGCTCTTGGCCGAGGAGAGGGAAATCATGATGATGCGCACCGATGGCATGGACGAGGATCAGCTGGCGTGGTGGAAGGAGACCAAGGCGGACATCATTGCGAGGAAGAAGGCTGCGCGTCAAGCTCGTGATCAAGGTGAGTCTCCGGCGAGCGGTGGCGCCGGTGGTGATGGATCCGTTGATGGTTGATCACATTTGGGAATTCCGTGGCTTGAACATTGCCTATGATCGTGTTGTGATGTTAAAACTATGAATTATGCATCACATATTTTGGATGTGCTATGTTTGATGTGAAATTGTTGTGCAAATTGCTGTCTAAAACCCTGTTTTGAGGGGCCGGAAACTCGGACGAGCTAGCAGAGCCCGTATCCCCACCCCATAAAACAGAATATTTTGGCCGTCGAAAACCGGATACAGGGCCCTTTACTCGTGTTATACGGGACGAAAAAATACGGGGCCTGTTAGACATGCTCTCATGAACAAGTTGAGCACCGAAGCAGGCCTCCACAAAATCATTGGCTAGCTAAGGTCTCTCTGGTACGTTTTTGTGTGCTAGATAGTCCCACATCGCTACATTAAACCTTGACCCGCCGGTTTATATGGGTGAGATTTCTGAAACCAACAAGCCGCCTCCGAGAAACAAGCATCAGCATCATTGTTTCGTCCAAGATGTAATGCTCTAATCCTGAGAAACAGAATTAACTGGCCCTCTGCCAAACGAATAGAGAGAGCCGACCCGGCAAACAATCACAGTCTACGTGCTTCTCCTCCCTTTTTTCTCCCATTACATTGGCTGACGTGGTAGGATGTGATAAGTGGAGAAGCAGTGGTTGGCTGGAGCAGATGTATTGCTGGGCTCTGCGTTAAAGCGCTCGTTGTGGGCCATGAGCCACGTTTCTAATTTGTCCATATAAGCAGAGAAGCCACGTTCGTCATTGAAAGTCTGGCCATCACTACAAAATAATGCCTCTTCAATAATCCCACCTCGCTGGAATGTACCGAGTCTGGCCGATTTAGAGCAATTCCAATAGTATAGCCAACTGTTGGCTATAACAAGATATCATATCATTTGTAGTCATCATATAGCTAATATGTACAATAGTTGGCTATAAGAATGTAGTACTTTACTAATATATGACCCACCTTTCACTCTCACAAGGTCTTGCAGGAGCAGCGTCAAGAAATTTGCTATTGCATAGTAGCCCACCTCCCTTCTCTCTCCTCTTCTCTCTCCTCCAACTCATGTAAAATATATTATTTAATATCTTATAGTCAGCTGACTGGACTCTATTGTACTTGCTCTTATATACGCCAGGTTCTAGGACATCAACAAGCTATCTTGGAAACAACAAGCAGCAGCAGAGCGATTCGGCGCAGAGCCCAGCGCTTCAGTTGACCCATGTTGGATGGAAGAGATAGCCATATAAAGAAGACCAGAGCAAACTGTACGGAATACATGGATAGTGCAAAGGTACTACGACCCTGGAGAAGGGCTGTTGAGCCACGAAGAAGGCCAGATTGAGCTGACCCTGAAATAATACGACGGCAGTGGGATGGACACGAGTAGGATGGACACGGGATCTATGTTCGGGTGCTAGCCGGAGCATAGACCAGTAACCGAAGGCTTGTATAAGAGAGGAGCGATTTAATATTTTCTTAAATACCAATGCTCCTAAATCTTTTCCTCAGTACTACTTTTGATTGCTACTTGTAATACAGAGTCAAGTATTTCCGTAGCAAACAACGAGATATAAAATAAACACGGTATATGGGTCCCCGCTACTGGCTGATTAAAAATGTATGTAGTTCAAAGTGACAATATAGTTGTACAATGTGTTTTCGAGCTTTCGTACATAATCACAACACAAGGTGCTACTGGAGAAGATACTATTTTTACATGAAGAAATCGTGTAGTGTGAACATGCATAGATGGAGCAGCTACCGAACATGTACTTGGATATCTCGTCGGACTTGGTGTGAGATGGGTCCTCTCGAAAGGAGTCTTCTTTTTCGTTTTTTCCTTCCACCGACATAGAATATCATCAGCAAGCTTGGGGAGAATCAACAAGAGGAGCACCGTGCATACTTCTCCATCGACCGCGCGGTGCAATGCCAACGGGGAGGCGTGGCTCTGATTGCTGCCTTTCTTGGGGGATGGCCGGCCTCGGGGCTCCAGGATGCCAAGGTCGGCGCGGGGATGGGAAAGCTGGGTGGTGACACACGCGACGGTATTCGACCGACCAGTGGAGGAGGGGAGCGAGCGGCTCCTGACGACGCTCGGAGGAGACACGACCGAGGCATGGTTCTGGGTTGGTTTCGGGACGTGGCGTTCGGGCTGCTGCTGGGGGTACGGCCTAGCTCGGCCGGCAAGTTTAGTGGAGGCTTCTCCCTTTTTTATCCCTGAAATCTTTTGGAATTTTCATTTTGAGAAGAAGATAGGAAGGTTTAGGGCTTTAAAACAGTTTTAAACACTCATGATTTTTAAAACCTTGCTTACTTAATTTAAACCAAACATGAAAATATACAATTAATTCGGGAAAGATTTGATTTTGATCACGTGGTCCCAACCATGAACCATGGCCTAGGAAGCCCACCGTAAATAATTTGAAAGAATTTTTAAAACCTCTTAACTTTTTTGTACAAATTTAGTTGAACAATTATTCGTGAACAATAGATTCATGCTCTAGCTCTTAATGTTAGGTTATTCTTATGAACTGACCAAACTTTAGTTAACGGACAATTTTATTCTCATTGTCAATATGAATAAGGCAACAAAATATTTGTTTTCACATAAAAAGCGCAAAATAGAATGGTTCGTTGACGCCTTTGAGTATTTATTTCCCGATGCAACGCACGGCACTTCTGCTAGTAGTACTACTTTGTACTCCATCTGGGCCGATTTAATCGTCGCAGTCCTTACATTTAAATGTGCTATGTCCAGTTTTTTTTTCTTTTTGCGAAAATTTCACCTATCTATTAATATTCATCAACAGTAGTACAAAGATATCTAAAAATAATGAAAATTACAAATAGATCAGTGGACCACCTAGCGACGACTACAGACACTAACACGAGCCAAAGGCGCGCCGCCGTCCTCACCCCTCCATCACCGGAGCCAGGCAAAGCTTGTCGTAGTAGAGCTTGTTGTAGTAGACAGACGAGAAGTCATCGTGCTAAGGCCCCAAAGGACCAGCGCACCAGAGCAGCAACCATCACCAATGATGATAACCGTATATCGGAAGAGACTGACCTGAAGCCACACAATAGAACACGAAAGACGACCGAATCACAGATCCGTCGGACACACAACTCCACGCGCCCTCCGCTGGCGCTAGATGCACCACCGGAACGAAGATAGGGCGGGGAGGACCTTATTGACTTCAGGAAATAGCCGCCTCACCATCCTGAAGAAGACACCGAAAGCGAACTAAATGAAGAACTGAAACCTTCATGCCGGCGAGAGGCTGTAGTCCGCCACACCTCCAAGGACCCAAGGACACCGGAGGCGGAGCGGACCGGCAGCGTCGCCGGCGAGAGGGACGAAACCCTAAATGGGTTTTAGAGCCGCCTCCTTATTGCCTTGGTACCTTGTTGTTTTCCCGTACCGGTTCGTTTGTGCTATGTCCAGTTTACCTCACATCAATTAAATGGGTCCAGAGGGGGTATCCTTTTTCAGAAATGGAATAACATCATGAGTAAAGTTTTAAGATAGAGATGGTGGCGAAGGAGTTGACGAGAAAAGGACGAAGAAAGGTGCAAAAAGAAGAAGATACAATAAAAAGAGCAAGTAGAGAGGAGTAGGAAAAGGGGGAGCTAAATGTCGATGGCGATCGATCATGAGGTGGCATTGATGACTTACCGACATGCCATGATGGTGAACTACGATGTCGATAAAAGATAGCACGTGATGGCGGATTTTTTTTTTAACAGGTGATGGCGGATCTGAAAGGAGGAGCAACAGAACAGAGAGCAAGAATTTATTTTCAAGCTCTGGGAACTTCCAAACAGTCCTAAGTACTCCAGCATTGTTACTCCTTTTAGTTGCACTAGCCTGCAAAAACAATACATAAATTATTTTGGCTTACATTGATGCAGATGCATGTCACTCGCCAGCTCAATAACGCATTATGAACATTCTCTAGATAGTACAAGGGATATAACTGTGACCAACATCACGAGAACAATTAAAGGCTACAGAAATTTAACTTTGCCATGTGCACAACATGGGAGACCACTCAAGGCTGGATAGCTGACTGACCGACAGCACAGTGGCCACAAAATGTACATGAATAAAAGTTGCTGATTACAACAACAAGTTCCACTGGTGGAACATGGAGCTCGAGCATAGAACTGCCGGCACATGAGGATAACTAGATAGGAATATCAACTCTCATCAGAAAGAAGAAAAATGATAGGAGGTAATTTGGTGAATCCAAAACAGCTGGTTATCGCAAAGTAAATAAGGAATGTATGGTTCATGAGAATCCTCTGGGATATTTTCAATATGTGACTTCAGAATAGTTGGATGACCAAGAGGGCGCACCAATTTGCACCGAGCTTAGTGGTTTACTGGAGTATTTGGCAGCCTACTGCCTGAAGCTTTACCTGCTTCATAGCTGTCTTCAAGATTTTGCAAATTATTTTCAAGGCGGAACTTTGTAGAAACTGTTGCCTAGATCAGCACATAGCTTGAGTAAATGTATTCACAATAGATAATTAGAAATGCATGATCAAGTTGTCATGTTGGAGTTCATCAAACAGAAAGCACTAGGAAAAAATGCCTCAATTCTGTCATTTGAACAGATGAAAAATATAGGCTAAGATTTAACAAGTCAACAAAAATGGGTACTAATTAAGTCGTCAGATTTTCTGGTCC
Source organism: Lolium rigidum (assembly GCF_022539505.1). NCBI lineage: Eukaryota > Viridiplantae > Streptophyta > Magnoliopsida > Poales > Poaceae > Lolium > Lolium rigidum. The sequence continues at coordinate 124,008,358 of NC_061511.1, forward strand.
AATTAACTGAAGAGTAAACTAGAAAAAATCTTTTCAAATAGGTCTTCCGTTAATTAGTACCCATTTCATTGCACATTTCATACCATAAAAGAAACGGTTCAAATGCCAAAAAAAAGACATAATCATAATCACATAAAAAAGGAAATGTGCAAATAGTGACCTTAGGGCATGTACAATGGGGTGATATCAGCCTCCCTTAGTGATGCCACGTCAGACTATTTTCTCCATTGTATCACATATGTCTTCCCTTAGCAACAAATTTCCTACCAAAATTTAATTTTTCATATTAATTACTAGAGATGGCTGTAAGAGATAATGCCTTGTATGACTTATATCTAATATTTTCTCTAGCTGACGTGACGGCGTAAGGAAAGGCATGTCTTCTCTACCATTGTACATGCCCTTACTGGCCAATCATGAGAAGGGAATCCTTCAAAACGACTTGAATACTATACTACATAGCCAGCAAATATTTATCAGACTTGAGCAAGACCACCAACCAAAAGATTGCGACATAATTTAATAGAGGCTGCTAGAATACTATCTCATTAAATGCATGA
>NC_061511.1:124009017-124055530 GCF_022539505.1 Lolium rigidum
AAGGTGGTAGATCTCTCTTACTTCGAGACAAGACGGACATGCATAGCAACTCACATGATATTCAACAAAGAATAGTTGATGGCGTCCCCGGAAACATGGTTATCGCACAACAAGCAACTTAATAAGAGATAAAGTGCATAAGTACATATTCAATACTACAATAGTTTTTAAGCTATTTGTCCCATGAGCTATATATTGCAAAGGTGAATGATGGAATTTTAAAGGTAGCACTCAAGCAATTTACTTTGGAATGGCGGATAAATACCATGTAGTAGGTAGGTATGGTGGACACAAATGGCATAGTGGTTGGCTCAAGGATTTTGGATACATGAGAAGTATTCCCTCTCGATACAAGGTTTAGGCTAGCAAGGTTATTTGAAACAAACACAAGGATGAACGGTACAGAAAAACTCACATAAAAGACATATTGTAAACATTATAAGACTCTACACCGTCTTCCTTGTTGTTCAAAACTCAATACTAGATATTATCTAGACTCTAGAGAAACCAAATATGCAAACCAAATTAGCAAGCTCTAAGTGTTTCTTCATTAATGGGTGCAAAGTATATGATGCAAGAGCTTAAACATGAGCACAACAATTGCCAAGTATCAAATTATCCAAGACATTTTAGAATTACTACATGTAGTATTTTCCAATTCCAACCATATAACAATTTAACGAAGAAGAAACTTCGCCATGAATACTATGAGTAGAGCCTAAGGACATACTTGTCCATATGCTAAAGCGGAGCGTGTCTCTCTCCCACAAAGTGAATGCTAGGATCCATTTTATTCAAACAAAACAAAAACAAAAACAAACCGACGCTCCAAGCAAAGTGCATAAGATGTGACGGAATAAAAATATAGTTTCGGGGGAGGAACTCGATAATGTTGTCGATGAAGAAGGGGATGCCTTGGGCATCCCCAAGCTTAGACGCTTGAGTCTTCTCAGAATATGCAGGGGTGAACCACCGGGGCATCCCCAAGCTTAGAGCTTTCACTCTCCTTGATCATATTGTATCATACTCCTCTCTTGATCCTTGAAAACTTCCTCCACACCAAACTCGAAACAACTCATTAGAGGGTTAGTGCACAATAAAAATTAACATGTTCAGAGGTGACACAATCATTCTTAACACTTCTGGACATTGCATAAAGCTACTGGACATTAATGGATCAAAGAAATTCATCCAACATAGCAAAAGAGGCAATGCGAAATAAAAGGCAGAATCTGTCAAAACAGAACAGTCCGTAAAGATGGATTTTATTAGGGCACCATACTTGCTCAAATGAAAATTCCCAAATTGAATGAAAGTTGCGTACACATCTGAGGATCACTCACGTAAATTGGCTTAATTTTCTGAGTTACCTACAGAGAATTAGACCCAGATTCGTGACAGAAAAGAAATCTGTTTCTGCGCAGTAATCCAAATCTAGTATTTACTTTACTATCAAAGACTTTACTTGGCACAACAAAACATAAAACTAAGATAAGGAGAGGTTGCTACAGTAGTAAACAACTTCCAAGACTCAAATATAAAACAAAAATACTGTAGTAAAAACATGGGTTGTCTCCCATAAGCGCTTTTCTTTAACGCCTTTCAGCTAGGTGCAGAAAGTGTATATCAAGTATTATCAAAGGGTGGTGCATCTACAGCGGGGTTTGGAGTTTTCTCAACCATGCATAGTATATTGGATACATAAGTTTCAGCGTCTCCCTTTTCATTAGTCTTGGGCTTGCTACTCTCATCGAACAAACTTTCAGGAACAAGCCAAGCATAGTTATTTTCTAGTGCATCATTCATAGCTAGGAGTTTACATGGTATTGGTGCTTTGATCTCCCCACCATCATTAGTATTATTAGTGTACCTTATTCTATCCATGTCCATTTTTTCAAGGAGACCAACAAAATTAGTATGAGAACCAAGCATATTAAATTTAGCAAAGACCTTTCTAGCCTCTCTTGCTAGACCACCAAATTCTCTAACAAGGGTTTCTAAAACAAAATCTTTCTTTTCCCCCTCTTCCATATCACCGAGTGTAAGAAACATATGTTGGATTATAGGATTGAGATTAACAAATTTAGTTTCCAACATGCGAACTAAAGCAGCAGCAGCAATTTCATAAGTAGGAGCAAGTTATACCAAGTGTCTATCTTCAAAATCTTCAACGGTACTAACATGACTGAAAAATTCTTCTATATTGTTTCTCCCAATTATAGACCCGCGTCCTACCGGTATGTCTTTTGTGGTAAAATTAAAAGGAAACATGATGAATCAAGTAAAGTAAATGCAAATAACTAATTTTTTGTGTTTTTGATATAGCAAACAAGACAGTAAATAAAGTAAAGCTAGCAACTAATTTTTTTGTGTTTTGATATAATGCAGCAAACAAAGTAGTAAATAAAATAAAGGAGAGGGGATTTGGTGACTAGGTGTATACGTGAGCACCCTCTAGATGCCACACGATCTGCGTTGAGATCCGGTTCTCATCAATTGGATCTGTTGCCTTGACGTTGTCTTATCCATCGTTAAGCGTACTTGGCGTGGGCTGCGGGTCCCGTGTTTCAATGATTGGTAGCGCCAATCATTAGCGAAGTGTTGTTAGTGCTGATGTGGTTTGCTAACCCAACAATGATGGTAACAGTGAATTGCTAGATGTGACACGTGGCAACCAATGGATGCGTGCTCACGTATACACCCGGTCACCAGGCTTCATTCGTAAAATAAAGCAAGACAAAAACAAAGTAAAGAGATTGGGAAGTGGAGACTCCCCTTGCAGCGTGTCATGATCTCCCCGGCAACGGCGCCAGAAAATATGCTTGATGGCGTGTAATTCACACATTCGTTGGGAACCCCAAGAGGAAGGTATGATGTGCACGGCAGCAAGTTTTCCCTCAGAAAGAAACCAAGGTTTATCGAACCAGGAGGAGCCAAGAAGCACGTTGAAGGTTGATGGCGGCGGGATGTAGTGCGGCGCAACACCGGGGATTCCGGCGCCAACGTGGAACCTGCACAACACAACCAAAGTACTTTGCCCCAACGAAACGGTGAGGTTGTCAATCTCACCGGCTTGCTGTAACAAAGGATTAACCGTATTGTGTGGAAGATGATTGTTTGCAAGAAAACGGTAAAAACAAGTATTGCGGTAGATTTGTATTTCGAGTATAAAAGAATGGACCGGGGTCCACAGTTCACTAGAGGTGTCTCTCCCATAAGATAAAAGCATGTTGGGTGAACAAATTACAGTCGGGCAATTGACAAATAGAGAGGGCATAACAATGCACATACATAACATGATAAATATAGTGAGATTTAATTGGGCATTACGACAAAGTACATAGACCGCCATCCAACTGCATCTATGCCTAAAAAGTCCACCTTCGAAGTTATCATCCGAACCCGTTCCGGTATTAAGTTGCAAAGCAACGAGACAATTGCATTAAGTATGGTGCGTAATGTAATCAACAACTACATCCTTAGACATAGCATCAATGTTTTATCCCTAGTGGCAACATCACAACACAACCTTAGAACTTTCTGTCACTGTCCCAGGTATCAATGGAGGCATGAACCCACTATCGAGCATAAATACTCCCTCTTAGAGTTAAGAGCAAAAACTTGGCCGAGCCTCTACTAATAACGGAGAGCATGCAAGATCATAAACAACACATAGGTAATAACTTGATAATTAACATAACATGGTATTCTCTATCCATCGGATCCCGACAAACACAACATATAGCATTACGGATAGATGATCTTGATCATGTTAGGCAGCTCACAAGATCCAACAATGAAGCACAATGAGGAGAAGACAACCATCTAGCTACCGCTATGGACCCATAGTCCAGGGGTGAACTACTCACTCATCACTCCGCGAGCGACCATGGCGGTGAAGAGTCCTCCGGGAGATGAATCCCCTCTCCGGCGAGGTGCCGGAGGAGATCTCCGTAATCCCCCGAGATGGGATTGGCGGCGGCGGCGTCTCCGGAAGGTTTTCCGTATCGTGGTTCTCTCTCGCGGGGTTTTCGCGACGGAGGCTTTAAGTAGGCGGAAGGGCAACATGGGGGCCACACGAGGGCCCCACACCATAGGTCGGCGCGGCCGGGGCCCGGGCCGCGCCGCCCTATGGTGGCGGCCCCTCGTGGCCCCACTTCGACTCCTCTTCGGTCTTCCGGAAGCTTCGTGGCAAAATAGGACCACGGGCTTTGATTTCGTCCAATTCCGAGAACATTTCGTTACTAGGATTTCCGAAACCAAAAACAGCAGAAAACAAAGAATCGGCTCTTCGGCATCTTGTTAATAGGTTAGTTCCAGAAAATGCACGAATATGACATAAAGTGTGCATAAAACATGTAGATATCATCAATAATGTGGCATGGAACATAAGAAATTATCGATACGTCGGAGACGTATCATTCATCCAAGTACTCCTTCACCCCAGGTTTTTGTTTATACAACACATCCAAATGAAACAGATGCTTCCTAGAGCTGCATGTGTATGAAGCTGGCCATAGGTTGTCAGTAAAAACTTTACCCTTGAATTTCTTTGTAAAATTCTCGTACCAAGTGTCGCATACATTCCCTATGCTCCACTCCAGGGAATACCGCTTCTACCGCAGTATCCAAACCTTTGCAAGCGTCTTGTGTGGATAACAAGTCCTGGTGGATGACCTATAAGGTCGCGCAAATTCTGCAGAAACCAAGTCCAACTTTCCTGTGACTCAACCTCCAAAACTCCATAAGCAACAGGGAACATCCAATTATGTCCATCAACTGCAGTAGCAGCAACTAGCTGTCCTTTAAACCTGCCATGAAGAGCTGATGCATCCACGACTAAATAAGGCCTGCAACCATCCAAAAAGCCTTTCCAGCAAGCTTTGAAACAAACAAAAGCCCTTCTAAAACATTTCTTGTGCATTACCTTCCCGCTTTTCAATTTGTAGGGAACTGTATGCTTGTCTATCGCTACAACACTCGTCTCGGACTAGCCATCTCCACTTCAGCTTTGAAAGTGTAAAGCAACTGAAAGCTTTCATTCCATGGACCATTGATCTTGTCAAGAGCCATTTCCTTTGCATAGAACATCCTCATGTAAGTTACTTCCATTTTATACTTCTCAACCACCTTTTTTACGAGTGTTGTTGGACCAAGTGAAGGAGTTTCTCTCAGCCAATCTAGGATTATATCTGCCAACCACCTAGTCTTCGCTAGCTTTGTTTTCAGCTCGGCTCTCCCCTAGAGGTGGACACCTATGGATCTCCTTATTCTTCTTTATCCGAAACATAATGATAAGGGATGTTAGTAATACATAACAAATTTTACACCGTGATCTAAATACACAACCGGTTGGCGTAGTACCCGAACCAAGCCGCTTCGCGCATTGTGGATGCATGCAGCCTCCACCTACACCTTGGGTATAGGCATTTAACTGTGAACCTACCTGGCTCACTTTTAATAACCTCATAATTATTCTTAGTGAGAATGTGATATGTAGTAATTGCATTACGGCAGTCCATCATCGTTTGAAACATGGTGCCTTCTGCAAGCTGAGGATTCTCCCTATTCCACTCAATTGTTGGCAAGTCTTCACCTTCGTAATCGGCTAAAAGGAGGCTGTCATCGTTCTCATTCTTCTCTTCATCATCAGTGTCATCAAATCTGGCACCAAAAGCAATATCTTCCATGTATTGATCCTCCATTGCCCGCTATCGCATCGATCTACTAATTCAGGAAACATCAACTCATCCTCATCATCTTGAGGAGACCGATCCTCAATGTCCGCATCGTCCTCCACATCGACCGTACGAACGATCCGGCTACCACTAGCACTGGGGACAGATGGTGCTGCTGTGGACCTACAAGGAGCGCCACGGCGCACACTATTAGCAGAGGCAACAGCAGTAGAGAGACATGATGCCCGACCACCTGATGATGCCCTAGCACCAGATGATGCCTAGCCCCTGTCCACATGGATACAAATTTTACCGAACCGGCAAGAAGCATTCAAAGAAAAAAGAATTCCCAGATCGTCTTCGGAAATTAGTGGAACAAATCTTCCCTCCGGGCTGTTGAAATATTCGAAATGAACTGCATCGAAAGAGCTCCAGGTGTACTTATCGTAGATGTTAGCTTTGAAATCCCTCAACGAGATGGTGGTTGCAACCACCGCAGGGAAGTAAAACCCATTCTTATAGCGTTTAGAATCACGCGTAAAGCTAGAATCCAGCCTAACCACCAGCCGAAAAGCCGGCACTGGATCCATCCTATTCGAAAAGCAACGCAGTTAGTTGAGCAACAACGATTGGCGCTCAAAAGCTGCCTACTGTTAATTCACATAGGCAGACGATGCTTACCCAGATGGAATCCATGCGTTAGATCCCTCCGATTCCCAATCTTCTCCACGGCTGACGGGAATAGGCGGCACACGAGACGGAAATACAAAGAGGACAGGGGTAGATCCAGATCTGGTGGAGGCGGAGCCCTCTCCGCCTCCCGGGGGTGGTGGTGGGGGCGGGGCCGGCTCGGCGGCGGACGACGCCATAAGGTAGGTGGGCAGGACGGCGTGGCGGTGGAGGGGCGGTGTGTGAGATCCTCCAGTCTCGGGCGGAGGGGAAAGCTTTGGGTCAGCTCTTCCTGTCAACAGTCAACACATTTCGAAAGCAACGGTCAAGTAAAAACCACCGCGGCTCCCTAGCCGTCACCGGTAACGGAAGGCCTCTGACCAGACGGCAACCCTCCCGTCCGAGCCTATGCGAGGGGTTTCAAACTAGAGGGAGGGGAAAACTGAGGAAAAGTTAAGAGGCTGGGGAAAACTGAGTACAACTAACGAACCAGGGGCACGAGAACAAAAAACCCTTCTAAATATTTTCAACATCATGTTGGTACATCTTGGTTTTGGAAGAGAGAAATATAAGATTACATTCCCTTTGATAGGAATCTCCAAGCTGTAAAAAATATTATTCTAAGTGTGTCTACAACGTTATCTCTCAATCTGTCCACCTAAGATGGTCACTTATGTGATGACAAGATAAATGTAAATAGAATGTAATTGACAAGTCTAGAGAGAATATAGTTGACTCTGTTAAGAACCATGTCAATCTTATTATCTTTGTTTGTTTGTTTTTTACTTTTTTTGAAAGGAATACAGTAGGGAAGTCCCTACAGTGATTTTTTTTAATAATAAGAACCCAATTTCGCGTTCCTGGGGACTTGAACCTAGGTGGCTAGGTTGTACATCCACTTCCCTAACCAAGTTTTTTTTTTTACTTATGCTAACTATTCACATAGAATCACTTGAAATACAAACACCGTGTATGATCTATATCATATTGGCTCTTTACGACCCAAGAGTAAACACTCCACCTTTGTGGATGCCCAAGAACAAAACTTCTATTAGAATTTCCAATACCGCCCTTGAAAAATAATCTGTTTTGGATATCCCACTTCAGAACTTATCTAAGTCTTTTGGTAAGCGGGGGTACTAGCTATAGGATTTAAGAACTATATAAGATTTTCAATGTAGGGATAACCCTCCATGCCAATATCATATTACTAACAACAGATTGGACGTTTTCCTTTTTAAGCTTAATAAGCTAGGGCATAGCCACTCTGGGATATTTCAAGAGAAATGTATCAATGTTGCAACAAAAGATCAAAGTATATGCTGCAGTTTGATCCATCCAAGTTTGTATATTATCCTAAAATTCTTTTAAGATAAGGATCGTATCTGCGTGGCACGATATGAAATGATACGTGGCAAAATGACCTCTAATATTTTGGGTTGGAATTTTTTTGCAGCTTTCTATTAGTTGTGAGTTAAATCTTCCAAACAATGGTAAATGTCTCTTGACCTCTCGCTCCATGAGGTTAAAATGGACCATTTCCTAGGAAAGTAGATTCACACACATGGGTGCCAACACACCACATGAATGCAAAAAAAAGTCATTGAAAAAAGGTTTATAAAAATCAAATACATTTTGGAATCAAAGGTGATCAAGTATTGTACTTGTATAAAAAATATTTCCCAAGTGAACTACTATCATTGAATCCTGGGTAAAAATAAAAAAATCGAAATGCCCCATTTCCATGTACTCCCTCTGTATCATAGCTTAAGGTGCAAATCTTCCGGTGTTGTTATTAAGGAGGCGATGGGCAACCAAAAACCTTCAAAAGTTGCCCCTGCATGCACGACATAAACCTGCTCCTTAATTGCCTCACTTTACTCGCTTGGACTCCTCGTTTCTAGCTCGCCTCATCGCCTCTCTCTCCCTTCCCGAGCATGATTCTCTCTCGCTCCGTACGCGCACGCGCCATCAATGGAATTGGCAACCCGTAATGAAATTTTCTGCCCAATCGGGGAGGAAGCGGTTTATCATCCATTGGAAGATTGGTTTGCCATGGACCAGTCCTGAATTACAAGGTGAAGATCCAGATGGGTAGATGGAGGCAAAGAGAGTTTGAAACTCAAAATTTCGAGATCCTATAAGAGAACATGGACTTGAGCGAGCTCATCAGCTGGGATGATCTGGATGGACCGATTATGCTCATGAGGAAAGGGAAGGAAGAACATGGGAGAGGCAGTGCAGAAGTGAAGGAGAAGTCCTTGATGACATATATGAGGATGGATGCGCCAACTTAACTATTGCCCTTTACCTGTGATCGAACAGTAACGAAGTTGGACTTGGCGACATGCCGGAGCTTGGCGAAATGCCAATTCTACCGATGCTTCATCCTTTGGGTGATTCCATCATAATCCCTCTCCAAATCTGATTCCCCCTTTTTCCTCCCTACATCGATTCATCCTCATGTTAACTCCATTCTAATTCATCTCCAAATCTGACTCCCCCACATCGCTTTATCCCCTTCTCTCTCTTGTTCTTTTACTCTATCCTAAGATCCCAACCCTCTCCAAATCTGATTTCCCCTTATCCTCCCTACATCGCTTCATCCTCCTGAAACGTCTTGAAGAGGAAAATCCGATTCGTATGCACTGCTGTCTTCTCTGTCGTCGATGGTCTCTGGCGGGCTTTGCCTGATCTCCATTCTCCTCTAAGTGCTCGTGTTATCCTGTGGTTCCCTTCTCCAATCAAGCTTATATCTGCCCGAAGTTTTAACTTTCGGAGATATCAAATCCGTCCCCTGAACCTGCAGAAAAGGTTCATGTCGAAGAAGATTGTACAGCCACCCGATGCGGCGGCCATTAGAGGAGGCCGACCTCCTGATGCTAATCGGGGAGCTATTGTGGGAGACGCTTGCACCGTGGCTGCTGCCACTGGAGATGCTCACACTGTTGTCCCCACTGTAGCTTTGAAGCTTGTCGGCTGGAATTGCCGAGGTATGGGAAAGGACCTCGATAGCTCCACCAAAATGGAATACCTTGCAAGGTTGATGAACTCCACGAGTGCGCAGATCTCTTTTATTTCAGAAATAAGAACATCGAGGTACAATTCTTCACATCTTAATTCTCGTTTTAACACCGCTGGTAGCTTTGTGGTTCCGTCCAATGGTCGTTCAGGCGGGCTATGGTTGCTTTGGTCCGATGAAGTGCATGTTTCTGTCAAATTTTGCAACCACTATATGATATTAGCGCTAGTTCTCAATAGAACTACTAATGTAGATTTTGCCCTGGCTTGCATTTATGGAGATCCTCATCATCGCCACACTAGAATGATTTGGGATCATGTTTTCAATTTTATTAATGATAACTTAGGGAAGCCAGTAGTTTGTTTAGGTGATCTGAATAACATCATGTGCGATGTAGACACTACTTCTATTAATCCAAATAAGTACCGCATGCGGGCTTTCAATTCCTATGTCAAGCAATGTGGTTTGTTCGATTTGGGGTTTAGTGGGCCGGCTTATACCTGGACAAATATGCGTTTTTCATCTAGACCTATCTTTGAAAGGCTCAATCGTTGTATTGCTAATGCGGAATGGTGTGAAGTGTACCCAAATACTAATATGTTTAATCTACCAATCATTCACTCTCTCAGCGATCATGCACCTATTCTTATTTCTACCCATTCCCAGTTTCGTAGACCTAAACTTCATTTCAAATTTGAAAACTGGTGGACTTTTGAGGATGACTTTCAAGGTATTGCAAAAAATGCTTGGGTCTCTTCGGTTAACAAACCTTTCCATGCTAGAACTACTAATCTTGCAGGAAGTTTAAAGAGGTGGTGCAAGAAGAAAAAACCTTTGCAGCAACAACTTGACAGTATTCAAAACCAGATCACAGAGATTCAAATGAAACCGGTGCATCTCCAAGATCACTCCCTTCAGGCTAGGTTAGTTTCCCAATACGAAGAAAGCTTGACCAAGCTCACTGAATTTTATCGGCAACGTGCAAAAAAACACTGGGCAACCCAAGGTGATAGGAACACGTCCTTCTTTCACAATGCTGTGCAAAAGCGTAAGCGTAGAAATCGTATTGTTTCCATTAAGGAGAGTAATGGTAATGCTTTGTTTGACCCTGATGATATTGCAAAGGAGTTTGTTAATTATTTCAAGACTATTTTTTGCTCCTCTTCCACTAACAATGACAGGGCCAATTTACAAATAGCAATGCCAGAAGAAACAAGCGACTTCACCAACTCGATCCCTGACAAGCGGGAGATATGGGATATTCTCAAAGCCATGAAGAAGAATGCCTCTCCGGTACCAGATGGATTCAATGTGGGCTTCTACCTCTCAGCTTGGAGTTGGATAGGGGATGATGTCACCAAGGTGGTAAGGAACTTTTATAATACAGGTATCATACCACCTCAACTCAATGATACTCATATTGCCCTCATTCCTAAGAAACTTGTTTGCCATATGCCTTCTGATTTTAGACCCATAAGCTTGTGCAATGTCATTTACAAAATTATTGCAAAATCACTAGCAAACAGATTGAAAGTGCACTTGCCGGATTACATTCACCCTTCTCAGCAAGCTTTTATTGAAGGTAGACGGATTAGCAACAATATTATAGTTGCTCAAGAAATTGCACACTCCTTCTCTCCGTCGTCCTGGAATAGCTCGGATTTTATACTAAAAATTGATCTTGCAAAGGCTTTTGATAGAATAGAGTGGCAATTCATTGTTTCGGCTCTTGCTCGCAAAGGGCTTCCTGGTTATTCCATACAACTTGCGCGTGCTTGCATTTCTTCACCAACTTTCTCTGTCATCATTAATGGCCAAACATTTGGGAAGTTTAAAAGTAGTAGAGGAATACGACATGGTTGTCCTTTGTCACCATATCTCTTTGTCCTTGCAGTGAACGAACTATCTTTTGCGCTACAGGATGCTCTACAAGCCAACAACCTCACAGGTATTTCTCTTGGGCCAAACTGTCCTCTAATTCACTCCTTGATGTTTGCGAATGACTTGATTGTCTGTGGTAAAGCAAATATGCAAGAAGCTAGCACTATTTTTAATCTCATAGACCAATTTTGTCAGGAATCAGGGCAAACTCCAAACTGGAGCAAATCTGGTATTTTATTTAGCAAAAATGTTCCTTCACAGGTCAAAGAGGACATCAAAAGAATCTTTCCGGTGCCAAACTTTGATGACTCTTTTATTTATCTAGGTCACCCACTTGTTCTGCCATCAAAGAATAGATCAGCAGCTTACAACTTTATTTACGATAAATTCAAATCCAAGCTTAGTGCATACAAAGCCAATAGACTCTCACACGCAGCAAGATTGACTCTCATAAAATATGTTTTCTCTTCTATACTTGTCTACTATATGTCCAATATTTTGTTTTCCAAAAAGATTCTAGCCAAACTGACAACCATCATTAGGAATTTCTGGTGGACAGGCGTTCAAGATGATCAGAGAACAAAAATCTTATGCCTTAGAGCCTGAGCGGATGTATGTACGGCAAAAAACATTGGTGGACTTGGTGTCAGAAACTTGCAGGCAATCAATCAAGGGCTAATTCTATCAATGGCTTGGAGACTAGCAAAGGAGCCGCAAAATCAGGTTGCTCAGATACTCAAAGAAAAGTATCATCATGATACATCTATTTGGAGAGCTACGTCAAACATGCCAAAATCAGCCTTTTGTTCGGCAATTCTCAAGGTAAAGCCTCTTTTGATTTCAGCTTCCATATGCCAGATTGTTGATGGGAGCAGCTCAATCTGGAGCTCCCCTTGGTTTATTAGTTGGGAATCTATTTATGATCACCTCATAAGTCATAATACAACAACAACCATTTGTTTATCCTGCGCTTGTTAAAGATCTTTGGGTTTCGGGTCAAAAGATTTGAAATGAAAATTTAATTACTTCTCTTTTCAGCCCAGAAATAGCTAATGTAATTCTTCAAACGCCTATAATTGATGCTGAGGGGACAAGATACTCTTGTCTGGAAACTAACCCCTGCAGGTCATCACTCCTCCAAAAGTGCATATAAGCATTGCTATGACAATCTCCAACTTCCACCAAGGCAATGTCCGAAAGTTGTTACCCCGCAGATCATCTCACTTCTTAATCAGATTTGGGAAGACAAAGAAATGGCGCCGAGAATTCAAACGTTTGCTTGGAGGCTTCTCAGGAAGGCTCTCCCCACAGGTAAGAGGGAAAGTAGGTATTCCAAACACATAAAAACAATTGCTCTAGATGTGGTAATGAGGAAGATGAAATGCATATGTTTTTCCTATGCCCTTTTTCCAGAGCAGCCTGGTTTTGCTTTCCTTGGTTCATAAAAACTGAAATTCTAGCTGAACAACAGCACACGACTCCCAATATGATACATGCTTTACTTTCATCTGGGCATCCTGAAATAAATACTACTACTCTATATACTTTTTGTGGTGTTTGTGGAAAGCTCGAAACGACACTCTGTTTTGTAGGAAAACAAGCAGGCCTTCACATGTGTTTGCAGCGACCGATGCTATTATCAAGGCAACCAAAATAGACAGCTCTAATGATCATCACAACAAGCTGCAGCCTCCAAATAGCAGGCAACTACCCCCATTGATTTTCCAGGACTCTGATTTACTAGCAGGGAATGCTATTTTCAGTGATGCTGCGTGGGAGAAACAACAAGATTCAGCAACAAGCCAGGCAGGGTTAGGAGTAATCATCCACTTTAAGGAAAACCAACATCTCTGTCAGCTGCATGTCTCGCGCTCTCACCTCCAGAGAAATTCTCCACTACAAGCCGAGGCTTATGGTCTACTTCTAGCAACAAAGCTAGCAGATGCGTAGGTTCAAGATCCTCGCTTCTATACCGATTGCTCGGTGTTGGCTTCAGCAGCCTACTGCGACAACCGTGTTTGCAGCTCAGGGGCATTGGAAGATCAGGCCACAACTGGCAACGATACAAGCTTCTCATTCTTTTCGATGCAACAACGTCTCTCATATCAACAAGAGCAGAAACGTCAAAGCCCATCATCAGGCTCGTTTGGCGTTAAGAATTCAGACGGTATGCTTAGCAGTCCGTTGTTTAAGCTCTGACACAGGACAATGTCCAAGTAGGGATATCATCTCTGTATCTAGCGTGGCTCCTTTCACGCTTCTATCTGTAAGATGCACTTAATTTAATAAAATCTTTTGTGTTAAAAAAAACTTAACTATTGCCCAGAAGACGGAAGCAAAAGTGTGGGGCCTTAACTCTGGTGAGCCCTTTTGAGAACGAGGAGAACGGAGAGGAGGGTCAAATAGGGGATCTATCGACACAGCTGGGGGTCACGCCTTAAGCTATGAGCAAAAATATAAAAAAAAATGGCATAAGCTATGATACGGAGCGTTCACTATTTCTTGCCCAAATAATTTTATATGTACTTGATCATCTTTGATTTTCAGGAGAATTTGATTTTTTTTCAATATCTAAAATTACTAAATATTTTGGGGAGTATAGTGTGGAATGGTTGTCGACAATTCCACACTGACCTGCTTCTCTTCCTCTGCCCGTCTTCACGAAGCGATTTCCCGTCACACCATCGACACGGCGGACATGGAGGCCCCACCGGGGTCCGGGAGGAAGCGGAAATGCAGCGACGCCGCCACCTCGGCGAGCCTACCCGATCCGGCCGCCGCCGGCAGCGGCGGCAACAGGCTCCTGGCCGGGTACCTCGCGCACGAGTTCCTCGCGCGCGGCACGGTCCTGGGAGAGAGGCGCGGGCCCGGTGGGCCGGACACGGGCTCCGAGGCGACCCAGGGCCTGGGGCAGGCAGCGCGGTACGAGGCCGTGGCCGCGCTGGTGCAGGGCGGCGGCGCCCGTGTGCCCGGGGTGGTGAACCCAGCGCAGCTCGCCGCGTGGGCGACGACGAGGTGAGGAGGCCGCGGGCGAAGGCGTTGATGTGTGTAAGTGTAGATAAATCCATTCTGGTCGTCTCGAGTCTGATTAGTTACAGCTTAAGCCGATGATGTAACTACTAACTAGAATTTGGTGCTAATGATCAGAGAATGATGAGATCTGTACAAGTATGTTCTACAATCCAAATGATGACGCCATTGCAGTACATTGCCTTTGTGTGGTTCATGCTAGTGTTTGTGTTCATCAATTATTGTTGCTGGATTGAATTTTTCTTTTGATCCAGTGATTCACTAGGATTAAGGGTGTGTTTACACCGCTCTCACTCACAGATTCTTGCCAAATAGCTGGCCAAACATGAGCTACGGATTCTTTGACCAAAAAATTGGCAGACAACTCTTGCCAAATATTTGGTAGAGGTGTGGGCACCAACCAAACACACCCTAAATCTTATAGTGCTAGTAGTTTCTTCGTCGCTTAATTCTTCCAGTTGATATGGTAAATGATGTTCTGGGTATTAGCAAGACGAGCATGGTCGCAGTTTGGATGTTCCACATCACTATACAATGTTTGGCCGTAGAACTATTATAGAAAACAGATCATATGAAAACCTAGGAAAGGTTATCCTGGATCGTTCACAGTAGCATAACCGTGTGCATAGTAAGCAGACAAGTGTATTTGACATGGTATAATTACACCTTGAGTTTCCTGCTCTGCATACAAAGGGTATTACTTGTTCTACCCTCACTGCACAATGGCGGTGCGCCGCAGCCCGTGCCGCTCCATGACCCTACGCATTGCAAGGGCCGCCGCCTCGCCGGCCTTTGTGGCACCTGTCGCCATGATAGCTGCAAACTCCAGCTTTATCTCTTCTTGCACCTTGTTCTTTGCCACCCCGAGGGGATCCTGAGCCACCGTTGCTGCTCCTGCTACTGGATCAGCAGGTTGCACAGATGGCTGGGATGATGACCCCACTTTCATCTTCCGTTGTCGGGATCTGAATGCTATTAGAGTAAGGTTCTGTTTGCTTTGCTGTTGTCGGATCAGGCTGCGCTGCGGGTGGAATAATCCCGCTGTCATCATTCATTGATTTGGCAATGCTTGTTTTGTCAGCAGAGATTGATCTTGACTGACTCTTAATGCTATTCATGGAAGGTTGCTCCTGCTTCTCTGCTTCTGGAGTAGGTTGCGCCGTAGGTGGGATGATCTCATTGCCATCGTCAGTTTTCTTGCCATCACCTGTTTTGTCTGCATCGACTGATTTTGACTGGATCTGAATTTTATCCGAGGATGGATGTGTTTGCATCGCTGCTGCAGGAGCAGGCACAAACTGGGAAGGCTGAGGAGCAGCTCCAGCTCTCAAGGTTGTCTCCAGTCCTTGAATCATCGGCACTGAAAAATCAAAGAGCAAAGTTTCCATTGGTACATGACGGTTGCTGACCGGGAACAGCTAGCAAGAGGAAGAGTACTTACGTATCAAGGCACCAATCGGGGTGTTCATCGCTTCTTTAGGCTGGTCGAGGATGTAAGCTGGAACCGTGGAACTAACAAGGAACTTCACCGCCTCGTTGCTGAAGTGGTTGCAGTTGTTGTTTAGGATACTGTAGGTCTCCGGAGTGTAGCGCGGCCCAATCTCCAGCAGGAAGTCCTCAAAGGCCTCCTTGGCAACATGTGTGACCCCGAAATCTTCTACTTGGACAGGAGTCCCATATGGTGTTCTTCTAGGGTTATCTTGTTGGATGCCTCCACCAAAGTAATACTCTTTGCCATAAACTACCACCCCTGTATGCCTGTGATGATAGGGTCAGCAATATCAAGAGTGGAGGTTGTGATATTTGTACTTTATTAAGCGCACCAGTCAAGGTGATTAATCGGATTCCCGCAACTTGAGGGAATGCCTGGAGTTTCATCTTGTGCAATGTATACTATGCATAGTTTTTATAGTGAACAAATTGGTGCAAGGGTTTTTCAGAGAACTGGTGGGCAGGAATATGAAACAAAATGATGCCACCAGATTCTTGTGGATGAACAGTATATAAAATCAGCAGAGGCTACAAACTTACAACCGATTAACTGACCATAAGGAGATGTATGAAAAACAGAGTTAACGCCAAAACTTCAGCGTCTGCAGAAGACGACTGCAGTTTCTAGTTAGTTGGGTATAGAATATGCATTGTGCAGCGACAAGTGCGCTACTGAATACATGCTACAGAGTCCACCTATCAGTTCTCCCAGACTCCAACGAACGAGCAGTAGGCTTAAAACAACTATTCAGAGAGGTAAACATGCGTTGACATGTTGAAAACGGCACACGTAGCTAACCAAATTTGACATCATCAGGTTGTTTGCACGGCAACTACGATGTGACTAACCTAGAGCAAAAGTGACGCGAGCGGTACGAGCATGCCGTGTTCATGACTTGAACAAAAACTCTACGGTCGATATTCCGCTCATGCTGGCCTGGCCAGGAGGAAGAAAAACAGTGTCCAAGATTCATGGATGCTCACCAGATTGCGTCGATAGGCTTGCCGAGGCCTGTCGTCGAGAGCTGCCGCGCCATCCCCTGGCTGAGATCGTAGATGTGGAGCTTCACCGGGTACTCTTCCTGCAAACCCCAACCATGGGTCATCTCAAGCTCCAATGCTCCATGAAACAAAGGAAAGCCATAGGTACAGCGATTCCTACCTCTGCCAGCACCTTCCCCCGAGCTTTGCCTCCGAAGCATCCACCCCACCTGGCAAGAGCAAAGGAACAGCTTCCATTACAGACACGCAGCGCCAATGGCGAAAAAAAGAAACCAAAGAGGAACAAGCCAAGCAGAGCTATGGCGGATATGATATCGATGTGTAGCTCTGTACCCAGCAAAGGAGAATCTACTCCGCCGTGGCTTGGCCATGTCCAGAGTCGGCGAAACACCAGGCGAGCTCGTCGGGGTTTTCGATCAAGAACAGACGGAGCAAGGAAACCCGTCTGGGGAGCAGTACCGTGTAATAAAAAGCAAGCGGAATTCAGGATTCTGTACTGGACAAGGACTCTCTCTCTCTCCTCTTTAACTTCTTTCTTGCGAAGGAGTATCTCCTCTCCTCCTCCTATATCTGCGTTGCGTGGAGTGGAGAAGAGTCTGACGGAGAGGAGGAGCAGAATAATAATCGAGTTAAGTCTCTTGTTGGAGGCGGACGGACCCCGACCCGGGGTTGCTTGCTGCTACCGTATGGTTTCCGTTTCCAGCAACCTGCTGGTCGCCGTCAGGCACAACCACAAACAAAACCCCTTGGAAGCAACTGCCTATGCAAATAAGTTTCGTCTCTAACGCAATCCAAATACAAAACAAACGCAATCATGTATACATGTATTGTACTTATCTCTTTGAATCCTCAAATAAATGAAAACATTCTGCTTACACTATTAATTTAACAGGTATTTTCATTCCCTGGCTTAGTTCCGCAGGAACCCACAGATACACTATATAACCTTTTCTTACAATACAATCCAATAGTAAAACTATCTCAACCCCCATGTTCTGTACATGTATTTCAATCGCATATCCGTTTGTAAATCCCCTCAAATAAATAGATAGGAAATATCTCTTCAATGTTGGTGCATACGAATACATCGATGGTTTCACACAAGTTCCTCTCTGTTGGTATTGAAGCATATCTGTAGGTGCAACTGCAGACACGTAGTAGTGCTAATTAGAGCTTTCATCAACTTAAATATTCAATAGGATGAGCTCCCCTTAAGCCCATGGCAGGAAGAAACCCACAATTCAACGAAAAGCAGACATTAGGAAATTGTACCAACAACCACATTGATTGATGACGCCCCAGCAACCTGCAACTTACATGGATTTGCAGATTATTTGGTCTATGATCCTTATTATGTAGTACTATATTTTCTCGGAACACAAAACTTTCAGCGATGTCACCAGATAGTGAATGTGGGGTTGCTGAGACTTGACAGAAACTGAAGCAGTGGCTGCAGTACAAGAAATGTCAAAAGGATTGCAACAACAAAGATACTGACACACAACTGGCACTAATCCAAACTCAAAAGCCAACCAAGCAAGAATATCCAACCCATGGATGGCGGGAGAAATTGATCTCATAACATGACAAAACAAACCAATGCCACTAGCAACAACCAGCATAACACACCAAAACCTCTGATAAAAGGATAAGGTAACAAAAAAATTGGTATAGCATTTTCCAGTAAAGCAATTTGTATGTTCGCCGACAGCTAATCTGAATACAGGGCTCATGTCCTTGTCAAAGAAAATATGAAGAACCACAAACAAGTTAGAACAATCAAGATATACGCACGACCATCTTGTTCTTCTTTCCAGCAGATAGCAGCAGCACCTTCCCGTCAACTATATCACTTTCCTCGATCAACTTATCCTCGCTATCAATCTTGGTGTTATTTAAGTAGAGACCACCTTGCTTAATAAGCCGCTTAACCGCTGACTTGCTAGCGAGCAAACCTGTGGAGGCAGCAAGATCAACAAGGGGAGACTTCAGTACTTGGTCGTATGACAAAGAGCATGAGGGTACACCATCTGCTATCCCCTCAATTGTTTGCGAGTCCAGTTCTGTCTGCGCCCCAGGCCGCAAGGCCTCGGTTGCCTTCAGGGCCTCCTGCAATCCCTCCTCGCCATGGACGAAGCGTGTCACCTCTTCTGCAAGCCTCCTTTGAACCGTGTTTGGCACATAGCCAGGCTTCTTCATCGACTCCTCCAGCTCCTGAATCTCATCCAAGCTCACGAATGTCAGGATTTTCATAAACCTTACGACGTCAACATCCGGCACTGAGTAGAAGTACTGGTAGAACTTGTACGGGGAGAGCATCTTTGATGAGAGCCAAATTGCCCCATCCTCTGACTTCCCAAACTTCGTCCCATCGCTCTTCAGCAAGAGTGGGAATGTCAGACCATGCGCCCCCTCGACCTGGAGAATTTTGCGAATCAAGTCGGTTCCTGCGGTGATGTTTCCCCACTGATCGCTACCCCCAATCTGCACATTGACACCCATGTTCTTGAACATGTACAAGAAGTCGTAGCCCTGGAGAAGCTGGTAGGTGAACTCAGTGTAGCTCATGCCTTCCTCTGAATTGAGCCGCTTCTTCACACTCTCCTTGGCAATCATCGTCCCAACACGCGCATATTTGCCCACCTCCCTGAGGAAATCAAGCAGTGTGATGTCCTTCCACCAGTCGTAGTTGTCCAAGATCACAAAGGAACCAATATTTTCGCCTACATTGTCCAGATTATCTGGTAAACCCTGGCCGGAACTGGCGAGAGCATGCTCATTTTGGTCCAAGATTGCGCTTTTACCGGATTGAGCATGATGAGATGACACGGGAGCGCGGCCGAGGATCTGAGCGACGAGGGCCTTGATTGCGTCGGAGTTGGCGATGACGGCGGCGAGGTCGAGATCAGGGCGCTCGGCGCTCTTTCCGGAGGGATCTCCTACGCGGCCGGTGGCGCCGCCGACGAGCGCGACAGCGGTGTGGCCGCAGCGGCGGAACCAGGAGAGAGCCACGAGACCGATGAGGTTGCCGAGGTGCAGGCTCTCAGCCGTGGGGTCGAAGCCGCAGTAGGCCTTGAGGAGCTGATGCTCCCCGGTGGCCGACGAACCGAGAGTCTCGGATGTGGTAGCCTCCAGGAGCCCGCGCTCCCGGAGAACGTCCACCACGCTGCGGCGGACGGTCGTGGCTACGGCGTTTGCGGAAGCCGCGGCAGTGGCGGAGAGGCGGCGGCGGCGGGGGTCGGGGAGGAGGAGCAGGCGGTGCGGACGGAGCAAGGTTCTGGTAGAGGCGGCCATGGCGGCGGAAGCCATCGTTGGGGGAGGAGGCGGAGGTGGGGTTCTGGGCCTCGAGCTGTTGATAGGGGTTGACGATGAGTAACCACTAGCCGTATGTGTCGGCAAATCCTATATGCCGACCAGGTCGGTGGCTACCGCGCGCCGCACACCCCCGCGCGCGCGGTATGGGCCGGCCTGGTCGGCCCAGTTCGTGTTATTTTCTATTTTCTGCTTTATTTTTTTTCTGTTTTTTTTCTTTTCTCTTTCTCTTTCTTTTTCTTTTTCTTTTTCTGTTTCTGTTTATTTTTTTAATTTTTTTGTTCTCAAGATTTAATTTTTTAAATTTAAATATATTTTTAAATGTAAAATGTTCTATCTCAAATATTTGAGAAAAATTCAAATTCAAAAATTTGTTCAAGTATAAAAATTGTTCAAATGCAACAAATTGTTCAAGTATAAAATTTGTTCAAATTCGAAAAAAATTCAAGTATAAAAATTGTTCAAATAAAAAATTGTTAAAATACGATATTTTTCAAATTCGAAATTGTTTAAATATAAAAATTGTTCAAATTAAAAATTGTTTAAATTTAAAAGTTGTTCAAATAAGAAAATTTTCAAATTCGAAAATTGTTCATATATAAAATATAATAAATTTTGAAATTTTGTTTCAATTTAAAATTTGTTCCGATTTAAAATTTGTTCCAATTTGAAAATTGTTCCAATCTGAAAAATATTCAAAATTTGAAAATATTTAAATTTCGGGGAAAACTAAAACAATTTTAAAAATGGATCTAAAAAGAATCAGCTTTTGAAAAACGTAAAAAAAATAGATCAGGAAAAACAAAAAAACAAAAATATTATTTTAAACGGAATGGTTGAATTTAAACGGAACAAAAGAAACACTCCAGAATGGTCAAAAGAACGAAACGTTACGATCACGTTAATGGGCCGAGCCCATATACGCCCGGGGGTGTGCGGTGCGTCCACTTCCACCGATCAGCTCGGTGCATAGCACCTCCCGTATGTGTCCACATGAGCACCAGCCACATTGGATCTCACTCGTTAGATTTTATGGGCTCTTAGTGGGCCGAGCTGCTAGGCCGATGTAGAACGATCCCGTCCATGACCACAAATTTCCTCAGAGAGTCAGAGGGTCAGACAATACACCTCAGATTTTGTGCTTCAAAGTTGGATATGATGAAGGCATATGATAGAGTGGAATGACAATATTTAGAGGTGATAATTTTGAAGCTCGGCTATCATCCTAGGTGGGTGGCGTCCTGATGAGAAGTGTCACTTTTGTTTCTTTTCCTGTGCTTTTCAATGGATCAAGAACGGAGGAGTTTAAACCTTATCGTGGTTTGAGGCAACGAGATCCTATATCACCATATTTATTTCTGCTCGCAGCGGAAGGACTATCATGCATGTTGAAGAGGAGGGGAATTTCACAAAACTTACGTGGCACTCAAGTGGCGCCTACGGCTTCCCGAGTAAACCATCTTTTATTTGCAAATGATAGTTTGATGTTTCTTGCAGCTAATATTGAAGGTGATCATGAGATCATAGAGGTTTTGGAGAAGTATAGTAGAGCTTCGGGCCATAAGGTGAATTTGAATAAGTCTTCAATTCATTTCAGCAAAGGATGTTCTAATGTGACTCGAGAGGAAATAAAGGATCCTAAATGTTCAGAATGAATCTTTATCTGAGAAGTATTTGGGAATGCCATTGGATGTGGGGAAATACAAGACTGAGGTTTTTAAATATTTGAAGGATAGAGTGTGGAAACGAGTCCAAGGTTGGATCGAACTGATTCTATCGGTTGGTGGAAAAGAGCTGCTTATCAAATCAGTAACTCAATCTATCCCTACATTTTCAATGTCATGCTTTAAGCTGCCAAAGGGTTTGTGCGATCATATTAATTCACTCATAAGAAATTTTTGGTGGGAAAGTAAAAGTGGGAAGAGGAAAACATAATGGGTGTCTTGGGAGAAGATGACGATGCCCAAACATTCTGGTACCCTTGGATTCGGAGACATGGATCTTTTCAACCTTGCGCTGCTTTCAAGGCAAGCTTCGAGAATTTTAGGAAGTCCTAACACGCTAGGTGCACGGATCCTAAAGGTTGTCTACTACCCAAATGAAGATTTTCTGGATGCAACTGTGGGCTCTACACCATTCCAGGTGTGGCGAGCAGTAAATGAAGGAAGAGATACTCTGATGTTGGGGTTGATTCGTCGGATATGAGATGGAAAGAGGACAAAGATTTGGCAGCATAACTTGTTGCCGAGAGATGAATGTTTGCGCCCCTATGCCTTAAAAAGAATGGTTCACTGAGACTAGTGAGCGAACTTATCAATAATGCAGAAGGAAAATGGAACCATGAGTGTCTCTAAGAGTTCTTTTATCCCATGCATGTTGAGTTGATTGAGTCGATTCCAATAAGCACCACGATGCAAGAAGATTTTTGGGCTTGAAATGTTGAACGGACTTGAGTTTTTTTCTGTCATGTCAGCATGCATAATGTTAGTTAACCTGAAGAAACGAAGAGGTGACTGGATTGATGAAAGTTCAGGCCATTCTAGCTCGGAGAGAGATGGTAAGATGTGGTCGAAATTGTGGAAACAAAGATCCCCTAAAAGATAAAAAAAAATTGCTTGACGCTTGTCTTTGCAATCTATCCCAACTGGGGATGTTCTATACCATCGCAATATGGAGAGATCTAGCATGTTCGCAATCTGCCATGGTGTGATAGATTTTTGGAAGCACTCCTTGATTGAATGTTTGATGGCAAGGAGTGTGTGGGCACTAATCAATGAAGAGCTAGCGGAACATCTCACGGCCCACAATACTAGAGATGCTAAGCATGGGATCTTCCACTTGATCGAGAAACTAAGTCATGAAGATTTCATCAAGGTGTTGGTCGTCATTTGGGCGATATGGACAACAAGAAGAAAGGCCATTCATGAGGGCCTATTCCATAGCCCTTTATCTATACTCAGTTTTGTAACAAACTATCTCAATGATCTGAAACTTTCGACACTTGTGACTAAAAAGCAACAGAGCCCTGTCAAGAACTTCAATTATCTCTAGCGCAAGACATTGGTGCGAGGAGGATTGAGGTGAGCTCTGATTGTAGTGGAGTTATTGAAACTATCATGCAAGGCACTAGGAGTCATTACAGTGCTATCGTTAGAGAAATTCAAACTATGGTTTTTTTTTATTTGAGGAGGTTTTAATTAAGCATGAGAGGAGAGAATTTAATAGAGAGGCTCACAACCTGGCAAAAAAAATTTATAGTTTGGCTCCAGGTCGATATATGTGGCTGGACAGTCCACCTGATCTGCACGTTGTACCTATGATTATTGAAGTTTAATAAAGCGTGTGGTTTTTCTCAAAAAAAAAGATGTGAATTCTCCTTCCATCCACTTTTTTTAAATCTCCTATAAAACAAGTCTATTTGAATCAAATTAATTTAAATATTTTATAGCTTTGACTAAATTTCCTTCATTTAACAAATTACTATGGTCATAATATCATGTGTAGGATGGAAAAATTGAGAATTTTCCATTGGACTACTTCACACTCAATTATAAAAAAATATGTACATTGACTCTAACCTCTTAACAAACCAACACGCATTGGCTTACAATTCAAATATTTTTAATGTTGAAGAATTAAATAAGGCGAAAATGATACGGAATTCACGTTAAACGCTAATGAAAAGAGAGAGGAAGTCAGTAGAGGTGTATCAACCGTCATGGGTTAAAAAATCACATTGACCAGATGGGAGAAACCGACATCTCTAGGAGCATGTTTGGTTCAAACTAGAAGAATATCAGAGGAATGGGAATTTTTTTGGTGGCACTATTTATCTGTTTGCCTCAAAATAATGGAGCACAAGAAATAAGGAAATAATAGTTTGATCTGAATTTTAATGAAAAAATGAAGGAATTTTACAATCCATGTGGATCTCTTTTCCATATTCCAATGCATGAACAAGGCCGGTGTTTTTTTTTGGCATAATAGCATTCTAATTATATACTTTTTCATATGATTTGACTTTGAATTGATCATATTTATTAGGATCCCTATCTTTTTCATATTTCGGTGAACCATACACTCAACTTTACAAAATTATGTATTTTCAGTCCTCTCCTTTGCACATGATTTCTATCGTATTCTTGTATTTTCATATTTCTACATTTTTGAAATCCCGCGAACCAAACAAACCTTATACATAAAAAATCGGTGACACACATCTCTCATCAAGACAAGATGTCACGCCAGGAATTGGACCGTCATACTCGTAAAGCTCCATCATCTATTGTTTTGCCTATACTTTCCAGGGATACGAAACTAGAAAATTCCTTTGGTTTTGTGGAGGTGCAACACTTTGGGTGCTCGATCGGTGAAGATTCTTTCAAAATACTGTTTACGATGTTGCACATGCGAGTTTTCATAGTGGCGGAGGTTCGTGTAGTTTAGGGGGCGCAGCCCCCCTCCCTCCCTCCCGTAGCATTCATGTTAAACGCTAATGAAAAGAGAGAGTCATGGGTTTAAGAAATCACATTGACCAGATGAGAGAACTGAAGGTTTGACTGAAACCGCCTTCTCTAGGGCATGTTTGGTTCAGAAGAAAATTAGAGGAATATCACAGGAATGGGATTTTTTTTCGTGGAACTATTTATCTGTTTGCTTCAAAATAATGGAGCACAAGAAAGGAGGAAATAATAGTTTGATCTGAATTTTAAAGAAAAAATGCAGGAATTTTACAATCCATGTGGATCTCTTTTCCATATTCCAATGCATGAACAAGGACGGTGTTTTTTTTGGTATAATACCATTCTAATTATATACTTTTTCATATGATTGGACTTTGAATCGACCATATTTATTAGGATCCCTATCTTTTTCATATTTCGGTGAACAAGTTGCACTCAACTTTACAAAATTATGTATTTTCAGTCCTCTCCTTTGCACATGATTTCTATTGTATTCTTATATTTTCATATTTCTACATTTTTGAAATCCCGTTAACCAAACAAACCTTATACATAAAAAATCGGTGACACACATCTCTCATCAAGACAAGATGTCACGCCAGGAATTGGACCGTCTTACTCTATGCCAATTGAAGCTGCATCATGTATTGTTTTGCCTATACACTTTCCAGGAATACGAAACTAGAAAATTCCTTTGGTTTTGTGGAGGTGCAACGTTTTTTTTTTTTGAAGCTTTCACCGGGGGGAAGAGGATCCCCACCTGAATATATTGCATCAAGAACTGTTTTGTAAGTTATAGAGGGAGAGGTAGTCACGCCACAGGTCGGCGTGTACTCTCAATTCCGCTTTCTTAAAGCGGTGGGACCATAGAGTTAGGTCTGAAATAATGTTACTAATAGTCATCGCTGCTGATTGTTCTATCTCTCTGAATACTTTGGCGTTTCTGGCATCCCAAATCTTCCATAGAATAATAAGGGCGACGGAGTTCCATATGGAGGAAGGAAGGTTATTGGGCAGCGGCAAAGACCATATGTCGGTGAATGTGTTGGCATTTGGCGTAATGGCCAGACGCCTCCAGATCGCTGCCGATGCAGGGCAGCGGAAGAATAGGTGCGAGCGATCCTCGACTGGTGCTTGGCATCTCGGGCAATCTTGCGATGTGATGATGTGCTTGTGCATCAAGTTAGCTCTTGTGTTGAGCCTATCCAGGTGTAGAAGCCATCCAAACACCTTGATTTTTCTGGGCACCTTGGAGTTCCAAATGTATGAGGCGTCCGGGTCTAGAAGCTGGCTTTGGATGTGCAAGTAGGCTGCTTTGGTGGAAAATGGCGATCCATCTAGCATTGTTCTTGTGTCCTGCTCCTCGGTGAGGTGTACGTCCTGCAACAGAGTAGAAAGAGAGGCAAGTTGCTGGGACGCTGCATTGGTTAGTCTACACCGTAGGCCAGCTGATATATCATTCTGCAAAACGTCACATACAAATGCATGGGTGTGAGTGTGGTGGGAGTATAGGGCAGGGAAGGCCGTAGCTAGGGTTTCTGGGAGGAGCCATTTGTCATGCCAAAAAAGAACTGATTTACCATTGTTTGTGATAGGAATAGACAGCTTGTATTCCTCAGGGGCCAAAGGCCACAATATGTAGTACATGTACAGGTGGAAATATACAGGAAAACCCCCTAACAAGTGGGGAAATACAATATACAAATATAGCTCTAACACCCCCCTCAAACTCATGGTGGATCCACAACACTGAGTTTGGAGAGAAAGAAATCATGTTGTGCGCGAGTCTGTGCCTTTGTGAAGAAGTCTGCCACCTGCAACTCTGAAGGCACATAATGAGGCGCAACAACCTGATCCTGTACCTGAGCACGTGTATAGAAAGCATCAACACCAATATGCTTGGTCAGCTCATGCTTGACCGGATCACGTGCAATACTGATAGCACCTGTACTGTCTGACAAAAGTGGAGTGGGTGTCGTAACGGAGACCCCAAAATCTGCAAGCAACCATCGTAACCAGGTCACCTCAGCAGTCACCGAAGCCATAGCCCGCAGCTCAGCCTCAACACTCGAACGAGAAACCGCTACCTGTTTCTTCGTCTTCCAAGCAACAAGCGAACCACCAAGAAATACACAGTAAGCAGAAAGGGAACGACGATCCGTAGGATCACTCGCCCACGTAGCATCAGAGTAGCACTGGAGCTGGAGAGAACTGGAGCTGGGAAAGAATAGGCGACGAGTCATCGTGCCACGAAGATAACGAAGGACACGAAGAAGATGACTGTAATGAACAGAAGTAGGAGCTGAGACAAACTGACTCAGAATATGAACAGGATAAGAGATATCAGGTCGAGTGACAGCAAGATAAACAAGACTCCCAACAAGATGTCGATAACGAGTGGGATCAGAAAGAGGATCACCATCAGAAGAGCGAAGCTTAACATTAAGCTCCATAGGAGTCTCAACAGTGCGCTCATCCACAAGAGCAGCACGAGCAAGAAGATCCTGAATATACTTTTCCTGAGAAATGGAAAAGCCATCAGAAGTGGAGGAAATCTCAATCCCAAGAAAATAGCGAAGAGGACCGAGATCAGTCATAAGAAACTGATCACGGAGACGGGCCTTGACAAAGGCAATATACTCAGGATCATCACCAGTAATGATCATATCATCAACATATAGAAGGAGAAGAGTGCGACCACGAGTAGAAGTATGAACAAAGAGCGCTGGATCATGAAGACTAGGAGAGAAACCAGCAGCAATCACAACGAGAGGCAAAGCGCTCAAACCAGGCACGAGGGCCCGTTTGAGGCCATAAAGGGAGCGTCGAAGACGACAAACCATCCCGTCGGGAACAGAATATCCAGAAGGAGGCTGCATATAAACCTCCTCACTCAACTCGCCATTAAGAAAGGCATTCTGAACATCAAGCTGGGACACAGACCAGCGTCGAACGTAAGCAACAACAAGAAGAGTACGCACAGTGGTCATATGAGCCACAGGAGCAAAAGTCTCATCATAGTCACGGCCTTGCTCCTGCTGAAAACCACGAGCCACAAGACGCGCTTTATAGCGCTGAATAGATCCATCAGAGCGGGTCTTAATTTTATAGACCCACTTACATGTGATGGGACGAACACCGGAAGGAGGAGAAACAAGATCCCATGTGCCGGGTGCGCTCAAGCGCAGCGATCTCCTCAGCCATGGCAAGCTGCCATTCAGGATGGCACACGGCATCCCGATAAGAAGTCGGCTCAGAGAGAACAGAGAGACCGTACTGACTAGGGGAGTAACGGTTGGGAGCACGACGCAGACGAACAGGCCGTGAAGAGCGGTGCTCATCACCAGAAGACAACTCATCAGAGGAGGAGGAAGAAGGATCAGCGGAAGAAATGTCCGAAGCAGGAGAACGAGGAGAACTAGGGGAACTAGACGGAGGAGAAAACGGTGCCGAAGGCACAGGAGGCGCATCAGGATGAGGAGTAGGATGAGAAGAAACAGAGAGAGGTGTGTCAGGAAAAATAAGAAAAGAGAGATCATCCACCGGGTAAGTACCGGAGGTGGGACGAGGATAGAAAGGACGCGTCTCATCAAACGTGACATCACGAGAGATGCGCATCCGACGACTAACAGGATCCCAACAGCGATAGCCCTTATGCTCATCACTATAGCCGAGAAAAACACACTCAACAGACTGAGCGGTGAGTTTGGTGCGTTCGCGAGGAGGAAGAAGGACATAGCAAACACAACCAAAGGAACGAAGATGCGAGTAGTCTGGGCAAGTACCAGAGAGACGCTCAAGAGGAACACCATCCTTCAGAGCAGCAGAAGGCTGAATGTTAATGAGGTAAGTCGATGTAGCGACAGCCTCAGCCCAAAAATGCGGCGGAAGAGAGGAAGCAATCATCATAGCACGAGAAGACTCAAGAAGATGACGATGCTTACGCTCGGCGACACCATTCTGAGCATGGGCGCCGGGACACGAGAACTGCGCAAGGGTACCCTGCTCGAGCAAGAACACCACGCGAGTGCCGGGAGATATACTCGCTCGCGGAGTCGGCACGAAACACACGAATAGGCGTGGAATACTGAGTACGAACCATGGATGCAAAACGCTGATAAATAGAAAGCACCTCACTGCGAGAGCGCATAAAGAACAACCAGGTGTATCGTGAAAAATCATCAATAAACAAAATATAGTATCGATGACCCCCTTTCGAAGGAAAGGGAGCCGGACCCCAAACATCCGAATGAACTAAATCAAAAGGTCGCTGAGATACAGAAGCACTAGTAGGATAGGGAAGCTGAATCTGTTTACCTAACCTACAACCCTGACACGAATGTAAAGACACATCTCCTGAGACAGACCCTAGAAGGCCACGACGAACTAATGACGATAAACGGGAGCCACAAAGATGACCCAGCCGATGATGCCACCGCTGAAAAGAGCCGGATGTGAAGCGACAACCGCGGGAGAGCCGGCGGAGGAAGTGGCGAGTGGAGGGAACGCGAAGCCGGTCCTAACTCCCATAGTCCCGGAGACTCAATGCTGCGAGGGCCAGCTCCAACCGAGCACTGGGTACGACGGTCCCGAACAAGCACAAGAATCAGCATCAAGGATGACACGACAACCAGAATCGATAGGCCGACTAGCAGAGAAAAGATTCATCTTAAGACTGGGAACATGAGAAACATCAGGAACAGTAAAGGAGGAAGTAGAAAGAGTGCCTCGACTAGAAACAGGAAGAGAGGTACCATCAGCCGTGATAACACGGACAGGAGAAAAAAAAGAGCGAAGAGCAGAAAGGATATAAGACTCAGAAGTCATATGAAAAGAAGCTCCGGAATCCGGATACCACGGGGATGACGTACTCGACTGTGTAGAAGGTGGTGGTCGCGCTGTGCCCGAAGAGCTAGACACAGAACCAGCAGTACCCGACGAGGAAGAGCCTGTAGCAGCAAGCAGACCACGAAGACCACGGAGAATATCCTGATCAGACAGCGCAGCAGCAGAAGAGCCTGAAGCAACAGCAGAAGAGCCAGATGAACCACCCTGTCGACGAGCAAGATACTGCTGACGGAGGTGAGGATGCCTCGTCCAGCAGCCAGAAACATCATGGCCAGGCTTGCCACAGTGAGCACAAGGAGGACGAGGACCACGAGGCTGCTGAGGCTGGCTGTGACCCTGGGTCGGCGGGGCGAGAGCGAGTGGCGGTGCTAGAGAGCGCGACGAAACAGGAGGACCACGAGCAGCAAGAACAGAGGGAACCTCAAGCAGACCAGCACCACGAAGACGAGTCTCCTCAGCACGAAGCTCAGCCAGTACCTCAGAGAGCGGAACACGACCACGTGCCACCAGCTGGGCACGACGCGGCTCAAACTCCGGACGGAGCCGCGATAAAAACTCAAAGACGCGCTGAAACTCCAGATCGGCACGCACAGCCCGAGCGAGCGAGGGACAGGTGGCACACACAGGTGTACGAAGAGAGTCAAGCTGACGCCAGATAGCAACACTCTGAGTGTAGAAAGCATCAATAGTGGAATCACCCTGCTGAAGAGCATGCTCCTGACGAACCACAGACAGATAAAGTGCATCTCCAGACGGCTGATAGCGCCGACGAAGATAAGCCCACCGAGCAGCAGCGGTGGGAAGAGCCATGAACTCGGCGAGCATACCGGGGCGGAACACTAGAAGTGAGAACAGCAGCAAGCACGAGCATCCTCATCTATCCACCGAGTGTAGTCGGTCGGATCCAGCCGGTAGGTCGCAACGACGGTAGAATGCTCCCGGACCTTCCGGACATACTCCTCTCGAGCGATAGCATCGGCACTGCGAGCGACATCCTTGACCGCCTGAGTGGCATCAGGAGCAAGGACAACAGGCGTCGGAGCAGTAGGCGCCGTAGGCGCAACGGGGCGCGGTGGACAGGAGACCTCACCGGAAAGCACACCCCAAAGGCGAAGACCGCGGCGACGGGGCGGATCAGAATCGGCCGGCGGCGGGGCGAGGCCGGCAGCGGCGGGGCGGGTCCGGCGGCGGGACGGGACGGGGCGGAATCGGTCGGGTGTGGGGCGGAATCGGGGCTGGGTGGGTGGGAATCGGGGAATTGGGAAGATCGGGGCTGGGTGAGTTGAATCGAGAAAAAAAAGAAGACGACGGCGGCCAGATCGGGAACCGGCGAAGAAGACCGGGGCGAGCTGACGGCGGTCACAGGAACTCTAACGTGGGCTCTGATACCATGATAGGAATAGACAGCTTGTATTCCTCAGGGGCCAAAGGCCACAATATGTAGTACATGTACAGGTGGAAATATACAGGAAAACCCCCTAACAAGTGGGGAAATACAATATACAAATGTAGCTCTAACAGTTTGCAATGCAAGTGGTTATTTGTAGGAGTGTGTCTAAGTGTTTGGCAATAGTTTTAGTAAGGTAGGATGGATTTGAAGCTGCAAATGGATTAGTTGTCTGGGATAGTATCCATTGTTTCCATGGTAGATTTTGTGAATGCAAGAATTTGAAACAAAATTTCAGCAGAAGGCAAACATTATGTGCTTTTAAAATTTTTTGCGCCAAGCCCCCCTCGTGAAGTCGGAACGCATAACTTATCCCACGCAACTAGACATTGAGAACCCGTACATGTTTCTTCCGCAGCCCAGAAAAAAGCTCTATGACGAGCGTCAATGGTTGTAAGTACAGAGATGGAAATGAGGAAGGAGGACATAAAATATGTTGGCAGAGCATCAAGAACTGCAGAGAGGAGGACAAGCCTCCCGCCTTTGGATAGAAGGGTGGCGCGCCATCCCGCAAGGTATCTGTCGCAGTTGTCGATGATCGGTTGGAAGGCTGATGGTGGTAATTTGGTGGCGGATAGAGGTAGACCTAGATATGGTTGTGGGAAAGAAGAGATGTGTGTGCCCAAAGTGGTGGCGATGGATGTTGCAAGGTTATTGGGGACGTTCATAGGAACAAGCGTTGTTTTATCGAAGTTAATGGAGAGGCCAGTGGCCAGGGCAAAGTTATCCAGGATTTCTTTTAGGTTTTGGGCAGCTGTTGGAGTGGCTCTGACAATGATGAGGGTGCCGTCTGCGTATTACAGCACAGGGCATGGTGTATCGTCTAGGAGCGGGTGAGCTAGTCGCCCGTCACGGCAGGCAAAGATTATTAGCTGTTGTAGGACATCTGCCACTGTGATAAATAGGTATGGTGATAGTGGGTCGCCTTGGCGGAGGCCTTGCTTACAGTTTATCCAATTGCCTGGCACTCCGTTGACAAGGACAGCTGTTTTTCCTGTGTGTAAAAGTTTGTGGATCCAGGAAATAAATTTTGGCGGGAATCCTCGGTGTTTGAGAATTTTGATGAGTGAATCCCAATTAATTGAGTTGAAAGCTTTTCGGAAATCTAGTTTGATGACTAAGGTTGGAGCATTTCTTTTGTGGCAGCAGTTTAGGATGTCAGCAGCGAATACAAAATTTTCAAAGATGCATCTGCCTCTAATGAAGCCTGTTTGGTTAGGGTTCACTAGAAGTGGGATTATTTTTTGGAGCCTGTTAGTGAGGGTTTTGGCAATTGCTTTGATAGGGCAGTTTTGCAAGGAAATTGGTCGAAATGCATCTGGAGTGCGTGCATTTTCTTTTTTTGGGATGAGGACCATGTAGGCTCTGTTGATGCCGTCTAAGTCGATTTGTCCAGAGTGGAATTGTTGGAAGAGTTTGAGGGCTATTGGTTTGACTGTGGTCCAAAATTTGCGGTAGAAACCCGGTCCGAAACCGAGGTGCAACGTTTTGGGTGCTCAGTCGGCGAAGATTCTTTTGAAATACTGTTTACGATGCCGTACATGCGCATTTTCATGCACTAAGTTGATTTCTCTCAACATGCCAGCTATCCACCTCATCACACTGCCACATCATCAAGTCTCCATTAATATTAGCCATGTCATCTTCTCTAATTTACAAGAACGTCTATTTTCGTAGCATATCCTTGAGGTGCATCATTAGATGGCCAATTGACCGTCTCTTCCACTCCTCAATCTGTCTTTTCGAGTTCTTCCAGCGAGTTAGTGCTCCCACTTCTTGAATGCCTCTACCAAGCTTGAAGCAAGACACCTATCTGTAAGGGCTAGCCAATAAGAAGATGAGAGGCAAAACTAAACTTAAACGTCACTACAGATATTCGGTCTTCTTCTGCTTGGCTAACGTACTGGTCATTTCCACCATGAAATGAATGAAGAAACTGATGGAGGTATATGATCAGTCATGTTTGTCTTTATATATAGCGTCTTCCTACCAGAGTTGGGCTTATGATCTATG
The DNA here is from genome assembly GCF_022539505.1 of Lolium rigidum. Taxonomy (NCBI): domain Eukaryota; kingdom Viridiplantae; phylum Streptophyta; class Magnoliopsida; order Poales; family Poaceae; genus Lolium; species Lolium rigidum. The sequence goes on from NC_061511.1 coordinate 124,041,874, forward strand.
GCGTCATGTGCTTAGGCGTCGACAGGTTCCACCGCCGACAGCATGGATGCTAGCACTGCGGCTGCATCGCATGCCAACATGTACTATGGCTTGTGATCAATTAGCTTTCAGTTAACTTTCCTAGCCCTGCATTGCTTCCATACTGTTCGGTTGAATTTCAGCGGAGTTATTGGCCAAACGAAGCGGAAAAACCTCCACCCAAGGTGATTTTCTCTCGCCTTGACTGGATTTTCACCAGTGTGCTTCGGGCTGTGCAGGTACAGGTGGACTAGATAGTGAAGGTCCATCTAGACGGAACGATCTGCAGGCACAGAACATCAGATCAATTGTCTGTTGAATCAAAATTTGTGAAGTGTTTTTCCTGGTATTCTAGAGTCTAAGAGGACAAACTACAGATGCAAACAACAAAACCCAACTGAAGATGGACGGAAACATCAATAAGAGGCTTCTGCAGAAAATAAGATTGCAAAGCTCTTTTTACATGGATACTATTGCAGAGTAATGTGACGTTTCCTTTGGCTTAACAATACATAAGGTGTGATCCGCCTTTACTCTTGAAAATTGGCTTATACATATCTAAACATAAGGGAGGCGGTGATACTCTAATGGAGTTCTAATAATCATTGCCACGCTATTATTAATTTTATTGTGCTCTGTATGCCAATATGTGTATATTTGCTGTGCTCTGCAACTTCAGTGCAGCCTCCCTGCCTCTGACGTAGAATTGGAGCCACTTCCATTGCTAATTCGAACTTATATGAAATTTTCATACTTTTATTTTTATCTATATGCTCCCTGATCTCCATCCTTGACCGTTAAAAAATGGTAACCTCCAATAAATTTCCACATATGTATATGGTGTTTCGTTCTTCTATACACTACAGGAATGTGGCTATATGCCGAGGGCCGGGAACCCTCGGCGTAGCATGCTTTGGCCCTCGGCGTAGGCTATGCCGAGGGCCGCCCTCGGCATAGCTCCTCGGCGTGTAAGTCCCTCGGCAAAGGCACTATCGCCGTCGGCGTAGCCCGGCCCTCGGCGTAGCTTAAAAAATTCAAATTTCCCGTTTGCAAAAAAATTCAAAAAAATAATTCAAAAAAAAATTCGAAAAAAAAATATTTTTTTCTATATGCCGACGGCAAAACCCTAGGCATAGACTTTTAAAATTTTTAAAATTTTAATTTCTTTTACACAATTTTTTCCTTTTTTTTCTTTTTTTTACTTGTTTATCTTTCACCCAATACACTTTTAACTCTAACTACACTTAATCTTATGTCAAATTACAATCATGGTTAAACTTCCCAGTCGGTCACCCATCCTCACACTACTCCAGCCTCAGCACGCTTAACTTCTTGGTTCCATTCCGATGAGCTTCCATTATAGAATTGACACCTCTTGCTGATAATAATAGCATATCAACCCTATTAACCCTTGAACCGTGATGCACACTTCTTTATTTTTGAATCCCAAACAATTACTTAAGTAGACAACAATGAATATATATAAGTAATAATAATATTGAATTCAAATAAAAATAAAATGATTTTATTTTTTGGTCTTTTTTCTATTTAATATTGAATAATTAATATATTTAAATCGGAAAATCAAAATTCCACAAATAATATGTCTAAATCGATCAGAAAAATGAGAGGAATCTAAATATAACATACATATCATCATTTGAATCTAAAAATTAGAGGAATCCAAATATGACGCCCAATTTGCCATGTGGCCAAAACAGCCCCCTCGCGAGATGCGAAATGGCTGTATCGGGCGGGCTGGTGCACCGTTCGCCAACACGCTAAACGGACAAAAATTAGCACATAAAGTGATGTGTTATAGACATAAAAACATTTTTTGCGGAATTTATTGAGCGACGGAAAGTGTACCCCTAGTTCAAATCCGGTCGGCTTCCGGCGGATTCGGCGGGACACCGCAGGAAGCCGCATGGATTCCCAGATAGCTAGCGCGCACATATGACATGTGATATGTGGTGCGAAGGCGGTGTCCTACCACTACGCGGAGGTCTCGCGCAATACTAAAATGCGCCCCATGTAGCTGCTTCACAAAATAAACCCGTTTTGGCACCCCGAAAATGAAAAAACCATCGCCCATCGGTCGGATTGGAAATCCGCTCCCGGGGCCTTGCTTCCCATCCCAGGGACCACGCACATGCCAAATATGGCCTCGTTCCGACAAACTATGCGGTGTCACGGGCCGTTCCCTACTCATTTGTCCTAAAAGCCATAGAACTCCGGACGTGATCGCCCTGTTTGTGAAGGGTTTTCCAAAATAATTACCGTATCCTAATTCCGACTTTTGGAGTGATTACTAGAACACATAAAATGACGCCATGCGGCTCCGCGGGATTTTCTGACTTTGTTTAAATTGTCATTTGGCCAAAACGGGCCCCCACGGAGATGCGGTATGTCCGTACCGGGCGCGCTGGTGCACCCGTTTACCATCGCGCTAAACGGACAAAAATTGGCACATAAATTGATATGTCATAGACCTAAAAACATTTTTTGCGGAATTTATTGAGCGACGGAAAGTGTAGCCCTAGTTCAAATCCGGTCACTTTCCAGGCGGATTCGGCGGGACACCGCAGGAAGCCGCATGGATTCCCAGATAGCTAGCGCGCACATATGGCATGTGATATGTGGTGCGAAGGCGGTGTCCTACCACTACGCAGAGGTCTCGCGCAATACTAAAATGCGACTTATGTAGTTCCTTCATAAAAAAAACCCGTTTTGGCACCCCGAAAATGAAAAAACCATCGCCCATGGGTCGGATTGGAAATCCGCTCCTGGGGCCTTGCTTCCCATTCCAGGGACCACGCACTTGCCAAATATGGCCTCGTTCTGACAAACTATGCGGTGTCACGGGCCGTTTCCTACTCATTTGACCTAAAAGCCATAGAACTCTGGACGTGATAGCCCTGTTTGTGAAGGGTTTTCCAAAATAATTGCCTTATCCTAATTCCTACTTTTGGAGTGGTTACTAGGACACATAAAATGACGCCATGCGGCTCCGCGGGATTTTCTGACTTTGTTTAAATTGTCATTTGGCCAAAAGGGGCCCCCACGGAGATGCGGTATGGCCGTACCGGACGCGCTGGTGCACCCGTTTACCATCGCGCTAAACGGACAAAAATTAGCACATAAACTGATATGTCATAGACCTAAAAATAATTTTTGCGGAATTTATTGAGCGACGGAAAGTGTAGCCCTAGTTCAAATCCGGTCACTTTCCAGGCGGATTCGGCGGGACACCGCAGGAAGCCGCATGGATTCCCAGATAGCTAGCGCGCACATATGGCATGTGATATGGGGTGCGAAGGCGGTGTCCTACCACTACGCAGAGGTCTCACGCAATACTAAAATGGGGCATGTAGTTCCTTCACAAAAAAACCTGTTTTGGCACCCCGAAAATGAAAAAACCATCGCCCATGGGTCGGATTGGAAATGCGCTCCCGGGGCATTGTTTCCCATCCTAGGGACCACGCACGTGCCAAATATGGTCTCGTTCCGACAAACTATGCGGTGTCACGGACCGTTTCCTACTCATTTCCCTAAAAGCCATAGAAATCCGGACTTGATAGCCCTGTTCGTGAAGGGTTTTCCAAAATAATTGTCGTATCCCAATTCCATCTTTTGGAGTGGTTACTAGGACACATAAAATGATGTCATGCGGCTCCGCGAGATTTTCTGACTTCGTTTAAATTGCCATCTGGCTAAAACGGGAACCAGAGAACATATAAGAAAGTGATTGAATTGTTTCTATGTTAACATGTTATTCTACATGATTCAAATATGCATGATTTTGACATAAACGGATAGAGGATGTTTTTCTGAACATTTTGATACCTCATACGCATTTTTCTGACATCATATGAATTAGTTATGATTTTTACAAAATTAGACAAATTTGAAAAATAGCCTACACCGAGGGTGGCCGTCGGCGTAGCCCTGTCTACGCCTAGGGCCAAAGATACGCCGAGGGCTGCCCTCGGCGTAGAGGTCGCTACGCCGACGGCCATGTTTCGCCGAGTGTTGAAAGGGCAGGCTGGCCTGGCCGGGCCATACGCCGACGGCCCCGACTTTTGGCCGTCGGCGTATAGCCTGGCCCTCGGCATAGCCTCCCATTCCTGTAGTGATATGCACTCATATTCGAGAGGTTCAGGTTCCATCTTAACCATGGTGGTTAGTTTTTTTTCATCTAAGTAAGCTGTGTTAATTCATTAATTGTAAAGTTCAAAAATAGAGTTGCATCACTCCTGATACGTGATGTCAGGAAGTGAACTTTCATGATTCCCAAATCATATTGAGTTATTTACTTACTTTTTTTTTACTATGCAGGCGAACTCCTCTATGAATGTAACTCAAGTTGCTATACGTTTCTCCTATCCTTTTGCTTTTGAAATCTATATAATGGATTTTCTTCAACACTACATGTACGCAGCATCTCATCTTTTAGTCACTAAAAAAAATCATGTCATCCTGCAATTTTCAATGAAGAGCATTGAGAACAGCTCTATTATTTGAGCATTCGTCTTGCAGACTGATCTATGCTCGGCTCTTATGTTCCTTCGGAAAAAAAGTACTGGTATAGGAGATTAAACCTTCGTAAATGAAGCATGTCCTATGATACACCCATTATAGCTAATTGAGAGTGTTCCATGTGAACTGTAGCTGCTGCAAATATGCAAATCATTTAGAAGACAGCCGATTCAGATTTTCTTCATTATTTTTCATTAATTGTTTTTCATGCATCAAAAAATGTTTGCCCGCAAATATTCCGCAGCAACACTCGGGGTATTCATCTAGTGAAAAGAGCGAGAAAGTCAGTAGAGGTGTATCAACTATCATGGGTTAAAAAAATCACATTGACCAGATGGGAGAAACTAAAGGTTTGTCCCTCTTGACAGAAACCGCCTTCTCCAGGGCATGTTCGGTTCAAAAGAAAATTAGAGGAATATCACAGGAATGAGAATTTTTTTGGTGGCACTATTTATCTGTTTGCTTCAAAATAATGGAGCACAAGAAAGGAGGAAATAATAGTTTGATCTGAATTTTAAAGAACAAAATGCAGGATGTTTACAATCCATGTGGATCTCTTTTTCATATTCCAATGCATGAACAAGGCCGGTGTTTTTTTTTTTTTTTGGCATAATAGCATTCTAAGGCAACTGTTTTCGTTACATCCTTTTTAGTTTTGTATTTTTTTTAAAGTTAAACAGTGGGAGAGCTTTCCACAACAATTTCTATAAATGTATTATAAGATGATATTTACAATCTTGTGGGGGCCAAATATATGCCTATTTTTGATTATGTAACCAATGTCTATATGCATGTAAACAATTCTTAAATTTTCTTAAATAATTACTTTTGCATTTGACTTTCATATTGAAGTTTCTTAAATTATAGCTCGTAAATTGTACTTTTGCTGGGTGTGATTGCTCATCAAGCATGATCAGCCAATTACGCTTTTAACTTTTAAATGTACACGAGTTAGCCTTTTCTTGGCCACCAAGTTCTTAGCACGAATACAGGTGAAAAGGAGTGCACGGATGCCCAGGAGGGTAATTGAGACTTTTGTCCAGCTTCCCAAAGCAGTGTTCCTCGCTTCGTGATACTCTGCTTCCGCCTGTCACCGGGGCCCACTTGGACGGCGCCTGCACAAGACGGTCGGCTACACCTCACGTGGCCTCTTTCCACCGCTAACACTGACAACGTAGACCCAGGGATCGCCTGGACCCACAAGTCATTGTGAATATAACGATGCGCTTGGTTTACATGTGAGAACGGAGGTTTGACTTACTCGTACGCGCGCACGTGAGAGGCGGGGGCCGGTGCGATGGCGCGAAACTTTGGCGGGAGATTTCTGTTTTGGCGGTGTAGACCACTGGAGGGAGCATCCAAGGAGAGATGCCATTTTTATCTGGCCGGCGGAGTTCCTAGCTTCTGTGTCTTCATCCGACGACTAGACTATGCACGCCATTTTCAGTTTTCCCGATTTGCTTCATTTCTATCGCAATCGAACGCCCATGAAGTAAGGATCAAATTGTTTATCGGCGCGTTTGGTAGCCTGCATCTAATTCGTGGCTTACTGCGCCAGCGAGATAGGCTCACCTTCGCGATCGGCTCATGGGCCATGAAAGTCGGTTCGTTTGCTAGCCAGTACGGCCTTCTGCGTGCCGGAGAAGGAACCCAGACCCCATCGTTTGGTTGCTCGTTTTCAGCCCAACTTGCACGCAGAAAAATATGAATCAGCTGTTTGGTTGCTTAAATCACAGTTCCATATTCTTACCACAATTCAAATAGGGTAAGATTACCATGTCATAGCATCTTATATACGATTAGAGACCACTCCGAAGAACAAGATTCTCACGATCACCACGATGAGGAAGACATGATGTTATCTTTGACCCGACTGGGACGTACCTCCGGTTGTGCTCCTTGTAGAGCATGTACTTCCTCCGGCGGTAACTGTGCTAATGACACAGCCTCATCGATGGCCTGATCTTCCAGGAACTCCTCTTCCAGGAAGGTGAGGTACTTGTGTTGTGTCTCCTCCAATGTTTCATACCCTCGGTAGCTGTTGTTGGAGTAGCCACTGACCTGGTCTTGACACACCCTCCATGAGCTGCAGATTCCTCGAACCCGTCCGCGAAACACCACATACCACTAGCACGGCATAAGAAGAACAAGTAATCGATCACAAGCATGAAAGCAATTCAGAAAAGAGCAATAGAACAACAAAAGTGTTGACACCAAATGATAAACTAACAGAGGCATGCATGATCATTCCAAAAGTGGATCACAAGTTCATCCTACACTACCATGATGTAATCCTACCACCACAACAAAACTGGGTGTCATCCTAACACCGCAAGTTCACCATCACCCGAGGGGTTAGTATATACCACCTCATCATAGTTACAAAAGGGGGGCATCAAATGTTTTTCATCCCTAGCTACTGGCAGAATTTACATCATCATCATCATCATCATCACCAGCTTCATGCATGCATCCCTGAACCACCCCCTCAAGGGCACCACTACACCTTTGAGTGGTACTTGCCACGATAGTTCCTCAGCCAAAGGATGCGGTGTGGCTCGATCATGCCGACGAAGCTGGAACCCTGGGCCTTGTGGTCGACGAGGTGGCTGAGGGCGGCCATGAGATCATCCTTGGCGAAGCCAAGCATGTCCATGACCGCATTGTACAGGTCAGGGTGCATGTCCGTGGGCTTGTTGTCCCTGATGGCCTGTGCGACGTCCTTCACAGCAACAGTCATGTTGGTGAAGGCCACCAGCTCATCGTCGGCCAAGGCGCCTCTCTTCCTCTTGCCAGCGCTCACCTTCTCAGGCGCGTCGGCAGCCTTCTCAGGTGCCCCATCGAGGTTGGCCATGTCGGACTCCTTGGTTTCAGCATCCTCAGGTGCAGGATTTGCTGCAGCCGAGTCTAGGGGATCACTGGATCCCATGGCGTACTTGCCGGTGGCGAGGCCGAAGGAGAAGATGGTATGCAAATTGTCGTAGTTGGCAATGGGCACATTCAGGAACTCCGCGTCCTTTGGGTGATCCTACGATACGAAGGGACAATGATGTTAGTTCTGCTCGTGGCTGATCAAAAGAGTTATTGAGGTGGACTCATTTAGTGAGGTGCTCACCGTGACGTGCCCGCAGTAGTGCTCACCCTCAAGGATGATGCATTTGGTATCCTCGCACCACTGAGCCCCGCTTAGATCGCGGAGCCTGCTAATGGTGAGCCACCTCTGCCTCCACTTACTCAGGTGGTTGTACACCTGAGTGGAGCACACAGACACACCACAGTGGTCCAAAAGGCCCTTCACCACAGAATTGAGATGGACTTCCTTGAATCTTTTGTCAGTTCTCACTCCGCTCTGGATCAAGCCGCACATCTTCTCCAACATGAAGCTGGACATGAATGGAAGCCATTTCATGGTGGCATTCCCTTTCTGCCTGGTCTTCAAGGCCCTCTCCGCTTCCATGCGGTTCTTGTTCTTCTTTGTGGTGGCCAACCTAGTCGCGACCTTTGTCGCTACCTGAGGCACCAGGTCAGACACAGGCAGAGGGGTGACCGCCACCTTGGAGTCATAGGCGGGCTGTGAATCGGGAACTTGCGAAGGGATCTGAGAGTCCCCAACGCAGATAAGCGCCTGGCTAAAGTCATCACAGAAGGAGTCCTACACACATCATAGTACATATAACGTGAATCTACTTGGAAGCAAAGACATGTGAATAGCACAAACCATACCAATCATCCGCAATCAGACAAGCAGTTCATTGCAACGGTGAATAGCACAAACCCTTTCAAGATCATGGCAGGTGAGCACATTTGGGATAAAGTAGCAACCGGAAATGTCGAACCCTAGAAAGATCATGATAGCTCACCACAATACGAACTAACCCCTACTACAAGACCAAACCCTAGACAAGATCTGACTACTCCTAACCTAGATCTATACATTACCGCGGTACCGGGATAAGGGATGCCCTACAGTCATCGCCGGAGGTGAAGATGCGCTAGACCAGGAAATAGATGAAGCAGCCCATATGTACTCGCCGCTGCCGCCGCTGCAACCGCTGCCGACCGGAGATGCGTGCGCCTCTTATCTGCTTGCCGACGGGAGGAGGAGCTCAAAATTTGGGGGGACAGTGGAGGAGGGGGTAGAAATAGGCCATGTGGCGCGGCGGGAGGTCACATAATCCTTCCCGCCCCCTTTTCGCTTTTCGCTGATGCGCCGCAGCTCCCGCCATCTCCATTCTCGTCTCCGCGCGTGCGCCGAAGATTCCCTTTTGCATCAGCCGCCATGGAGATTTGCCTGCACCGCTGCAAACTGCCGAACCGGGCGTTCCTCCAGGGCATGGCCCGGCGATGCTTTGAGAAGCGGTTCCTGCAAGAACGCGGCTCGGCCCAGACAACCAAACGGGCCGAAAATTGCTGGCCCGATGCGAGCCAAGGGGTATGCAGCCTACCAAACGCGCCCTATATGCTCCGTCGTGAGCTTGGATGATGGGTGGAGCTAAGAGCATCTTCTCGCGTTCCTCGCATGGCGCCAGATTTAGCATTCGGGGGATGCTGTTTCTTCGTGCCGCGTTTGGGGCCTGTCAAAGTCTAGTTGCGTCCTCTAAACATAAATTTATATTTTTTTGAACTTAATAGAAAATAGTCAAATTCATTCAAACTTGTTATATATTACATGAATTTGGATGAAATTCGATGAAATTTAGACCTAAAACTAATATAGTAGAACTTGCGGCGCCCAGAGGGGTCGTAGTACTGGTGGAAGTTGTACATGATGTCGTCGACAACGTCCTTCTAGATGCGCTCGTCGGGCTCGTCGACGGGCACGTCCTTCACCACGCCGCTAGGCCCAACTTAGCTGTTGTTGGTGAGGTCGACGAGTGGCATCCCAGAGTCGCGGATGGACATGGAGATCGCCGTGTCGATGTCACCCCTCCAGGCGTCCTTGTCGTTCAAAGACGCCATGAACACCGTGTGCAGCCATGGGAAGTCCTCGGGGTCGTCGCTGCTGGCGATGAGGCGCCGCGGCCGCTTGTACTCCGCCATCTTCGTGGACTTTGCGGCCTCCTGGTCGTCCTGCTCTTCCTTCACCTCCGGCTTTGGAACGAGGAGGGCGTCGCCGGCGCGCCTCTGTTGCTGCCGCGCTGGTTCGCGGATGGTAATGCCACCGCCGCTGATGCCGCGCCTCTGAATCGAGGTCGGCATCGCGTACTCGGGCTCCTCCTTCACCTCGCACTTCAGCACGATATATGGCGTGACGCGGTGCGAGGATGGCGTCGACCGTGCCGGTCCCGAAGAAGAAGAGTGCGAGGAGGATGGTAGCGGAGAAGGTGGCGTCTCTAACCTGGGGGCGTCGTTGTGGATGTCGTCGATGACGTCCGGGAGGGTGCGCCCGGGAACACCCTAGAAACGGAGGCGCCCCTCCTTGTTCCACGTGTTCCTCTTGCCGACAAGGCTGTCGGTGCTGGCCATGTCAGCATCGTACGACATCTGGAAGAAGTCCGCCCACCAGTCGTCGTTGCCGGTAGGGGCCCAGGTGGGATCGGCGTGCTCCTCGGTGCTGAGGCGCTCACGCTGGGCTCTGATCGTGTCCCTCCAACGCTCCGTGCCCAGCGGGACGCCGATTCTGTTGACGGCTATCCTCCCGCCGCCGCTGCTTGGCAGGCGAATGTCCGGCGGGACAGGGTACCTCGCGTGGTACAGCGCCCACGCATCCGTTGTAGGATAACGTTGCATAGAAAACAAAAATTTTCCTACCGCGAACACGCAATCCAAGCCAAGATGCAATCTAGAAGATGGTAGCAACGAGGGGGTATCGAGTCTCACCCTTGAAGAGATTCCAAAGCCTACAAGATGAGGCTCTTGTTGCTGCGGTAGACGTTCACTTGCCGCTTGCAAAAGCGCGTAGAAGATCTTGATCACGATCGCTCCGGCGCCACGAACGGGCAGCACCTCCGTACTCGGTCACACGTTCGGTTGTTGATGAAGACGACGTCCACCTCCCCGTTCCAGCGGGCAGCGGAAGTAGTAGCTCCTCTTGAATCCGACGGCACGACGGCGTGGTGTCGGTGGTGGTGGAGAAATCCGGCGGAGCTTCGCTTAAGCGTGCGGGATGTGGTGGAGGAGAGAGACCGCTAGGGTTTGGGGAGAGAGGGGGTTGGGCGCCGGCCCTCTGAGGGGTCCGGCCAAGGCTGAGGCTTGAAGTGATCAGCCCCCTCTCCTATGCCCCTCATTATATAGGTGGAAGCACCAAGAGTTCTAGTCCAAGTCTTCGAATAAGACCCCAACACTAAAACCTCCCATATGTGGGAAACCTACTCAAGGAGGGAGTCCTACCCAAGGTGGGACTCCCACCTTTCCTTGAGGTGGGTTGGCCGGCCACCCTAGGGGAGTCCACCTTGGACTCCTCCCCTTTAGGGTTGGCTGGTCATGCAAGGTGGAGTCCCTCCGGGACTCTACTTTCCATGGTGATTTCTTCCGGACTTTTCTAGAACCTTCTAGAACCTGCCATAAATGCACCGGATCATTTCCAAACTTGGAATATGACTTCCTATATATGAATCTTATTCTCCGGACCATTCCGGAACTCCTCGTGATGTCCGGGATCTCATCCGGGACTCCGAATAAATATTCGAACTCCATTCCATATTCAAGTTCTACCATTTCAACATCCAACTTTAAGTGTGTCACCCTACGGTTCGTGAACTATGCGGACATGGTTGAGTACTCACTCCGACCAATAACCAATAGCGGGATCTGGAGATCCATAATGGCTCCCACATATTCAACGATGACTTTAGTGATCGAATGAATGATGGCGTGTATTTCACACGTTCGTTGGGCAACCCCAAAAGGAAGGTATGATGCGCACAGCAGCAAGTTTTCCCTCAGAAAGAAACCAAGGTTTATCGAACCAGGAGGAGCCAAGAAGCACGTTGAAGGTTGATGGCGGCGGGATGTAGTGCGGCGCAACACCGGAGATTCCGGCGCCAACGTGGAACCTGCACAACACAACCAAAGTACTTCGCCCCAACGAAACAGGTGAGGTTGTCAATCTCACCGGCTTGCTGTAACAAAGGATTAACCGTATTGTGTGGAAGATGATTGTTTGCAGAGAAAACGAGTAGAACAAGTATTGCAAGCAGATTTGTATTTCGGTATTAAAGAATGGACCGGGGTCCACGAGTTCACTAGAGGTGTCTCTCCCATAAGATAAAAGCATGTTGGGTGAACAAATTACGGTCGGGCAATTGACAAATAGAGAGGGCATAACAATGCACATACATGACATGATAAGTATAGTGAGATTTAATTGGGCATTACGACAAAGTACATAGACCGCCATCCAACTGCATCTATGCCTAAAAAGTCCACCTTCGAGGTTATCGTCCGAACCCCTCCGGTATTAAGTTGCTAAACAACGAGACAATTGCATTAAGTATGGTGCGTAATGTAATCAACAACTACATCCTCGGACATAGCGCCAATGTTTTATCCCTAGTGGCAACAACACAACACAACCTTAGAACTTTACGTCACTCGTCCCGGTGTCAATGCGGGCATGAACCCACTATCGAGCATAAGTACTCCCTCTTGGAGTTAAAAGTAAAAACTTGGCCGAGCCTCTACTAGAAACGGAGAGCATGCAAGATCATAAACAACACATGTATAATAACTTGATAATTAACATGACATGGTATTCTCTATCCATCGGATCCCGACAAACACAACATATAGAATTACGGATAGATGATCTTGATCATGTTAGGCAGCTCACAAGATCCAACAATGAAGCACAATGAGGAGAAGACAACCATCTAGCTACTGCTATGGACCCATAGTCCAGGGGTGAACTACTCACTCATCACTCCGGGAGGCGACCATGGCGGTGTAGAGTCCTCCAGGAGATGAATCCCCTCTCCGGCGAGGTGCCGGAGGAGATCTCCAGAATCCCCCGAGATGGGATCGGCGGCGACGGCGTCTCGGTAAGGTTTTCCGTATCGTGGTTTTTCGCATCGGGGGTTTCGCGACGGAGGCTTTAAGTAGGCGGAAGGGCAGGTCAAGGGGCGTCACGAGGGGCCCACACTATAGGTCGGCGCGGCCGGGGCTTGGGCTGCGCCGCCCTATAGTCCGGCCACCTCGTGGCCCCACTTCGTGTGTTCTTCGGTCTTCCGGAAGCTCCGTGGAAAAATAGGGCCCTGGGTCTTCGTTTCGTCCAATTCCGAGAATATTTCGTTACTAGGATTTCCGAAACCAAAAACAGCGAGAAAACAGGAACCGGCACTTCGGCATCTTGTTAATAGGTTAGTTCCAGAAAATGCACAAATATGACATAAAGTGTGCATAAAACATGTAGGTATCATCAATAATATGGCATAGAACATAAGAAATTATCGATACGTCGGAGACGTATCAAGCATCCCCAAGCATAGTTCTGCTCGTCCCGAGCAGGTAAAAGGATAACAAAGATAATTTCTGAAGTGATATGCCATCATAACCTTGATCATACTATTTGTAAACATATGTAGTGGATGCAGCGATCATAACAATGGTGATGACATGAGTAAACAAGTGAATCATAAAGCAAAGACTTTTCATGAATAGTACTTCAAGACAAGTATTAATTAGTCTTGCATAAGAGTTAACTCATAAAGCAATAAATCAAAGTAAAGGTATTGAAGCAACACAAAGGAAGATTAAGTTTCAGCGGTTGCTTTCAACTTGTAACATGTATATCTCATGGATAATTGTCAACATAGAGTAATATAACAAGTACAATATGCAAGTATGTAGGAATCAATGCACGGTTCACACAAGTGTTTGCTTCTTGAGGTGGAGAGAAATAGGTGAACTGACTCAACATAAAAGTAAAGAGAATGGTCCTTCAAAGAGGAAAGCATCGATTGCTATATTTGTGCTAGAGCTTTTATTTTAAAAACATGAAACAATTTTGTCAACGGTAGTAATAAAGCATATGAGTTATGTACATTATATCTTACAAGTTGCAAGTCTCATGCATAGTATACTAATAGTGCCCGCACCTTGTCCTAATTAACTTGGACTACCGGATCTTTGCAATGCACATGTTTTGACCAAGTGTCACAAT
>NC_061511.1:124055630-124067748 GCF_022539505.1 Lolium rigidum
GGAGATCAGTGTGAAATTGCCGACGACCAATGAGTTCGCGTTCCCCGAATCGTCCCGCAAAGCGCGCCGGATCGAAGTTCAGGGACGTGTTTCGTTCGTGTCGCGTTTGGAGGATGTTGCTTTCCAGTTGCGTCCCCTAAACGCCGCCCCCAAATATTAAATAAGGGTGTGAAAACACAACTATTTATTAAATATGGCATACACATAAATATGTTTGTGGAGATTGTTTTCAAATTAAAATGCAACAAACAATAAAACAACAAATAAATAGGGCTAGATCAACCTGCCGCGGCATTTCCTTTGATTGTCCACAAATGCTCAACGAGATCAGCTTTAAGTTGACCGTGAACATTGTTATCACGGATCTCTGCGTGCATGGCTAGAAAATCAGCAAAATCTGCAGGCAACTCATGATCAACCTCCGCAAGAGGGCCTTGACACTCATACGGATCAACATGTGAACTGGCCTGATTCTTGCGGTCATCCTCGATGATCATGTTGTGCATGATCACACAAGCCTGCATTCTGGCGAAGGTGGGGCGGATTTGGCGCCGCGTTCTGGGACGCGCAGGCGAGGCGGCGGCGGCGGGACGACCGGCGAGAGTGCCAGCCGCGACGACGGTGCCGAGTCTCAGAAGAGATCACTCGTCGAAGCGGCCGGCAAATCCAGCGGCGGCGGAGGGGTGGGAGGCGCAGGAGGGAAGGAGCGACGAGAAAAAAACGAACCAACGGTTAATGGAAATAGTCGCCGACATGTGCGAGCCCGCCTCTCTTTTCGGTGCGTCCGGCATCCCCGGTGCGTCCCCTGTGGGGCGGGGACGACCTCGGGGCGCCGGACACCGCATCAGGGCACGCCGGACAAAAAGCGACTTTGGGGGACGCGGTTGGGAACGTTTTTTTGTCCAGCGCGCTCTAAATCCCTTTGAAGGACGGTTTGGGGATGCGACTGGAGATGCTCTTAGGCACGAAAATGGGGACGCCAATTTTTGGCAAAGCACCCGATACTCCCCATTTTTTTAGTAATTTCAGATATTAAAAAAATCCTCCAAGAAATCAAAGATGATCAAATACGAATATAGCATGACTAGTACTCGCTCCGTATCATACCTTGGGGCGTATAATTTTTTATTTATTTTTGCTCATAGCTTAAGGCGTGACCCCCATATGCGTCGATGGATCCCCAATTTGCCACTCTCCCCGTTCTCCTCGTTCACAAAAATCCCCATGTGTGTGAATCTACTTTCCTAGGAAATGGTCCATTTTAACCTCGTGGAGCGAGAGGTCAAGAGACATTTACCATTGTTTGGAAGATTTAACTCACAACTAATAGAAAGCTGCAAAAAGAAGCCCAACCCAAAATATTAGAGGTCCTTTTGCCACGTATCATTTCATATCGTGCCATTCAGATACGATCCTTATCTTAAAAGAATTTTAGGATAATATACAAACTTGGATGGATCAAACTGCAGCATATACTTTGATCTTTTGTTGCAACATTGATACATTTCTCTTGAAATATCCCAGAGTGGCTATGCCCTAGCTTATTAAGCTTAAAAAGGAAAGCGTCCAATATGTTGTTGGTAATATGATATTGGCATGGAGGGTTATCCCTACATTGAAAATCTTATATAGTTCTTAAATCCTATAGCTAGTACCCCCGCTTACCAAAGGACTGTGATAAGTTCCGAAGTGGGATATCCAAAACAAATTATTTTTCAAGGGCGGTATTGGAAATTCTAATAAAAGTTTTGTTCTCGGGCATCCACAAAGGTGGAGTGTTTACTCTTGGGTCGTACAGAGCCAATATGATATAGATCATACCGCGGTGTTTCTATTTCAAGTGATTCTATGTGAATAGTTAGCATTAAGTAAAAAAAAACTTGGTTAGGGAAGTGGATGTACAATCCAGCCACCTAGGTTCAAGTCCCTATGAACGCGGATTTGGGTTCTTATTATTTAAAAACAAAATCACTGTAGGGACTTCCCCTACTGTATTCCTTTCAGAAAAAAGTAAAAAACAAACAAACAAAGATAATAAGATTGACATGGTTCTTAACAGAGTCGACTATATTCTCTCTAGACTTGTCAATTCCATTCTATTTACATTTATCTTGCCATCACATAAGTGACCATCTTAGGTGGACAGACTGAGAGATAACGTTGTAGACACACTTAGAATAATATTTTTTACAGCTTGGAGATTCCTATCAAAGGGAATGTAATCTTATATTTCTCTCTTCCAAAACCAAGATGTACCAACATGATGATGAAAATATTTAGAAATGCCCAATAATTTTGAGCACAACAATAGACGTCCCAACCCACTTTGGTGTACCTCTATATCGAGCTATCGTGGGGACAAAAGATATGAAGGTAGACCAACAAATCTTATCTATCTAAGGACCTATTTGGAATTTGATATGAAGCTAAACCAACAAATTATCAAGACACGAGCAAAAATGTGGTGCAAAAGATACATTCCATTGTAAACAAAGGCAAACGGTCAAAGTCCTAAATAAGTTGTGGCAAAATTCAACTTTATGGCAGATAGTGGAATTCATTTGCCCCTAAACTTGGCTATATTTGGAATGATGTGGTATGGGGTGTATTTGTTACCTGAATAGTTGGGGGTACAACATATTTAATATGAAAATGCATGGCGTCCAAAACCACTAATTTAGCTGATAAATTTTACTTGCATTTTGTCAATTTTTATGTGACACATTACAACTTATCACCCTAGTTTCTACAACACGCTCTATAGCATGTAAATTTGGGCAAACAATATTGTGAATTGAGTTTCGAAATCACAAAGAGTAGATTTTTCTTGTTTGTATTTTTTACAACTCTCTATGCAACAACTTACAGTCCCTTACTGTAAAGTTTACATAATCCGTAATTTGTAATTTTAGGCAATAACATCGTAATTTTATCCTTGAAATCATGTATTGTGTAATGGATTTTATCTTCGCTTTGAAAGGACGAGATATCGCCTAGAGGGGGGCGGTGAACATGCGTTTTAAAAACTCTTACGGATTTGGCTTGTAAGAATGCGGAATTAAACTAGTGTTTAGTTTACAAGCAAAAACCCTAAATATGCTAGGCTCAACTAAGTGCAACAATAACAACTAGAGCTAAGCAAGATAGGCACAAGATATATGTAGCACAAGTGATAGCAAAATATATGTACTTCAAGCACGATGGCTATCACAAGGAAAGTAAGCTCGGGTATAGAAATAACCGAGGCACGCGGAGACGAGGATGTATTCCCGTGGTCCCTTCCTTTGCAAGATGGTATGTCACGTTTGGAGGGGTGGAGGTCCCACGAAGGATTCCCCAATGCCATGAAGCCTCACCCTATTCTCCGAGCCAAACCCACGAAGGATAATGACCCTTTCCTTATGGTTAGATTTTCCTCCACTCCGGAGATGGCAAGTTCCAAAACCACTTCACAAGCTCCACGAAGGAGAAGTCCGGGTCTCTTCTCAATCTTCTTTGAAGAGATCACCGGAGCACCAACCGCCAAGTCAACTAGGAGGACCCCCTCCAAGATAACAAGCTCACGGTCTCTCACTCGAACTAATCGTAGTTGAGAGCTCAACACTATGCAATGATGCAAAGCAAGAACACTAGATGTGTTCAAATCCTTCACACCCAAATACCACCAAAGCAACAAATGCTAGGATGAGATTAGAGAGGAAGAACAAAGAGGAAATCAACAAATGACTCCAAGATCTAGATCCAAAGGGTTCCCCTCACTTAGAGGAGAAATGGATTGGTGGGGATTGTAGATCTAGATCTCCTCTCTTAGATCCCTCAAGAATGAGCAAGAATCATGGAGGGGGGAATCAAGAGAGGGCAAGTTCTTCAAAGTCAACAATGGATGAGAGAGAGTGAAATAACTTTTTTTGCAGCCTGATACGTCCATTTTGCATCATTATTTTATATCATAATTTACTGTTATTCATTGATATCTTTTCATATTTAGAGATGATACTTATGTTATTTCATCTATTTTGCATGTTTCATGGTTATTGGAGAATCGCGCACCGGAGTCAGGATTCTGCTGGAAAAAACACCGTCAGAATGCAATATTTCGGAAGATCAACAACTGACGGAAATTATACTGAAAATCCTATTTTTCCAGAAGACGGAGGTAGCCAAAAGGAGGAGCCGAGGAGGGCCGCCATGGGCCCCCTCATAGGCCGGCGCGGGCCCCGCCACGGCCGCGCCGCCATGTGGGGAGGGGGCCCACGGCCCTCTCGGCCTCCTCTCCTTCGCGTACTTCTTCGTCCCGAAAACCTAAGCTCCGAGAGGATAGTCGCGAAGAGTCACAGCCGCCTGCGCGGGGCGGAAAACACCGAGAGAGAAAGAGCTCTTCGGCAGGCTGAAATCCGCCGGGGAAATTCCCTCCCGGAGGGGGAAATCGACGCCATCGTCACCGTCATCGAGCTGGACATCATCTCCATCATCATCACCATCATCTCCATCATCATCACCGCCATCTCCATCGCTGCACCTCGTCACCGCTGTAACAATTAGGGTTGGATCTTGATTGTTTGCTAGGGGAAACTCTCCCGGTATTGATTTCTACTTGTTATTGATGCTATTGAGTGAAACCATTGAACCAAGGTTTATGTTCAGATTGTTATTCATCATCATATCACCTCTGATCATGTTCCATATGATGTCTCGTGAGTAGTTCGTTTAGTTCTTGAGGACATGGGTGAAGTCTAAATGTTAGTAGTGAAGTATGTTGGTTAGTATTCAATGTTATGATATTTAAGTTGTGGTGTTATTCTTCTAGTGGTGTCATGTGAACGTCGACTACATGATACTTCACCATTTATGGGCCTAGGGAAATACATCTTGTATTCGTTTGCTAATTGCGGGGTTGCCGCAGTGGCGTAAAACCTAAACCCCGTTGGTATATCGATGCGGGAGGGATAGCAGGATCTCGCAGTTTAAGGCCGTGGTTAGATTTATCTTAATTACTTTCTTGTAGTTGCGGATGCTTGCAAGGGGTATAATCACAAGTATGTATTAGTCCTAGGAAGGGCGGTGCATTAGCATAGGTTCACCCACACAACACTTATCAAAACAATGAAGATTAATCGGCTATATGAAGCGAAAGCACTAGACTAAATTCCCGTGTGTCCTCAAGAACGTTTGGTCATTATAAGTAAACAAACCGGCTTGTCCTTTGTGCTAAAAAGAATTGGGCCACTCGCTGCAATTATTTCTCTCGCACTTTACTTACTTGTACTTTATTCATCTGCTATATCAAAACCCCCTGAATACTTGTATGTGAGCATTTACAGTGAATCCTTCATCGAAACTGCTTGTCAACACCTTCTGCTCCTCGTTGGGTTCGACACTCTTATTTATCGAAAATACTACGATACACCCCCTATACTTGTGGGTCATCAAGACTATTTTCTGGCGCCGTTGCCGAGGAGTGAAACGCTATTGGTAAGTGGAATTGGTAAGGGAAACTTTTACTGTACGTGTTGTTTTTATTTCTGCTCGTCGCTATAATTCATTATGGAGAGGTCTTCTCTTGAATTCCTCTTTGGAAAATCTACTACTACTGCAAAGGTAGTGGATGAGGCGCCAGGTGAGAAAGAGGTTCCATACAAAATACCTATGAAAATTATTGAACGTGTTGTGGATAACCGCTATGAAGGGGATGGAACTGTCCATCCTGGTGATCATTTACTTGTTTTTACATGAATTATGCGGGTTATTCAAATGTGCGAGTATTGCTATGGATGAAGTTAGGAAGAAACTATTCTCTATATCGCTGTCCGGTAAAGCAGCGCATTGGTATAAATTGTCGAAGAATAGGGATTCTCTTGATTGGGAGGACATTGTGCCTTTATTTTATTCTAAATTCTATCCTCCAAATGAAATTCACAAAGATCGGAATCGCATATATAATTTCTGGCCTCATGATGGAGAGAGTATTGCCCAAGCATGGGGGAGATTGAAGTCTTTAATGCTCAAATGCCCCATTCATGAGCTTCCTGGTAATATTATTATTGATAATTTCTATGCAAGACTTGTCTTTTCAAGATAAGACTTTCGTTGGATACTTCTTGTTCCGGATCATTTACACGCAACAAAGAAGAGTTTAAAAGGGACCTTCTTGATCGGATCCGAGGAGAATACTCGAAGGATGGGAGAACGACAAAGATAGAGAGTCAGGTATAAACTATGATTATAAATGCATTGAAGTTTTTATGGATACTGATAAATTTCGTAATATGAGTGCTACTTATGGTCTTGATTCTCAAGTCGTTGCGAATTTTTATAAAGCTTTTGCCTCTCACTTTGAATTGCCTAGAAAGAATTTTTGATAAGTATCATGAACCGTATAAAGATAAAATTGATCCATCTATAAATAAATGTGCTATAATTGAAACTGTTGATCATATTCTTCCTGAAGCTTATATTGAAAAAACTCCTTTCCCTGCTAAAATGAAGGAGTACTCGTTATAACTAGTGCGGTTAATAAAAGTGCAAAGAAACCTATACAACCTGAAGAACAAATAAAGGTTGAACCTGCTATTGCAATAGTTAAAGATCTTGTGACTGAAAATGTAGAAGATTGTCATATTATTTTCTGTGAAGATGCTTCTAATATTGTTTCGAATCCTAATAAGTCTAGGGAAGCCAGTGTTCCTATGCTCTCTGTTAGAATTGGTGATTGCTGGCGCAAAGTTGACGTGGGAGTTAGAGATCTCTGTGGTGTAACTTTTCTTCAGGTCCCCGGCAACGGCGCCAGAAATTTGCTTGATGCGTGTAGTTGACACGTCCGTTGGGAACCCCAAGAGGAAGGTGTGATGCGCACGGCGGCAAGTTTCCCTCGATAAGAAACCAAGGTTTAATCGAACCAGTAGGAGTCAAGAAGCACGTTGAAGGTTGATGGCGGCGGCGTCTCAGTAAGGTTTTCCGTATCGTGTTTTTTCGCATCAGGGTTTTCGCGACGGAGGCTTTAAGTAGGCGGAAGGGCAGAGTCGGGGGCCTGACGAGGGGCCCACACCACAGGGCGGCGCGAGCCCCTCCTAGGCCGCGCCGCCTTGTGGTGTCGCCACCTCGTGGCCCCACTTCGTATGCTCTTCGGTCTTCTGGAAGGTTCGTGGTAAAATAGGCCCCTGGGTCTTCGTTTCGTCCAATTCCGAGAATATTTCGTTACTAGGATTTCTGAAACCAAAAACAGCAGAAAACAGGAACTGGCACTTCGGCATCTTGTTAATAGGTTAGTTCCAAAAAATGCACGAATATGACATAAAGTGTGCATAAAACATGTAGGTATCATCAATAATATGGCATAGAACATAAGAAATTATCGATACGTCGGAGACGTATCAAGCATCCCCAAGCTTAGTTCTACTCGTCCCGAGCGAGGTAAAACGATAACAAAGATAATTTCTGAAGTGATATGCCATCATAACCTTGATCATACTATTTGTAAACATATGTAGTGAATGCAGCGATCAAAACAATGGTAATGACATGAGTAAACAAGTGAATCATAAAGCAAAGACTTTTCATGAATAGTACTTCAAGACAAGTATTAATAAGTCTTGCATAAGAGTTAACTCATAAAGCAATAAATCAAAGTAAAGGCATTGAAGCAACACAAAGGAAGATTAAGTTTCAGCGGTTGCTTTCAACTTGTAACATGTATATCTCATGGATAATTGTCAACATAGAGTAATATAACAAGTACAATATGCAAATATGTAGGAATCAATGCACAGTTAATCACAAGTGTTTGCTTCTTGAGGTGGAGAGAGATAGGTGAACTGACTCAACATAAAAGTAAAGAGAATGGTCCTTCAAAGAGGAAAGCATCGATTGCTATATTTGTGCTAGAGCTTTTATTTTGAAAACATGAAACAATTTTGTCAACGGTAGTAATAAAGCATATGAGTTATGTACATTATATCTTACAAGTTGCAAGTCTCATGCATAGTATACTAATAGTGCCCGCACCTTGTCCTAATTAACTTGGACTACCGGATCTTTGCAATGCACATGTTTTGACCAAGTGTCACAATGGGGTACCTCCATGCCGCCCGTACAAAGGTCTAAGGAGAAAGCTCGCATTTTGGATTTCTCGCTTTTGATTATTCTCAACTTAGACATCCATACCGGGACAACATGGACAACGAGATAATGGACTCCTCTTTAATGCATAAGCATGTGGCAACAATTATTATTCTCATATGAGATTGAGGATATATGTCCAAACTGAAACTTCCACCATGAATCATGGCTTTAGTTAGCGGCTCAATGCTCTTCTCTAACAATATGCATGCTCCAACCATAAAGGTGGTAGATCTCTCTTGCTTCAGACAAGACGGACATGCATAGCAACTCACATGATATTCAACAAAGAATAGTTGATGGCGTCCCCGAAGCATGGTTATCGCACAACAAGCAACTTAATAAGAGATAAAGTGCATAAGTACATATTCAATACCACAATAGTTTTTAAGCTATTTGTCCCATGAGCTATATATTGCAAAGGTGAATGATGGAATTTTAAAGGTAGCACTCAAGCAATTTACTTTGGAATGGCGGATAAATACCATGTAGTAGGTAGGTATGGTGGACACAAATGGCATAGTAGTTGGCTCAAGGATTTTGGATGCATGAGAAGTATTCCCTCTCGATACAAGGTTTAGGCTAGCAAGGTTATTTGAAACAAACACAAGGATGAACGGTACAGCAAAACTCACATAAAAGACATATTGTAAACATTATAAGACTCCATACCGTCTTCCTTGTTGTTCAAAACTCAATACTAGATGTTATCTAGACTCTAGAGAAACCAAATATGCAAACCAAATTAGCAAGCTCTAAGTATTTCTTCATTAATGGGTGCAAAGTATATGATGCAAGAGCTTAAACATGAGCACAACAATTGCCAAGTATCAAATTATCCAAGACATTTTAGAGTTACTACATGTAGCATTTTCCAATTCCAACCATATAACAATTTAACGAAGAAGAAACTTCGCCATGAATACTATGAGTAGAGCCTAAGGACATATTTGTCCATATGCTACAGCGGAGCGTGTCTCTCTCCCATAAAGTGAATGCTAGGATCCATTTTATTCAAACAAAACAAAAACAAAAACAAACCGACGCTCCAAGCAAAGTACATAAGATGTGACGGAATAAAAATATAGTTTCGGGGGAGGAACTCGATAATGTTGTCGATGAAGAAGGGGATGCCTTGGGCATCCCCAAGCTTAGACGCTTGAGTCTTCTTAATATATGCAGGGGTGAACCACCGGGGCATCCCCAAGCTTAGAGCTTTCACTCTCCTTGATCATATTGCATCATACTCCTCTCTTGATCCTTGAAAACTTCCTCCACACCAAACTCGAAACAACTCATTAGAGGGTTAGTGCATAATAAAAATTCACATGTTCAGAGGTGACACAATCATTCTTAACACTTCTGGACATTGCATAAAGCTACTGGACATTAATGGATAGAAGAAATTCATCCAACATAGCAAAAGAGGCAATGCGAAATAAAAGACAGAATCTGTCAAAACAGAACAGTCCGTAAAGATGGATTTTATTAGGCCACCAGACTTGCTCAAACGAAAATGCTCAAATTGAATGAAAGTTGCGTACATATCTGAGGATCATGCACGTAAATTGTCTTAATTTTCTGAGCTTCCTATAGGGAGGTAGACCCAGATTCGTGACAGCAAAGAAATCTGGAACTGTGCAGTAATCCAAATCTAGTACTTACTTTACTATCAAAGACTTTACTTGGCACAACAAAACTCAAAACTAAGATAAGGAGAGGTTGCTACAGTAGTAAACAACTTCCAAGACACAAATATAAAACAAAAATACTGGAGTAAAAACATGGGTTGTCTCCCATAAGCGCTTTTCTTTAACGCCTTTCAGCTAGGCGCAGAAAGTGTATATCAAGTAACATCGAGAGATGAAGCATCAACATCATAATTTGTTCTAATAATAGAATCATAAGGTACCTTCATTCTCTTTCTAGGGAAGTGTTCCATACCTTTCTTGAGAGGAAATTGATATTTAATATTACCTTCCTTCATATCAATAGTAGCACCAACGGTTCGAAGAAAAGGTCTTCCCAATATAATGGGGCAAGATGCATTGCATTCAATATCCAAGACAACAAAATCAACGGGGACAAGGTTATTGTTAACCATAATATGAACATTATCAACTTTCCCCAAAGGTTTCTTTTTAGCATTATCAGCCGAGATTAACATCCAAATAACAATTCTTCAATGGTGGCAAGTCAAGCATATCATAGACTTTTTTAGGCATAACAGAAATACTTGCACCAAGATCACATAAAGCATTACAATCAAAATCTTTGACTCTCATTTTAATGATGGGCTCCCAACCATCCTCTAGCTTTCTAGGAATAGAAGTTTCAAGTTTTAATTTCTCTTCTCTAGCTTTTATGAGAGCATTTGTAATATGTTTTGTGAAAGCCAAGTTTATAGCACTAGCATTGGGACTCTTAGCAAGTTTTTGCAAGAACTTTATAACTTCAGAGATGTGGCAGTCATCAAAATCTAAATCATTACAATCTAAAGCAATGGGATTATCATCCCCAAGGTTGGAAAAAATTTCAGCAGTTTATCACAAGCGATTTCAAGTAGTTTTAGCGAGTTTCGAGTAATTTTGCGCGCTTTGCACTAGGAGTAGAAGCATTGCCAACACCAATTATTTTACCATTGATAGTAGGAGGTGCAGCAACATATGAATCTTTAGCATTGCTAGTGGTGGTAATAGTCCAAACTTTAGCTACATTTTCCTCTTTAGCTAGTTTTTCATTTTCTTCTCTATCCCACCTAGCACGCAGTTCAGCCATTAATCTTATATTCTCATTAATTCTAACTTGGATGGCATTTGCTGTAGTAACAGTTTTATTTTCAATATCCCTATTAGGCATAACTTTCGATTTCAAAAGATCAACATCAGAGGCAAGACTATCAACTCTAGAAACAAGAATATCAATTTTATTGAGCTTTTCCTCAACAGATTTGTTAAAGGCAGTTTGTGTACTAATAAATTCTTTAAGCATGGCTTCAAGTCCAGGGGGTGTATTCCTATTATTGTTGTAAGAATTCCCATAAGAATTAGCATAACCGTTACCATTATTATAAGGATATGGCCTATAGTTATTACTAGAATTGTTCCGATAAGCATTGTTGTTGAAATTATTTTTTTTAATGAAGTTTACATCAACATGTTCTTCTTGGGCAACCAATGAAGCTAATGGAACATTATTAGGATCAACATTAGTCCTATCATTCGCAAGCATAGACATAATAGCATCAACCTTATCATTCAAGGAAGAGGATTCTTCAACGAATTTACCTTCTTACCTTGTGGAGCTCTTTCCGTATGCCATTCAGAGTAATTAACCATCATATTATCAAGAAGCTTTGTTGCTTCACCAAGAGTGATGGACATAAAGGTACCTCCAGCAGCTGAATCCAATAAATTCCGCGAAGAAAAATTTAGTCCCGCATAGAAGGTTTGGATGATCATCCAAGTAGTCGATCCATGGGTTGGGCAATTTTTAACCAGAGATTTCATTCTTTCCCAAGCTTGAGCAACATGTTCATTATCTAATTGTTTAAAATTCATTATGCTACTCCTCAAAGATATAATTTTAGCAGGGGGATAATATCTACCAATAAAAGCATCCTTGCATTTAGTCCAGGAATCAATACTATTCTTAGGCGAGAGATAGCAACCAATCTTTAGCTCTTCCTCTTAATGAGAAAGGGAACAATTTTAATTTTATAATGTCACCATCTACATCTTTATACTTTTGCATTTCACAAAATTCAACAAAATTATTGAGATGGGCAGCAGCATCATCAAAACTAACACCAAAAAACTGCTCTCTCATGACAAGATTAAGTAAAGCAGGTTTAATTTCAAAGAATTCTGCTGTAGTAGCAGGTGGAGCAATAGGTGTGCATAGGAAATCATTATTATTTGTGCTAGTGAAGTCACACAACTTAGTATTTTCAGGGTTGGCCATTTTAGCAATAGTAAATAAAGCAAACTAGATAAAGTAAATG
>NC_061511.1:124067848-124200275 GCF_022539505.1 Lolium rigidum
AGGCATTGTCGATGGTACACCCATGAAGTATACCCACAACAACTTCCATACTCGGTCACACGTACAGAGTCGATGAAGATCTTCCTCTCCCCGTTCCAGCAGGCAGTGGAGGTAGTAGATCCCCACGAAATCCTAGTAGCACGACTGCGTGGTGGTGGTGGTGGAGGGGAATTATTGCAGGGCTTCGCCTAAGCCGGAGCAGGAAGAAGCAAGAGGGAGGAGAGGTGGCGGCTAGGGTTAGAGGAAGGGGCAAGTGGCCGACCACCCCTCCCCTCTTTATATAGTGGGGGTTGGCTAGGGTTGCCCCCTTGGGCCCCCCATATAGGGCCGGTGCAAGGGGAGGGGGAAGGAAACTCCCCCCCAAGTCTTCCACCTTTTAGGGTTTCCCCTAAACCCTAGGGGGGTTGGCCGACCCGGGCCTTGAGGGTTGGTGCGCATGGTTCATTATGGTTAGGATGCACCACCTCGGCTCAGGTGGCCCCTATTGGGGTCGTGGGCCCACATGTGGCCCCTCTGAAACCTTCTAGAAACCCTCCGGTCAACCACCGGAAAATTCCTGAACTTTTCTGAACTCCGGAAAATAACTTCCTTATATGAATCTTATTCTTTGGACCATTCCGGACCTCCTCGTGATGTCTTGGATCCCATCCGAGACTCAGAACAATATTCGGTCTCCATCTCATATTCCATATCTACTTAAACAACATCGAACCTTAAGTGTGTCACCATACGGTTCTTGAACTATGCAGACATGATCGAGACACATCTCCGATAAATAACCAATAGCGGGACCTGGAGATCTATAATGGCTCCCACATATTCAACGATGACTTCGTGTTCGAAAGAACCATTAACATACGATACCGATTCCCTTTGTCACACGATACTTTACTTATCCGAGGTTCGATCATCGGTATCTCCATACCTAGTTCAACCTCATCACCGATAAGTACTTTTTACTCGTACCGTGATATAACATCCCTAGTGACCTAGTCACATGCTTGCAAGCTAATTGGATGGCATTCCACCGACAGGGTCCAGAGTATATCTATCCGTCATTTGGATGGATAAATCCCACTCTTGATCCATGCGCTTCAATTCATACTTTCAGAACACTTAATGCCACCTTTATAACCACCTAATTACGAAGTGGCGTTTTATGTCATCAAAGCGTACATCCGGTACTGGTGATTAACATGATTTTGTTGGTCGAAGGATTAGGTTACTATGTATTTGAAAGCTTGTAGCAAAACAAACTTAATGACTTGATCTTATGCTATGCTTACTATGGGTGTGTGTCCATCACATCATTCTCCTAATGATATGATCTTGTTATTAATAACATCCAATGTTCATGATCAGGAAACCATGATCATCTATTAATTAACAAGCTAGTTTAACAAAAGTCTTACTACGGGCTCTTTTATGTTTACAAAACACACAAGTATTAATATTTCCGGTTAATACAATTATAGCATGGGATGCAAACATTTATCATAAACACAAAAATATAATAATAACAACTTTATTATTGCCTCCTGGCCATATCTCCAACACTTTGACCATTTAGGACATTTTTTTACATTCACTATGTTTATGAAAACCCCCTAATAATGTAGGTTTATTGTCCCTCTCCTTCCCTAACCATTCACAAGAGGGTTTAGTCCTAATTCAAACGTCATATAATTTTACTGCATCGGCCACTTAGTTGCGCTTTATACCTCATAAAAAGTTAAAGATTATGTCCAAACCAGGGAGTTTGCTTTGTGGTATTTTCTTCTTATTTTTAGTCGCCTTTTATTAAAACTTGTATAAATTGCACAATCGTTTACTTCTTAACATAATTATAGTTACATTAGTTTCACATCCCTAAACCTGAATACCTTCCTAGCCCCAAACCATTTTTTTTTTGGAAAAACAAATGCATACAACACAGCCTTTCAGAGTTCCAGTTGACACAGAAGATCCCTCCCCCACACACAGAATAAAGAAGTCCTCAAAATGGTGGAGTATGGAAAATAAATCTCCACTTCCTCTATCTACAAACCCAAAAAGATAAAGATAAAAATCCATGGCAAAAAGAAATCCAAACGAAATGAAGCCGCCCTTTCTCTCTCTTACCTAAGCATCCGTCTCTAAATAGCAACACCCACCCATTCCTCCCCTGCTCCGCCCCCCTCTACAAGCCTCCTCCTCCTCCCTCCCCCATTATTCCCGGCCTTCCTCGCGCTCCCCGCTACCCGCTCCGCCCACCAATTTAAGCGCGCCTCTAGCCCTCGTTTTGAATCCGCTGACTGCACCCGGGGGGCCCAAACCCTAGCTTCGCCCGCGCCGCGCATGGGCAAGTACATGCGCAAGCCCAAGGTCTCCGGCGAGGTCGCCGTCATGGAGCTCACCGCCGCGCCGCTCGGGGTCCGCACCCGCGCGCGCGCCGCCCTCGCGATGCAGAGCCAGCCGCTCGACCAGGGGGACTACCTCCAGCTCAGGAGCCGGAAGCTCGAGAAGCCGCCACCGCCGCACAGAGAGCCGGCCGCGAGGAGGAAGGGCGCCGCGCCTTCCGAGCTTGCCTCGGCGGACCGGGCGGAGGCCGAGGCCGACGAGGTCTCCTTCGGGGAGAACGTGCTCGAGCTGGAGCCCGTGGAGAGGTGAGCTTGCCTCCTCCTGCACCGGTGGTTTCTTTGCTTTCTTGGTTCCCTTTTTTGGGGATTTTTTTTTACCGAGCTAGGGTTTAAGGTTTTTGTCGTACCGGCGGTTCCTACGCGATTCCTACGCGATTTTTACTGCTTGTATTTTGCGCTTATGCTCGGATTTTCTTTTTCTTTTGTCAATTCGGCCTGTTCGATTTCAGCTGGCGCGCGGCCTCGAATTTGGCGTGGATGCTATTTTCCCCAATATCCTTAACGTTTACGGTTTCTTGGGGATTTTATCGGCTCTTCTCGGTGCCCATTCTTTTGCTATTTGGGAAATTGCTTCTTCCGTGTTGCTAAAAATTCGTTGTTCATTTCCTTTTTCTTCCTCCGGTGTTGATGCTGAAGCCTCCTTTTCGTACTAATTTCTCGGCCCCTACTAGAAACTGGACAAGCTTCTTGAAATGATTTACTACTACTATTTACAAGTATAAATCCAAGAACCACTTCTCACCAGCCTATTTTTTACTCACAAATCAGTGTCAAGCCCCAGTTTATTTTATTTAGCCCCAATTTTTGCTTGTTTGTTTTGATTTTGTGAAGCTCGAGCAGCAATTTTCAGCTCAACTTATTTCACCCAAATCTCAATTAGTACAACACTAGTGGCGTACTTGGCCTCCTCTTAGTGGGGTTTTATCCAGCCTCCTTTTCCTTAGTGGGAGGGGAAAAGCATCCTCCTTTCCTATTGTTCTTTCCACCATTCCCCGCGGCCTCTCCCCTTGTTTTCTTTGCTTGGTTAATGGAGCTGGTAGGGACCTCTCAATCTTTTACCAATCAAAAGCCCTCGCCTTTTCTAAGAAATTTCTCACCACAAAAGCAACAACAGGCCTCACTTCTTGATGGGTTCTAGCCTGTCACTTCTTTGGTTTCTGGAAGGTGAGAAAAATGGCATGTCTCGGTAAAATCGCTTCCTGGTCTATGGCCCCAAAATGTCACCTTCATTAAATGTTGAGGTGAAAGGAGAGGTCCTCCCATCCCCCAGTGCCTGAGATTTGTGTATGTTTTTTTAGTTCACAGGCTAGAGAATAGGTAAGAAATCTAGGTATTGAGAATCATTTTATCAAGTATTACGAGTTGATAAGTATTGCGGTTATATTATCTTGTGGAACAGTGGAAGTAGGCGTAAACAGGTCAAAACCCCCATTTAGCTTCCATGTCTATGTTCGCATAGCGCCAATTGTAGCAACATGCATTGCACCATCAGCCAAAGTACTGCATTGTAGGGACAATGGGTGTAAGTAAGAGAGAGATGAACAAAGCTTAGCAGGCAGGAGCCTGTGCCATTTTTTGTTGTCATCTTTGGTGCACTATCAGGGCCTGCAGGTGCCACAGCTTGGATGTGTTTTGGTGGGGATGGCATGATCCAAGGACGCATTTATGAACCATCTGGGAGCTGTTTGCATCTCTAGCCATGGCCCGATTACACCACTTCCTCAATGGATTATGGTCCTGAACAGTAGTGGGTCTCCAATCCTTGCCTCCCCATGCATGGCCTAAACAGTAGTACTTCGAGTGTGGATGTGCGTGAATCTGAACACCGCGTGTCTAAAAATCGTCCAGGGCCCTCCAAGCATAATAGCCAGGTGCCGAGTCAGTGTGTGTTGTTGGGCCACACTGTTGGTGGCCGGCCTAACTTGGGCAGCAGCTTCGGATGCTGCGGCTCGAGTTATGGCTGGCTGGGGTAGAACCTGACCTACTCATGTGACCGGGAGCTTTCTCTAGCCATTAACCATTTTGTTGTTTCCTATGACCTTGTGTTTGGCTGTGTAGTCCTTTTATGGCATGTGTGAGATAGTTTGGTAGATATTCATTCAACAGGTGCAAATTCCATATTTTGCAGAACCTTGGACGATGCGATAATGTGTTTTTTTAACTGCCACTAATTCACCAGCGCAGTTGCTTTTTTCCTTTCTGTATATGGTTGTTTTTAAGTTTGAGTATGCGTCTTTGATTGGTTGCTAGCAGGAGTACCAGGGAGACGACACCCTGCAGCCTGATTAGGAGCTCTGAAACGATAAGCACTCCTGGATCCACCACAAGACCGAGCCACTCGAGTTCCCATCGCAGGGTGCAAGCTCCAGTACGCCATAGTATCCCAAGTTCAGCAGAGATGAACGATTTTTTCTCTGCTGCAGAGCAGCCGCAGCTGCAAGCCTTCATCGACAAGTACGTCATTGCCCGGTCCTCTCTCAGCATATTTTGTCCAGTTGCTCCTTATAAACTTTGATGATATGCATTACATTACACTAACTACATGGCTGTATGGATTGATAATTGATTTTCAGGTACAACTTTGATCCTGTGAACGACTGCCCTCTCCCTGGACGATACGAGTGGGTGAAGCTAGACTGATGATAAATTCAGGACAATAGTCTCACCATGTACCTCTCCGCTCCCTCCACCTTGGCATCGTGGCAGAGGCGCACACCGTCGTGCTGTTAGCTTTGTTTCTGCTGTAAAAATGTTAGGGTTAGCATGTAGTCCCAATGGTATTGTGTAACATACAGAAGTGATGCTGAGTTACACCCTAATCCCTCAACTCAAATGTAACCCTTAACAGCTCATTCTGTAATGACCACCTCCTCTAGGGCCTAGTCTTGTTACCAGGTGCAAGATTAATGTAGTAGAGCTAGATCATATTGTATCACAGTTTAACTTGTAATGTGGGCTGCAGTGTCATTGTCATTCCAGTGTTTGCTGCATTGCACCTCAATTGAAGTGCTGTAATTCTTTTCCTGGTATGTGAAAAAGCTGGTGCAATACTTCAAACTTGTGGCTGTTCTGTTCATCTGCCCTTGATATGCTGCCCTTGATATGCAGTGGCATCTTGCTCAGGCTCCAGGATATCACTGCCTGTACTATTATTGCTTCTATGCCTTGCATTTGCTATGCTCCATTGCTCATGCCCTCTCACCTTTCAGCTGCTGCGGCAATACATGAGGCTGGATTCCACTTGGAGTTCTCCAATGGGTGCCAACTTTTTTGTGTGTATTGTGTTGTGTGTCTCTGTGCTTAGTGGGTGATCCTTTCACTGTCCAAGCTGCCAATGCTTTTCACTATGATGGGTCATTTGGGCATGTTGCACTTGCACTGACACCCTCTCTCTCGCACCTTTTCTACTCTGCTGGTGAACTGCTAGTGGTAAAACAGGGTTCCTTTTGACAGTTCCTACCCTTTCACCCCCTTTTGGGGTGGGGCCTTTCACCTTTTCACTTACCATCTGGGCTTTCATTCTTTTTAGTTGAATGACAGTAGTTCTTATTGACCATTCAATCATAATATCTTTTGTATTGTGAAAGGGTAAATATGTTGACGGTACTGTTGGAGTCCAACCTATCAAGTGCTTCGTTAACATTTTATTTTTACTCTTCTCAGGTTTTGGCCGGTGGATCCAGTGCATCACAGCATCTCCAGCCGTGTCCCCCAAAGCGGTCTCTAAAGAGATTTGATGCGCGCCGGACAAAAAATTGTTTCCAGTCGCACGTTTGAAGGCCCTTTCCATCCGGCGTGGTCTAATACGGTGTTCGGTGCCCCGAGTCCGTCCCCACTACACAGGGGACATTCCAGGCACGCCGGACACAACGAAAAGCGAGACCAGGAGACGCGGGCTCGATGCGTCAGCGAACGGACACTCAACCGCCGCCTATGTAGCGACGGTGGAGTTGCCGGGAAAGGAAACCGTCGCATTGGCAACCGCGTCGATCGACGCGTGAAACGCCGGAATGGAGCGCGAACTCCGTGGAAGAGCAACCGTCGCTCTCTTCGATATCTGCGTCGCCATTCATCCGCGCTCAATAAGACCCCTACGTATGCACTTTCCGATCTACAACCGGCCGGCGTCATTCATCGAAAGCTCTCCTCTCTCACAATGAGCGACCTCCGTCAGCTGCCATCAGAAACCGACAGCGAGGGTAAGCCGCTGGGATGGCACCACTTGTGGGATAAAGCTACGACGCCTAGCAGCGATGATTCCTCGCCACCGGACAACGGCGAGGAATGGGAGGCCGAGGAGGAGGAGGAAGAGGCTGAGGAGGCGGCCCGGGCGAAGGCGGGGGTGGAGGCGAAAGCGAAGGCGCAGCCGGCGAGCACCGTCGATGACGAGGAGGACACAAGTTCCTCCGATGCGTCGAACGACACCGCCTCTTCGGAAGAGGTGACGAGCAGGAAGCGCCACCGTGAGGGCGACGAGGCGGGGCCATCAAAGAAGAAGTAGTTTAAATTTTTATATGTAGTTTGTTTATATTTTTTCGAAATTTTATATGTAATTTGTTTATGTTGCACCGCTTTGAATATTAGTACATCACAGCGTTACCTACACATCTTGAGAACTGAGCTCTAGCTCAGTGGCAAGGCAAGCGAGTGCGCAGCCAGCCCACCCGGGTTCGAATCCCCATGCGCGGTAATTTCGCAGCAGGGGCGAATAAACCGGGAAAGTCTCATCCTACCTAACAACGTATAGCCAAGGGAGGGATCATTCCCCCGTTGGTCAACGTTACCTACACATCTTCTATCTATTAAAATAAAAATACAGTATTTTAAAGTTTTAGGGGCGCGTTTGGGGGAGGCGGCTGGGGCGCGGCACGAAGGAAATACAACCCCAAATGATAAATCTAGCGCCGTTTGGGAGCCGCTTTAGGAGACGCTGCTGGAACAACGCTCTCAGTATCTATAAGAACTGGGCTTGAGAGACTGCATATGTTTCTTCGACAGTGACACATGACAGCATCCGAGGCCATAGAGCATGTGCTGTACCGAAGAACTAGTGATTTGGTGTCCATCCATCTTTCTGTGTTCAGGCACTCCACTTGTGCAATCTGCATAACTTACTGCTTCTGCATAATCTGAATCGCTTGTTATATGCAGGTATCAGTGAGAACTCTAAATGGAGACCCATGTAGCATGTTTTCCGAAAAGTTAAAAAAATCATCTTTCTCTTCAAATAATTCCGAAAAAAATCATACATATACATGTGGGTATCTACTGTCTAGTGCGTACATATAAATTTGATTGAATCATGTTATCATCTGTGACTTACGCAGGACTGACAAACCTGGAGGCCAAAACTATTTTTTTTTTGTAATGCCTACTTAGAGCCACATTTTTGTGTAGCCCAAAATACACGTGTTTTTTTAAAATGCACGATCACAGAAATAATATTCAGTTGTATGTACACAGATATTTTCTGAAATTTTGTAAATAGGATTTCCGGTTTTTTGAAAATAAAGGGCTCTCCGTTGCTTAGGAGCGATATGTCCGTGCTCAAGGCATCTGATCCTATATGTTCCTTGAAACAACTTTCGTTTTATATAAGCTGGTATATCAGCATGTAAGGGCAAATTTTGATTAAGAAAATATAGTCATTTCCAGCAGTTAGCTTATATTCTCACAATCGAAATTTTGCACCTTTGCTGCCACTCCTATTCTTAATGGTCTTAATAAACCTGGTGATGAGACGGTGCACACCCTGAAAAGTGTTTACCTTGGGAATGTCAAAACCCAAATGGTATGTGAGGCTAATCACTAATATGAAGGCTGTCAAGTACCTGTAAGGGAAAATTTTGTTTAAGAAAATATCAGGTGCCTGTCAAGTAAAGGAGTACTCCGCAAAGTAAAGAATGTAGTAACATCTTTTTCTTTAACATAGAAAAATGTACTATTTCCTCTGGCCCTAAATACTTGTAGACAGATTTTAGCCTACATTTTGCGTAAAATCTGCGATAAGTATTTAGGGCCGGAGGGAGTAATACTAATTAGTATGCATTAAACAGAAACATAACGCATCATAATATCACAGTAGAACTAATGGTGAATCAAAATAGTAATTCTTTACAATGGATTTGATGCAGAGGCTGGGGGAAACCCCCATTTCGAAAAAAAAAATTCTTTACAATGGATATGCTAATGATATCTTCTTGCTGCCAATATAAATGTTTGGTGAAGTATCAATGTTTAACAGTGTTTCTTTTGGAGGAATCAGTTCTGAATAAAATGCCAGGCACACAGATATAAGAACTTCAAACCAAGCCTGAAGCTCCTACCATGATTGCTCATGCAGCTCCTCCAATGTTGATACGTAATCTCTACATTCTAAAACACTGAAGCAACAGTGGGTGGATGTTTGTGGTGATGACAAAATCGGAGGTATCCTTTTGGTGCATCAGGAACTGCAAAAGACAAGAGGGGCTAAAAGTTCAGGTAAGAGTTGGAACTTGCCTATCATGCTTCATGTGTGATCTTAAAAGCTTCAACGTCCTGTTAAAAGAAAAGCTTCAACGTGTGCTTCATTCTTGCATGTCCAGTTGGTCCTATCATTGTTCTACTCCTCAGAACTTCCATTTTTCTCGGGCCATGGAAGGTGCATGATGTACTGCCAAAGTATCCCTTGTTGGACGCTGTGCAACAACGACTCGGGTTGATTCATCTCGATGGTTTCGTTAATGAAATGAGTGCCAAACTCCATCTTGTTACTTCATACGGCCATTACTGTTCAGTCACCAAATCCAGAACGTAGCACGGATGTAATGGCTCTCTTACAGTCGAAGGGTCCTTTGAATCTGTCAAGATTGGTGGCTCTTTTCGGCACAAAATGTGGTAATAACTTCTTCAGTACTTATTGCTGCTCCTCGCTCCTCAGAGGTTTGGAATTAAGCCGCGCTACGGACAAATTTAACATAAGCCTGTGCCACCTTCAGAAGCAGCAGCACCAGCAGGCTCTTGGCAGCATTTACAAGAGGTCCCCTCCGCCAAGGCACTTAACTTAACTAGAGGACGGATTATTTCATCAATTGCCTTTTTTGGTCAGGTTTTAAGAAGTTATTTGTAGTAACCACGATGCTTTGAGTGGAGGGTGTCGTACAATGTACAGCGTCCGTTGCAATGGACACAGAGAAATCAATTCATGCATGGTTCTGTGTCTAACTGAATGAGCACCAGACCTGGATTACTTACCAGACTGTCCTGCTTTGATTTCCTTCTTTTACATTCTATATATGAGTCCTTGTCAAGAAAGAGACGGTACAACAAAACATACAGCAATCTGCTAAATGTTGATTTTGTTCCTGTGCATCTAATCAGTGATTGTACAGCTAAGTTGCTGCGCCCATGGTGCAGGATTACTCCCCTATCTACTCTGTCAATCTTAGTTAGATGAAATATATACCTTTCAGAAGATACAGAAAGCAATGCAAAGCTTTGATTGTATGACACTTGCACTGTTGCACAAATTGCAGTATCCTCAAGCTTCCTCTTGCATTTAAGAAGTAAGATATCCTGACTGACAGGGAATGGAAAAGGCAATGTTATCTTGAATGCAAGCAGCAGGAAAACAGCAATAAACCTCCGATCTCTTGTTTGAAGAAACAAATTGATTATGTACAGCATCATCATCACCGTGCTTGATGTACCAATGGAAGTCCTCATGAAAATTGATAGCTTAAGAAGAGCTTTCCTATGATCGGCATGTGACAAGGTATCCGGAGGGAAATGTAAAGTCCATTGGGAGATGGTGTGTAGACCCAAAGAGAAGGGTGGTCTTGGGATCCTTAACCTCAAGAAGTTTAACGCAGCTCTTAGGTTGAGGTGGCTATGGCATGAATGGAAGAACGAGGAAAAGCCTTGGGTTGGGCTTGGGAACCCATGCACTCCTCATGACCATGATCTCTTTGCAGCGGCCACTAAAGTAACTATTGGAGATGGAAAGAAGGCCCTCTTTTGGGAGGCGGCTTGGCTTGATGGAACGAGACCCAAAGATTTAGCTCCACTTCTCTTTGCTCGTTCAAAAAAGAAGAAATGCACCGTGCATAAAGCTTTGGGAAATGATTTTTGGATTTCCCAAATAAATACCCATGATGGCCTCTCCTTTGATCACATTGCCCAATTCTACAAGCTTTGGGAAAGACTTGCTAATGTTCATTTGGACCCTCAAGCTCAAGACACAATATCTTGGAAGCTCACCAACGATGCTTGCTACTCGGCAAGATCGGCCTACAAAATGCAATTCTTGGCCCTCATTTCATCTCCGATGCCTTCCTTGGTTTGGAAGCCTTGGGCCCCTCCGAAGTGCAAGATCTTTGCTTGGTTGGTCCTTCAAAACCGGGTTTGGACGGCGGATAGACTTGCAAGGAGAGGGTGGCAAAATTGTGGCCTTTGTAAGCTTTGCAACCAACACCAAGAGTCGGGAGCCCACCTTCTTTTCAAGTGTCGGTACTCAATCCGGGTGTGGTCCAACTTAAAGAATTGGCTTGGTATCGATGATCTTGACCCAACAACTTGGCATGACTTCCACTCCGTCAAAAGGTGGTGGGTGGAGGTGATCCACAAGAGAGGACAATCAAGGAAAGCTTTGGCCTCTCTCGCAATGCTTGTCTCTTGGGAAATTTGGAAAGAAAGGAATGCTCGGGTCTTCCGTAACAAGTTCGTCACCATCGCTATGCTTGTGACAAAAATCAAAGATGAGGCAAATTTGTGGCGTCTAGCCGGTGCCAAGGCTCTAAGTAATGTAATGCCGCGAGAGTAGTTGCTTGTAATATTTGGTCTTGGCTTTTAGCCGAGACGGGTTGTAAAACTTCTAAAATCTTCTCCTTAATCAATGAAAATGGCAAATCTTTTGCCTTGTTTCAAAAAAAAAAGTACAGCATCATGGTACCACCAACTACTGTTAGCCATAGAGAATGGGTGTCTCCTAATAATGAAGAACAAGGTAAGAATTCCATTTCCCTAGAACGCCTCTGAAGAACCTGACAGCGATGTGGCTCGTTTTACTTGGACCAATTCAATTCTGAAGCTGATTATTCAGATGTAACATCACATGGATCATCGCTTCCTTCCACAAGTGTACAGTTGCACATGAAACAACTAATCAAGCCGTCCAAAGGGGAAAAAAAAGGATGAGATGAGATGAGATGATTTGTCAGGCATGCGTGTACTGCAGGGCACCTCGATGGAGAGACGAAGAAGCAGCTCATTGTCCGGGGGGTCATGGCCTGCGCCACATAAACAGTGAGAGCCAAAGGAGTAAATTGGCATCTTAATTTGGTGCGTGTGTGCAGTCATCAATGGCGAGATACAGCGTAGTAGACATGTACTGCTGCGGCTACATCATTCATGGAGTTTCCTTGACAGCACTAGACTGGTGCGTACCGGGCGCCGGTACAACTCCAATTCACTGCTCCATTTGCTGCACTGTCGGCCTGACTGCTTGTGTGGGAGTATGTATGTATGCGCACAGATCAATCATCTCCTCTCCTGCTCCAGTGGTATCTGTGTGAGAGCGTCTGCCTGGAGGACCGAGAAGCGAGAATGCTGTTGCCAGGGAAGAATCATTTGTGTGGATTTCTGTGTGTGATGGGACTTCTGCCGGGGCGTCTGCTGCGTCAAGTCGCTGCTAATGCAAGGTGCTGCGAAGATAATTGAATATTAGTCGGTCATCCACGGAAGATCAGTGAGAGCAGCAAGAGTCGGCATAGATGTTTTGTTAGGCAGAGAGTAACTTGTAGTAGTAGTGGATAACAACGAAAAAATATATCATGAAATATTGGAGAGCCTAATTGAAATTTTGTGAGACTCCATGTAAGACCCTCATTCTTAGTGCATCTCCAGCGGCGCGACGCATTTTATTGTCCGCGTTGTCCGCGCGTCCGTTTGCGTCTGGGGTGGCTCCAGCAGGGCGACGCATTTTTATTTCTATTTTTTTCTCTTCTCCATTTAAACATAGTTCCAAATATTATATATTGGAACATGATTTTACACATACATAGGTGAGCTGTCTCGCCGTCCCCCTCGTAGAGGAAGGTGAGCTGGCAGTCGGGCTCGAGCGCGAGGTCACGGGCGAACTTGTCCCACCCCGTGTGCAGGTACATCTTGCCCTGCCCGTCGAACAAGACCTCCACGGTCCAGCGGCAGAAGTTGCAGCTGGCCTCCCGTAGCTGCAAATGCGCCGGCTCGACGCCATCGACGAACTTATCCGGGAGCCGCTTGATGCCGAGTGGGTCGTCGTCAATGCGGAGGACGAACTCGAAGCAGCGGTCCTCCTGCGAAGACGAGGAGGGCGCATGTGACGTCGAGCGTGGGGCCGTAGCTGCTCCACCACGGCGGCCCCTCCCCCGGCCCCGGGGGCGCCAAGGGCCGCGGCCTCGACCGCCTCGCTGGCCACCAGGACCGGCCATGGACTTCCTCGCGGGCCTGGCTGCGTCGTAGGAACACCTAGGCGGCGCTACGGTCGAGCTTTGTGGCGGCTAGGGTTTCTTTGGAGGAGTGGATGAGGAAGAAGAACGCCCCCCCCTTTATATAGGCCGGAAGGCATGCGGTGGCCACGGGACGCGTGGCGTCGCCATTAACGTGGTTGACGGAGGTAGGCTGCGGCCGCTCGGCAGCCGTGGCATCGCCATTAACGTGACGCAGACTGCCGAAGCGACGCAGTGGCGCCAGTCGCTGGCGCGTTTGAGAAGACGCATCGACGCAGGGTCGCTGCCAGACGGGCCCGACGAAACGTCCGCCGGACACGAGCAGACACTTTGCGCGTCCGTGCAGCGTCCGTAGAGACGCATCCGACACGCATATTTGGACCAGGTTTGCGTCTTCGCGGACGATCCAGTCACTTTACGTCGCCATTGGAGATGGTGCCAGACGCATTTCCGATCACGACGGACGAAAACGGTCGCTCAGTGTTCGTTTATGTCCCGCCGCTGGAGATGCCCTTAAGGATGTAGATCCTCGATAACCATGTACTGAAAATCCTGGTTGATTTGTCGTTTTGGTCTGTTTTCCTGTCCAAGTACCGGCCCACCACCATTTGGTTGATTTCGTTACTCTGTCAACTTGGCTCCACGGGATATGGCACCCTGACCGGTAAATAGCTCAGCCGCCAGCCCTGGG
Source organism: Lolium rigidum (assembly GCF_022539505.1). NCBI lineage: Eukaryota > Viridiplantae > Streptophyta > Magnoliopsida > Poales > Poaceae > Lolium > Lolium rigidum. Next base: position 124,081,408 of record NC_061511.1, read on the forward strand.
GGCGTCTCCTATCGCCGCCGACGAGGACCGCACTCAAAGTGCGCCCCTGGCATAGGGTGAAGAGCACACAACAGGCCTGTGCTCGCTGCGATGCGTATTTCACTCAATTATGTGCTACGACTACGGATGTGTAGAGCTTCTGGTTGCCGAGTGTCAAGCTCAACCCTACCTCGTCGACTAGCGGGCCTCCGGCGAGGAGAAGGGGCTCGGAGGGGGATCTATAGGTGGTGAAGGTGGAGTAGCCAGAGGTGGACGCCTCCGACGATGAAGAGAACGCCTCTGATGACGAGCAGGTGATGCAGTAGGTTCTTGAGCGATTGGTGCGCACAGCCGCACACGAGGAGATGCGCCGCCACGATATCGCGTGGTACAACGACGAACAGCTCGAACGGGGCCTCCGCACCAGTGAGGTGCACGAGGCGCAGTACCTCTAGTGGCGTCGATAGACCCGCCTCCAGAACTTCGTGGATGTTTCCTCCTCCGACAAGGAGTGAACACCATCCCGATGAAACCCCCACCGTTGTTGACATGTCCCAGTGTCCCGCCGTCACCGACGACCACGGTTTGTGATTAAGGTTAGTAATTCTAGGATTTCACCTAATTATCTGGTTGTAATGTGAACTATATTTGGGTGATGATGAACACTCTTGCAATGGAAGATGAAAAACTCTCACGAACCCACTTTTTTCAAATTGGTAGCTCCATTTCCGGCATCAGCTCTGGCAGATAATTTTTCACACTGCAAACATTTTTATCGAAATCCCCAAACTGGTTATTCTGTTTGCAGTTTTAGATGATGTTTTAGAGATGCTCTTGGTAGCATATGGTTTCCACGCAAAAATTCGAGGTTTCAAGTTACAGTAGGATAACGTGAGCATAGAGAACCATCACGTACTGTAGTACTAGTAGGTGCTACATAGAGAAGAACAATAACTTAAAAAAAATGGAGAAGAATGGTTTCCAAAAAAAAAATGGAGAAGAAGTGGAGTCACATGTCTGTGGAACGAGGCCCAAGCTGGCACGTCCAAACAAGGGCCGGAGGATCCTCCGGACAGCAGAACGGCCCAACGAAGCTTAGGACAATTTAACATAACAAGTTAAGCTCAAAAACAAAAAACAAAATTTAACATAACAAGTATCGGGACAATGTCTCAATGGTTATACCTTTAATACAAACATGGCAGTTAGCCCAATCTATTCGTTAGAGGAGAAAGAAAATGGATGGTGTGATTTTTAAAATTAATTTTGAGAAAGCTTATGATAAGATAAAATAGCCTTTTCTTCAACAAGCCATGCGTATGAAAGGTTTTGACCCTACATGGAGTAAATTCATAGATCAATTCGTTAGAGGAGGAAGTGTGGGGATCAAGGTCAATGATGATATTGGTCATTATTTTCATACCAGAAAAGGTCTCGACAGGGTGATCCATTTTCACACATGTTATTTAACATTATTGCAAATATGCTGGCCATCCTAATTGCAAGAGCAAAGGAAGATGGCCAGATTGGAAGTCTAATACCTTATCTTATTGAGGGAGGGATTTCGATTCTGCAATATGCCGATGATATCATCCTCTTCTTGGAACATGATATTGAGAAAGCTGTTAATATGAAACTAATATTACGATTCTTTGAAGAATTGTCAGGTTTAAAAATAAACTACCATAAGAGCGAGATTTTCTGTTTTCGTAGGGCTAAGGACGAAGAGGAACAATATAAACAGTTGTTTGGTTGTGAATCTGGTTCTTTGCCGTTTATATATTTGGGTATACCAATTCATTATAGAAAACTCAAAAACTCTGAATGGAATCCTGTTGAAAGTCGTTTTGAAGGAAAACTTGGATGCTGGGCTGGAAAGATGTTATCATATGGGGATCACCTTGTATTAATTAACTCTGTTCTCACTAGTTTACCTATGTTCATGCTATCATTTTTTGACATACCTAATGGGGTTAGGAAGAGATTAGACTTCTTCCGATCACGCTTCTTCTGGCAATCAGGGAACTTTCCAGTCAAGTCTATGTATTCTCATATGTTAGATGGCCATACAAGATATCTCCGTAAATATTTATGGAAACTTAAAATCCCACTTAAAATTAAGATCTTCATGTGATTCCTTAGCAAAAAAGTACTTTTGACTCGCGATAACCTTGCAAAACGGAATTGGAATGGAAATACAAAATGTTGCTTCTGTAACACTGAGGAATCAATTGTTTATTTCATGTCCTTTTGCTAGACTTGTGTGGCGAGTAGTGTTTGCTGCATACAATATTCCACCTCCATCCAATATCACAAATATGTTTGGGAATTGGCTTAATGGAGCGGATAAAACAGATAAAGCTAGGATTCACATTGGTGTTTCAGTTTTATGTTGGTCCATATGGAATTGCAGGAATGATATTGTTTTTAACAAAAAAGATTCTACTATTTTTTTGCAGGTTATTCGCACTATGGTCCACTGGATCCAGACTTTGGCGCTTCTTACTCCTGGAGGACCAGCGGGAGTGCATGGTTTCTGGATGCAACCTCCTTCAAATGGTTACCCAGGATATTTTCTACCATGCTACTTGGCGGCCTATTAAGAGATTGGAAGATGCTTAGACTGCTTAGCATGCTTCTTATTTTTAGATGGTTGATTTTTGTAGTAACCCTCGTTGATCCATGAACTGTAACTCCTGAATATTCACTTTTTTTTAATAAAAGGCTTTGTGCATCAACCGATGGAGAGGCCGGGGATATACCCATTTTGAAAGAAAAAAAGTTAGCCCAATCTATTACTCCCTCCATCTATAAAACATATCAAAAGTTAAAATAAATTTTAATTTTAATAAATTTATAACATTCTTTTATGGATAGAGATGGTAGATGTAACTGCATCATCATATACTGTGTATGGAAATGATTGAGACTATATAAAATAGGGTGATCAGTCCTGGAGTAGTGGATGTTACCATCTAGTATGATTTTATCAAAATCCAGTTTAAACATGTACCTAGAAAAACGAATAATATAGTTTTATTTTAGGGACCACCCATGTTTTATTAACTCATAACAAAGTTGGTACAATCAGCCTAGAGGCTGTGAGTAAGAAAAGCTGGACTAACTTCTAACCAATCGGTATCTAAGAAATTATCATATGCAAGCCTTGCACACTCATGAGCAATAGTGTTGGCCCAACGACCAACAAAAAAAAAGACTCAAAAGATGATATGAGCTCATCGACCTCACTAAACACATGAGTAATCACACAACGCTGATTGTATCTCCCCTTCCACAGCTTCACCAGTTCTTCACAATCCGTCTCACAAATGATCCGACTGTAACCTTGTTGAATGGCAAAAAGGATAGCATCTCAGAAAGCCAGTGCCTCAACCGATAGGGGGTCTTAAATGTCATTGTAAACATGACACCATGCACCTCTAAATCTGGTCACATCCCTTACAACTCTGCCGCCTCCCGCTATTCCTGGCTCCTCATGAATTGCGTCATCAGAGTTCAATTTGACCAACCCCGGTATTGGACCATGCCAAGTATACGGTGGCCTTTCAAACTTCGCCTTTTGTTCCTTTTTCTCTCCAACATGCTCATTGTTTTCAGCTATACCATTCATTGTTTTACTATGATCATAGCCTATGACATCATGGGTCCATCGATTTCTCAAGTCCCAAATAGTTGACATAATCGAGATCCGCCTCTCTTTATCTCCCTGAATGAACATAGGATCTGATGTCTACGCACGCTTCTACTCTTGTAGACAGTGTTGGGCCTTCAAGTGCAGAGGTTTGTAGAACAACAGCAAGTTTCCCTTAAGTGGATCACCCAAGGTTTATCGAACTCAGGGTGGTAGAGGTCAAAGATATCCCTCTCAAGCAACCCTGTAATTACGATACAAGAAGTTTTTGTGTTCCCAATACACCCAATACACTTGTCAGGTGTATAGGTGCACTAGTTCGGCGAAGACATAGTGAAATACAAGTAATATGGACGATTATGAGTGGTAATTGAAATCTAAAATAAAAATGGCCACATGCAAACATGTAGCATAACTGATTGTAAACGGTGTTTCAATGCTTGGAAACAAGGCCTAGGGATCATACTCTCACTAGTGGACACTCTCAATAATGATACCATAATTGAATACATAGATATTATCACTTCACTATGCTACTCTGAACTACTCTCCGATTTGATAATAAACAAAAATTCATTGTGTAGGTCTGCATAAGCATTCCTTAAAGTTTGCATTCCAAATCTATGGACACCTCACGATGTCACTTTGAGCATACAAAGATGGTACTAACTAGACACCACAATATATAAGTATTTCTATAAATTAAGCATAAGAAACAAACACGGTGTGCACACTGTCACCTTCACACCGTTGGACAAGGTGTCCCCGGAGATCACATAATAAAACCACTTGAGTAGAACAATAGTTGAAGAATAACATCTACTTATTCAACTAGATTACAAAGCTCATGATCACATAAAGATCATACATGGAGAGATAGATAGACCACATAGCTACCGGTAAAGCCCTCAGCCTCGGGGGAGAACTACTCACTCCTCATCGTGGGAGTCAGCAACGGCGATGGAGATGGCAGTAGGATCGATGGAGATGGCTCCGGGGGCAATTCTCCATCCCGGTAGGGTGCCGGAATAGAGACTTTTGTCCCCTGAATCTTGTTTGCGACGGCGGCGGAGCTACGGAACTTTTCGTGGATGGAGGCCGATTCATTTAGGGTTTTTGCGTCGAAGGGATTTTATAGGCGAAGGGGCAAGGTTGGTGGAGTCCAGGGTGGCCCACACCACCCCTTGGCGCGGGCCCTCCTCTAGACTCTGTCTTCGTTACGGAAAAATATTGACTTCGGTTTTTGTTTCGTCCAATTCCGAGAATATTTCCTGTACAATTTTTCTAAAATACAAAACAGCAGAAAACAGGGAACTGTCACTGTGGCATTTTATCAATAGGTTAGTGCCGGAAAATGTATAAAAGTGCAACAAAGTGTAAACAAAACATATATAAATTGAGGTAAAACAAGCATGGAGCATCAAAAATTATAGATATGTTTGCAACGTATCGATATCCCCAAGCTTTACTCATGCTCGTCCTCGAGTAGGTAAGTGATAACAAAATAATTTTTGAGGTGACATGAAGCCAACACAATCTTGATCAAGTTATTATAAAAGCATTGTGAGCTGAGATCAAAGTACTCTAAACATAGGCATGATAGATATAATTTTAACAATAGAACTTAGCAACTATGTTACAACATGAGAAGTATCTCAAACAAAGATCATGAATAATAGTGCACTGAAATAATTTGTTTGTATTTTAGCATAGAGCAAACATAGAAAAGTGGTATTCAGCTTGTCCTTTATGAAGTAGCAAAACATAAATGGAAGAACACCTTTAATGTTCAAAGGGTGACTAGATACAAGTAATTTGAGAACAAGCAATATCATAATCATGAACCAATCAATAATAAATTTGGGACTATGCGCATTATACTCAGAATGACAACTATGCTCTCTTAATTGGTGCTAAAGTAAGAAGATGAAGACTCAACATAAAAGTAAAAGAAAGGTCTTTCGTAGAGTAAGCAAGATTAACAAATTTTATAAACCTTCCAAAAAGTATGGTTCTCATTAGCTTCGAGCTCTCATTACCCCTATCATAAGCATCTTGAATGGTTAAAGTTAATGTGAGGGCAAATATGAGTTATACGCTTGACAAATCACAAGTTGGTGAAAATCTCGTGCCCCTTGAATACGAGTACCTAAACCTCATGCTACTCAACTTAGGTCACAAATAAGTTCTTGTCATTGTAAGTATACATGTATCATCTAAAACGCCAACGGGGTACCTCCTACCCCATGGTATGGAAGTACTCTTGTAGGAGAAATCCCATGCCAAAATGACAAGACAAACATGCAATAAGCATCTCAGCAATCCTTTTATTTACTATGGGTATAGATTTTTATTGAAGATGCTTCATAGAATGCTCACTATGGTTCGCTGCAAATTTCCACCATGAATGATGCATGGCTTAGATTAGCGGTCCAGGCGTTTCCCTAACATATATACAAACTCCATGGACTTACAAGTTTCCATTTTATTTCGCACCGCTAGCATTCCATAAACAAAAGAACATAACATCAACTAAATAGGAATAAGTGCAATGTTGAAAGCGTTCCCCATGAAAGCATGGTTGTGCTAACTCCCAACTCGCAATTTGCAAACATATAAACTTCATAAGATAGTCACAATGGCTCAAGTTTATTAAGTGCAAGAAAGTAAATGTGCCATCAAGTTCGTGAGAGCTTTACTAACTAATTTTCTCATGACAAAATTTAATTTGGAAGATAAATAAAAACATGATGAATATACTTGGAGTATCAATAATGCTAGTAGGTAGATATGGTGGACATAATTGGCAAACTTTGGTTTTTGGTGCTTGGATGCACGAGTAGAATTCATACTAGGTACAGGCGAAGGCTAGCAAAAGACCGGGAGCGACCAACTAAGAGAGCAATAATGGCCATAATCATGCATAGCGGGAAAACATTATTAGTCAAAGCATAAAGTGATATTACAAGTCAAAAACTAAATGATCATAGAGGTTTTAGTTGACTGGTTTGTAGTCATAACATGGTATAAACATGTGCCAAGTCAACCCAAATAAAGCATCAAAGGACAATACCACAATATTATGCTTTGTATGATGGAAAAAAACATGATTCTTTCAATGACACATTATGCACTCTCAGCTATTTGAGACAAGTCATGCTACAACAACAAATACTAAGCATATAATACGAATAACATCCAACATGACATGCCAAAGTCTATGCCAAAATCTAGAAAAACTTCCTTTAATTTGCATCCCTATAAGCATGAAACATTTTACTCGTCTCCAACACCAATCAACTTATTGAAATAGCTCTCAAAGATGAAAATAAATATGGACCAGAGAGCTAATCATACATAAATAAAGAATACTAATAAGCTCTGAACATAATATGAGTGAAAAAACCAGAACTAAACGCAGTACTAGCAAAAGAGAACACTCACAGAACAATAAAAGTGAAAACTAGAGTGTTCTATGCAATGAAAACGGAGCGTATCTCTCTCCAAAACAAATATGCTGGGATTCAACCATATGCTACAGAAAACAAAACAAAGGAAAACTAAAAACAAAAATAAATATGCTCCAAGAACAACACATACCGTATGAAGCAATAAAAATATTGCGCATAGAAAGATGACATGTTGCTTTGTTGATGAAGAGGGGATGCCTTGGGCATCCCCAAGCTTTGACTCTTGTACCTCTTGGATATTTCTTGGGGTGACATGAGAATCCCCAAGCTTGAGATTTTGTCCATTCTTCATCCCATTACATCATTCTTCTCTCCCTAGATCTGGAAAACTTCCTTCATACAAAACTTCACACAATTTTTTATTAGCAGCATTAGTACAATCAAAATAACAAATTCACTTGGGTTCAGTTCTAACATATATAAAACATCTACTAAATCCTTAGCTACTGTAGAAACTTCATTAAAAATTTCTTTCTCTCAAAAGAACTTAAAAAGAAAGAGATTAAGAGGCAAATGCAAATAGTGGCAGAAATTTGTCAAAACAAAACAGTAGGTAAAGATTGATTTTTTAGAAAATCTTCTGTTGCTGAGATCGAAAAGTGTTCAACTAACGAAAGTTAGATAATAACCTAAGGCATATTATCAAAAATTGGTAGCTCAAAATTACGTTTTGTCTGGGATTACGAATATTTATGGTGACATTACAAAATCTGTTTCAGGGCAGCAACTTCCCTAAATCTTACTTTCTTCCTATTAGAGACTATTCTTGGTACAAAAACGAAATAAAAACGATAAGGAGAGGTTATTACAGAGGTAATAACTTCCAATACTCAACAAAAGAAAATTACATAAATAAAACATGTGTTATCTCCCAAGAGTGCTTTTCTTTAACGTCTTTGAGCTAGGCTCAGTAGTTTGAGAAGATGCTCACATAAGAAATATGAATTGAAGCAAAAGAGAGCATCTGAAAGAGCAAAGTCTAAACCCCGGGTTTTGTGTGTTTGATGAAAACACTTGAGTAATCTCACCGTGTGCTTTGAGTATCATTGTTAGATTTGCAAGTGCACGGTGACCTCGTTGGACATGTCAAGATCGGAGGACTGAAGCGTAGCTTATAGGTTTTCTGGTTTTGTGTGTGTATCTCGAGGTGACATGGCTGGAGAGAAAAAGGGGAGAAAACCAGTTTTTGTCAGACCAGTACGTACTACCGGTACTAGTAGCGGTAGTACCGCTACCCCTACTAGTACCGCCCACGGTACCGCTCTGTAGTTCTGCGCTGGATTTGACCCACAGTACGAGTTACGGTACCTCTGCGGTACCTGGAGCGGTAGTACCGCTTGCGAGCGGTAGTACCACCCATGGTACCGCCCAGGTACCGTAACTAGTTACGGTAGTACCGCTTCGGTACCGCTGTGGTACTGATACGTCTCCAACGTATCTATAATTTCTGATGTTCCATGCTTGTTTTATGACAATACCTACATGTTTTGTTCACACTTTACATCATTTATATGCGTTTTCCGGAACTAACCTATTGACGAGATGCCGAAGTGCCAGTTCGTGTTTTCTGTTGTTTTTGGTTCCAGAAATCCTAGTAAGGAAATATTCTCGGAATTGGACGAAATCAACGCCTAGAATCTTATTTTTCCACGAAGCTTCCAGAACACCGGAGAGAGACCAGAGGGGAGCCAGGGGGCCCCACACGCCAGGGCGGCGCGGCCAAGGGGTGGGGCGCGCCCCCTATTGTGTGGCCCCACCAGGGCCCCTCCGAGGCTGCCCTTCCGCCTACTTAAGGACTCCGTCGCGAAAACCCTACACGAATAAGCCACGATACGAGAATAGTTCCAGAGCCGCCGCCATCGCGAAGCCAAGATCTGGGGGACAGAAGTCTCTGTTCCAGCACGCCGCCTGGACGGGGAAGTGCCCCCGGAAGGCATCTCCATTGACACCACCGCCATCTCCATCGACGCTGCTGTCTCCTATGATGAGGAGGGAGTAGTTCTCCCTCGAGGCTAAGGGCTGTACCGGTAGCTATGTGGTTAATCTCTCTCCCATGTACTTCAATACAATGATCTCATGAGTTGCTTTGCATGATTGAGATCCATATGATGAGCTTTGTAATCTAGATGTCGTTATGCTATTCAAGTGGATTTTACTTATGTGATCTCCGGAGACTCCTTGTCCCACGTGTGTAAAGGTGACAAGGTGTGCACCGTGTGGGTCTCTTAGGCTATATTTCACGAATACTTATTCACCGAGTTATGATTTGAGTTGGATGTCTCTATGAAATTGTGGTGTGTTAGTACCTCCTATGAATGCTCACAGTGACAGCGTGGGGTGTTTATTAGTACTTCGGAATACATCTTTAAGGTTTGCCTACATGATGAATTAGTGTTCGTTATCTTGCCAAAGAGTAATTCAGAATCGCATAGTCAAGTGTTTATTTATATTCCTTTATGATTGCAATGTTGAGAGTGTCCACTAGTGAAAGTATGATCCCTAGGCCTTGTTTCCGAATAGAAAAGTTACACCACAGAGAATTGCCTCCCACGTCAGCAAGCTATTTTCTGGCACCGTTTATTTACTGTTTTACTGCATCTTTACTTCCTGCAATATTACCACCATCTATACTACTTGTATTTCACTATCTCTTCACCGAACTAGTGCACCTATACATCTGACAACTGTATTAGGTGTGTTGGGGACACAAGAGACTTCTTGTATCGTGATTGCAGGGTTGCTTGAGAGGGATATCTTTGACCTGTTCCTCCCTGAGTTCGATAAACCTTGGGTGATTCACTTAAGGGAAACTTGCTGCTGTTCTACAAACCTCTGCTCTTGGAGGCCCAACACTGTCTACAGGAATAGAAGCGTGCGTAGACATCAGGTACCGCTTTGGATCCAGTAAGGTTTGGACCCCATTGCGGTACCTCGAGCGGTACCGCGAGCGGTAGTACCGCTCTTCGTCCACGTGGACAAGAAGTGTGGGATTTCGAACTCAGAGCGGTAGTACCGCTTACCCAAAGCGGTAGTACCGCTTAGGCAAAACCTGGACATAACGGTTGGATTTGGAAGAGCCTATTTAAGGGGCCCTTCTTCCCCAACTCGTTTTTATCTCTCCTCTCTCTCTCTCTCCTCCATTGTTGCTGAGCTTAAACCTTGAGGATCTCTGATACGTCCAAAACGTATCTAGTTTCCCGAACACTTTTGCTATTGTTTTGCCTCTAATTTGTGTATTTTGAATACAACTAACACGGACTAACGCTGTTTTCAGCAGAATTGCTCTGGTGTCTCGTTTTTGTGCAAAAACTCAACTTTCAGGAAAATCCCCGGGATTAATTCCAATGGGCCTATTTTCACAGAAGAGGGACGGAGCCAGAAGACCAGAAGGAGGGGGGCCACGAGGCAGCCACCCCACTAGGCGGCGCGGTAGGCCCCTGGGCCGCGCCGGCCTATGGTGGCGGCGCCTCGGGCAGCCCCAGGTGTCCCCTCTGGACTACTTAAGGGCTTCGACCTAAAAATGCACGGGGGTTAGATGAAATCGCCAGAAGACATCCAGAACACCACCGCCATCGCGAAACTCCGTCTCGGAACCAGAAACTCCGTTCTGGCACTCCGCCGGGACGGGGAATTGGAGGAAATCATCGCCATCATCACCACCGACGCATCTCCATCGACCATCCATGTTTCCCCCATTCATGTGTGAGTAATTACCCCGCTGTAGGCTGAAGGGGATGGTAGGGATTGGATGAGATTGGTCATGTAATAGCATACGATTGTTAGGGCATAGTGCCTAGTATCCGTAATTGGTACTTTTATTGTCGTCGTGGTGAACAAACAGATGCCATAGGATGGCTTGAGTTGGGGCCGAATGGACGCTAGAGGATTCGGGGGAGGGTTTGTGATTAGATGGGATGAACTTCCGGATGGTTTCCTCAAGAACTTAGCCAAGGCTAGAGGTTGAAGAAGAAAGACATAAGGAAGAACTCGCTCTAGATCATTTTCTTTATTGATCTCCACAGGTTACAAGTTTCTCAGTACATGTGTTCGTGCCCGTGAAGAGGGCTGCCCCCTCTCCTTATATAGGGGAGAGGGTGGCTTACAGGGCAAGAAACCCTAATGGCATCTTTGACTAGACAAACTACTTTACAAAGTTACTTTAATCATAGATGACACCGGGGTCTTCTTTAATCGGGGAGGCTGACGTCCTCCGGCTTCTTTGATCGTCATCCTCCTCTTTATCGTCAGCCCTTCGTTTAAAGCTACTTTGCTTAGCTCATCTTTGTCTTCTAGCTCTGGAGAGAATCTTTGACCAGTCCTGCCGACGTGCTACAGCGCACTTCTTACCAGTGGCCCGGTATCTTTTCTATCCGGTCCCGGTATACCTCTTCTGGGGATACCGGCTTAGCTTCACTTAGCCAAATCCTTAACTTCGTGCTCCGGTATAAACATTAAACCGATACTTCGATGGCCTAAACCATCCGGTTTTGGCATGCCTTTGGCATACCGGGGGTCATCCCCCCAACATTAGTCCCCGAAGCTGGTATAGTCCGGCGGATCCTATCCAGCGGACCATGCCAGGTTCTCATAGCTTAAGGTGCCGGTTTAATCTTTCCGGCGAAGAACTTAGATCTCCGGCATCTTTGTCGGACTTACTTCTTCCCTCCCTTCAGGGTGCTTCCGATATCTCTTTCCCCGGCATCCTAGACATTAACTCTTTCCTCGGCGAAGTCGAGAATTTCTCGGGTACAGTGCCTGTCAGTGACATGCGCACTGTGTCTGACGCGCCAGTGTCAGAGGTCACTTCCCTTCGGCTTCTGCGCCAGCATTTATGGCGCCACACCTGATCCTCGCGGCCGTTCCGGATCCGTGTGGCCTCCCTGTGGCATGTTGTTTTCCGCGCGTGTATCTGCGCGCCACGTGGTGGCCCACGAGGCGAACCGCCGCGGCCCGACGGTTTTCGGCCCACTTTCCCCTCCCTCTATATAAGGGCGGAGCGGTTCCTCTTCATCTTCTTCTTCGCATTCGCCCCCATTTCCAGAGCAGCTTGAGCCCTTCGCCCCTTGCTTCCTCTTCGCCGCCGGTTGCCGCCAGAGCGCTGCTTCTGTCGACGCTAGGACGTTGCTCTCACCGCACCGAAGCTCTTCACCGCGCGGAGTTCTTGCTGCGCTCCTTCCTCACCGCAGATTCAAGCTTTCTCCGACGGACCTCGCCCCTCTCCGTCGCCGGCCTTCGTCGACGGCCAAGAGCTCTCCATTCCTCCGGCGAACTCCTCCCTGAACGCCTCCGCCGCCTCAGGTTAGGCCCGCTGCATCTTTACCTCTTCAATCTTAGCTTTCCAGATCTTGGGCCGGTAGAGTATTTATCCCCTCTTTATTTTGCTTTTTCTCTTACTCGTAGATCTTCGCGCGAGGGTCTTTTTGGGGAAAACTGTTTTACGGTAGATTCTGGTGTCCTCCAGATCTACATGTCTAGCGATGAATCTCTTCTTGCCTCCTCTTCTAGTAGTCAAGGCAGTAGGACCTCCGACGGGCTAACTGAAGATCTCGCCCGGATGGAAATAGAATCCAGCAAAGATCAAGAGGTCGGCACCTCCAGCCGGGCCCCCGGAAAGGATCTTTCCGGTATCACACGCGGAGCCTGGAGAGGTTCCGACGTGACTCAACAGGAGATCGACTGGCTTTACCGGTCCAGGAGAATACCGGATGGAGTCTCCTGCCGGCTTCCAGGTGATGAGATCGAACCGGTACTTGAACCCGGTGAGGTCGTTGTTTTCCTTGCTCATTTTGAGCGTGGCTTTGGCCTTCCTGCCTCCGACTTCTTCCGCCAATTCCTCGATTTTTATCGACTCCAGCCTCACCACCTTCCCGGCAACGCCGTTTTTTATCTTTTTTGTTTTGTGGCCTTCATGGAAGGCTACATCGGCATCCGTCCCGCTCGCGAGACGTTTGCCCGCTTCTTTTCTCTCCGGATCAACTCGGTCCAGGGCAAGGACATTCCCAAGCCCAAACCCCCGTACAATGCGGGTCTTGTATCATCGGCTCCCGCCAAGGGAGCCCCTTTTTAAGTTCAACGGCCTCGAGTCTTGCCGGTTGTGGCGGACGACGTTCTTCTACGTGAAGAACAAGAGCGCCACCGACCTCATCAATCTGCCGCCCTTCAATCCGGCGCCGCCCGCCAAGGTCAATCGGAACTACAACCCCTGGTACGGATCACATAGAGACGAACCGGGTGGTACGCTTCATGTTGAAGCTGATGAAGGATACCAACATTTGCTCCGATGATATTATCCGCACCTTCATCTGCCGCCGGGTGCTTCCCCTTAAGCGCCGCGCTCACAAGATAAGCGAGATGTACGGCCCTGGCGATCCCACCAAGATCACCGGCCTGCCCTTGAGCAAGGCGGATGTGGTCCTCGAAGGCTAACCAAATATGCCAAACGGACATGCCGGATGATCGGGAGTGGGGCCTCCGGCCCCTCAGTTCCACTAACCCTCCGACCCAAGAAGTAAGAAATTACGCAACTCGGGTCGGTTTACCGGTAACTTTTATACTGTGACTAACCCTTTTTTTCTTTTGTTTTCAGGCCAGGGACCGCTTCCCCCGCATTGACTCAGATCGGCGAGGCCCTTGCCGGAAGCGGCCTTTGGACAAGGTTGATCCAGATCCCTTCGTCCCTTGGTACGACCTCAAGATGGGTCGCCTTCCCACTCAGCGCCCTGGTAACCCCTCTGCGGTTTCCGTCGATGAGCTCACCATGCATGAGGTAGTTTCCTCTTCTGGTCTCTCATATTCTGTTGCTTATTTCCTTCTGTAGATGTTCCCTCAGCTGGCCCCGAACCACAGGTCCACGAGCACGTGCCTCCCCTGCAGGCCGAGGTCGGGGATGAGTTCCTGAATAAGCTCATGCCCCAGAGTAAAAAGAACAAGGCGCCTGCTGCTGACGCCGGCCCTAGCCAAGCTCCTCCCGCCAAACGCTCCCGGACGGAAGTCCTTGGGGGAAAGCTAGTAGGCACGAAGCGCTACAAGCATAAGCAGATGCCGGTTTCTTCCGGGTAAGTTCCTTATTTCTCTTTTTGTTTTCCAGACTTTCCCTTTCTCTTTGCTGTTTCTGATCTTTCCTTTTCTTTTTGCTCAGCCCTGCTCTCACGCTGTCCAAGGGCGCTGACGGCCCGAAGCCGGTAACCTCTGAGGGAACCGCAAAAGCTTCAACTCCTCCTCCTCGAACAAGCCCGACACCATCCGGTACCGGCGACCTCTCTGCCTCCCCTCTGGGAGGCACTACAAGTGCGGGGCGCGCGGCCCCTACACCTCCTGATCACCGCGCGGAGGAGGATCTCACCTCCCCTCCTGAGACCCAAGACACCGGTGCCAGCAACACCGGCGCCGACGATGAAACTGCAGCGGCGGGCGGAACCTCTGGTTCCTCCTGCCCCGAAGAAGAAGAAGAAGCAGCCAAGCTCTTCCCCCACCAAGGCCGCGCCGGATACTTCCGTGCCGGCCTCCTCTGCACCGCCCCCGGAAGCTCCTACTCTTGAGCCTACCGGGACCACTCCAACACCGCCACTAAGCCAAGGACCTCCCGCGGCCAAGCCAAAGCCGCCGCCCGAGACCCCCAAGATCACCAAGTTCCTCAAGCCGGGGGCTTCTCGAGGAAAGGCCATGGAGGGCAGCGCCTCAGCCGGCTCGCAGTTTCTAGTGCTGCACGTCAGCCCTGCCGCTGCTGCAGTCCAAGAAAAACCTTCCGGCCTCCTGGGCCGGATCGTTGAGCTGAAGCGCGAGGGCCGTGACCTGGGGAACCTTCTCCCCTACGCCCAAAAGTGGAATGATGCGGATATCTCTGCATCCACCCGCGGCCTGGGGAAGGACCGTCTTCCAGCGCCAGACCCTGCTGGGCCCCGGACCACTGAAGAACACTTCATGCGGCTCAAGCGCGTCGTGAAGGAGTTCGACAGTGCGTGGTACGACGCCACCAGCAACGTGGTGGTAAGTTTCGCCAACCTTTTTGCAACTTTTTGTCGATGCCGGTTTCTTTCTTTCCGGATCTTGTCTATCCTCCCAGTCCCCGAGTTTCGTGTTGAGAGCATAGCTTTTAGCGCGAAACTTAACTAGAAACGCGCGAAACCGGCATAGCCAGTCCCCGAGTTTTGGGTTAAGATCTTTGCTCTTAGCGCGAAACTTAACTAGAAACGCGCGAAACCGGCATAGCCAGTCCCCGAGTTTCGGGTTAAGATCTTTGCTCTTAGCGCGAAACTTAACTAGAAACGCGCGAAACCGGCATAGCCAGTCCCCGAGTTTCGGGTTAAGATCTTTGCTCTTAGCGCGAAACTTAACTAGAAACGCGCGAAACCGGCATAGCCAGTCCCCGAGTTTCGGGTTGACAACATATTTTCTTTCTTTCTCACAATTATCTTCCTTTGAACAGAGCACCGCGGATGCCCGGAAGCAGCTCTTCGAGGAGCTTCTCTGGGAGCATCGGGACCTTGCCGAGGCCCACAGCCACTGCCAAGGTTTATTTCCTTTTTTTTCCTCCGGCATCTTTTTACCGGAATGTTTTCAACACTTGTGAATTTTTTGTTCAACAGCTGTCCCGGAAGCTACCCTTGAGGCCCTCAAGGCCCAGATTGCCACTCTCCAAGGTGTCACTTTCTCTTTTCCGGTTGACTCGTTCTTTCCTCATTTTATCAGCTGCCACTTTGCTAACACTTTTCTTTCCGGTGCTTAGGCGAAAAGGAGCAGCTCATCAAGGAGCACCACGAGGCGCTGGATGCCCAGAAGACCGCCTCCAGGGAGCTTAAGGAACAGGCTATGCGGGCCAGGCTCCAGCACGAGCAAGATCTGAAGGACGCCAAGGCCGCAGCCGAGGCCAGGCTGGCGGAGGTTGTGGATGATTCCACGAACTCCAATGCGGTGCTGAGGGCAGAGCTGGAGGAGGAGAGGAAGGCGCGGAAAGCGGCGGAGCACCACATTGAGGTTATGACCACCGATCATAAAGAATATGATCGGCTGGTCATGCGGATTGATGCGCTGGCTCTCCGTAAGCTCTTGCCTTGTCCCTTCTTTCGCTTATAAGCTTTTTCTTTTTGAAAATGTATTCGTGTTCCTTTTCCTTCCGGTAGATTGTTTTCCGGTATCTTGCGCTTATGCTTTTCCCTTCTTCCTGTAGAACACTTCCCGGACTCTCAGACACACGCCGTGAAAAAGGTGATGGAGGATCGGGTGGCGCGGGAGTTCCCCAACATGGACGCGCACTGGGACGGGTACGACTATATGGTCGCCCTTTCCGCTCGAGTCCAACATATGCGCTCAGTGGACCGGCTCCTTGCCGATCTACCGGATGCCGCCATCCAACTTTTCAAGGTGCTGTGGCCTGAAGAAGTGATGCCAGCCAACATCACCCTCACCGCCAACCGGCTCAAGGAGGCAGGGCGCCGGATTCGTGAGTGGCAGTGCTCCGCAGCTCGTGCTGGAGCTGACACCGCGTTGCGCTCCGCGTGCTCCTGGTACCCGGACTTGGATCTGGATGCTCTTCAAGGCGTGCGCCAAGATGCTCCAACCGACGTGGACCCGGTTCTTACCGCGAAGCGGCAGGATCGGGCCTACCGGCTTGCTGAGTACGCCCAGTTTCGCACCTTCATCCCTCCTCCTGATGTCAAGGACTACCTCAGCGATGAGGAGGAAGAAGAGGAAGGTGAAGATGATGGTGCCGAGGATGTGCTGCCGGAAGCTCCCGAGGCCAATGCTGCTCCCCCTGAATCCCCCGCTGTTTAAACATTTGCTGTGATAACAAGTTTACCTGCTCCTGCTTGCTTCATAACAAAACTTGTTAAATTCTACCCCGGTATGCCGGGGTTTATGATGTAAGATAAAACTCATCCTTTTGGTTGTGGTACAACTTCATGCCGGTGTCTTGCATACCGGTAACTTATTAAGCTATGTTGGTTTGCTACTTAGCACTTTGCTTATCGTTCCGATTTTTGTCTTGCACTGCAATGATTCCGAAATTGTTTCCGCATCCAATTCGATGCACACTTGGCTCTTTTGCTTTGGCTCTGCCTACCTTCTCTGGGCGTTTTTGGCGTATGAGCACAAAGTTCTTTTACCAAGCAAGCACTTTCTTGAACTTAGAAATAAGTCGAAATTTTTGCAAAAAACCGGTATAACCGGGGTTAGTTAAATTTTTCCGGATCGTTCTTTCCCGCTCTTCCTCTTCGCAGTTCATGTGCTTATCCCCTACCGGTTTATCTTGCTTGCCATGAAGCCGGGTTGCGGACAGCAGCAGAGTCGAAGACTCCGGTAGGGTTTAGCACACTACTAAACCGGAAAGAAAAAACGTTCAATAAGCAACCGGTAAACTGAAAAAATAAACATGTTACATGCAACTTTAGTGGGGTAGTCCCCGAGACTCATTCGAGGTTCCGACATCTTTTATTCATAGCAAATAAGGTACAAAAGGAACTTCTTACACCACAACTTCAAGAGTAGAAAGGACGCAACAGAGCTACATTCCACGGATGCTTGGTCTCCTCTCCGGACCTGTCCGCCTTTCCTTTCTTCCATTCCTGTGCATCAATCAGGTAGTAGGCATCATTGTGGAGAGCCTTGCTCACAATGAAAGGTCCTTCCCATGGGGGGGAAAGCTTGTGCCGGCCTTCAGTGCGCTGCACTAGGCGTAGCACTAGGTCTCCTTCCCGAACACCCTCGGGTTAACCTTCCGGCTATGATAGCGTCTGAGGTTTTGCTGGTAAATGGCTGTTCTTGCCAAAGCTAATTCTCTTGCTTCTTCTAGCAAGTCCACATCGTTTTCTCGGGCTTCTTTTACCTCTTCTTCGGTATAGAGTTGCACCATTGGTGAATCATGGAGAATGTCGGTTGGTATGACCGCTTCTGCTCCATAAACCATAAAGAATGGAGTGTATTCGGTAGACCGGTTTGGAGTTGTTCTTATACTCCACAGCACTGATGGTAGCTCATCGAGCCAACACCCCAGCGACTTTTCCACCGCATCAATGAGCCTTGGTTTGATACCGGAAAGTACCAAAGCGTTTGTTCTTTCAACTTGGCCATTGCCTTGTGGGTGTGCGACTGAGCACAAATCCAACCGGATGTTGTTGTCTTCACAAAATCTTTTGAACTCACCTTGAGCAAAATTTGTGCCATTGTCAGTGATAATGCTATGTGGGTAGCCATACCGCAAAATAACATCTTTTAAGAATTTCACCGCTGTGCGCCCATCACACTTTGCAATGGGTTTCACCTCTAGCCACCTGGTGAATTTATCCACCATAACCAAGATATGGGTCATGTTTCCCCTTGCGGTTTTGAATGGGCCAACCATGTCTAGGCACCAAACGGCAAACGGCCAAGTTAGCGGTATTGTCTTTAAACCGGAGGCTGGGGTATGATTTTGCTTGGCGTACCTCTGGCACCCATTGCATTTTCTTACCAGATCCTCCGCGTTCTCCAACGCCGTGGGCCAATAGAACTCATGCCGGAATACTTTTGCCACCAACGCCCTTGACGAAGCGTGATGCCCACACTCCCCTCGGTGGATCTCCTCGAGCATTTCTTTTCCTTCTTCCGGTTTCACACACCTTTGGAGGACACCGGTAACGCTTCTCTTGTACACTTCGCCATTGATGATGGTGTAAGCTTTGGACCTCCTCTGGATCCTTCTCGATTCATTTTCGTCAACCGGCAAAGTGCCGTTGATCAGGAATTCCTTAATAGGTTCAACCCATGATGGTACCTCCCGAACCAGGAACACTGGTACGTCTATGTCCATGCTGTCCACCAGCATTGTTTCTTCCGGTACGAGCGCAGCGAGTCCCCGAGCTTACCGGTACAGTCCCCGAGTTTGCCGGAACAGTCCCCGGGTTTCCTTCGTCGATATCCATTGGCACAACATGTGACTCCGGTACAAAAATTGATTCCGACTCCGGACTCGGCTTGATTGATGGTACTCTTAAGTGTGCCAAGGCTATTCCGGGAGAAATTTCTTGCCTGGATGAGCCCAGCTTGGACAAAGCATCCGCGGCTTCATTTTCTGCACGCGGCACATGGTGAAACTCACACCCTTCGAAGAATCCAGCGATCTTTTGTACATGAAACCGGTATGAGGCCATGTTGGCATCTTTCGCGTCCCAATCTCCGGAACATTGTTGTACCACAAGATCTGAATCTCCATAGCAAATGATCCGGTGTGCACCGATTTCTTTTGCAACCTTAAGCCCATGGATCAAAGCCTCGTATTCAGCGACATTGTTTGATGCCCTGAAATGTACTTGTAAGACATACCGGAGATGATCTCCCTTTGGTGAGGTGAGCACCACACCGGCACCCAGACCCTCTTTGAGTTTGGATCCGTCAAAGTGCATCTTCCAGTATTCTATTCTTTGATCTGGGAGCTTGTACTGCATTTCCGCCCAATCGACCAAGAAATCAGCTAAAGCTTGTGATTTGATGGCATCTCTTCTTTCATACACCGGTACATACGGTGATATCTGGATTGCCCATTTTGCAATCATGCCGCTAGCATCTTTGTTGCACATGATATCGGAGATGGGTGCTTCACTCACCACCTTCATGGGGTGCTCTTCAAAGTAGTGCTTGAGCTTCGTGGCGGTCATGAACACGCCATAAGTCATTTTCTGGAAGTGTGGGTAGTTTTGCTTTGAGAGGGAGAGCACCTCGCTCAGGTAGTATACCGGCCTCTGGACGGTTTTTCCTTCCTCTTCTCTTTCTACCACCACAACAACACACACAACCCGGTTAGTTGCTGCTATGTATAGCAATATGGGCTCTCTTTCCAACGGCGAAGCCAGTATCGGCGCAGTGGCTAGCATTGTTTTTAGCTCTTTAAACGCCGCGTCTGCCTGAGGGGTCCAGACGAACGTATCAGATTTTTTCATCAAAGCATAGAGTGGCAAGGCCTTTTCTCCTAACCTGCTTATGAACCGGCTCAGCGATGCTAAGCTTCCGGTAAACTTTTGTACATCCTTAAGATCTCGCGGTATCGTCATTCTCTCGATTGCCCGGATCTTTACCGGATTGACCTCAATGCCCCGGCTTGATACGAGAAAACCAAGCAGTTTGCCGGCAGGGACACCAAAGGTACATTTTGCCGGATTGAGTTTCATCCGGAATCTTCTCAAGTTATCGAATGTTTGCCGGAGATCATCGATTAAGGTTTCTTTTGCCTTAGTTTTTACCACGACATCGTCCACATAAACTTGCACATTTTTTCCGATTTGATCAAACAAACATTTTTGCATACAACGCTGGTACGTTGCACCAGCGTTGCGCAAACCAAAAGGCATAGTGACATAGCAATAAGCCCCGTGCGGGGTAATGAACGCAGTTTTTATTTGATCTTCCTTTTTCAAGGGGATTTGGTGGAATCCGGAATAAGCATCCAGGAAAGACAACAACTCACACCCAGCAGTGGAATCAATCACTTGATCGATCCGCGGTAAAGGAAAAGGGTCTTTTGGGCAAGCCTTGTTCAGATTGGTGTAGTCGATGCACATGCGCCACACCTTTGGAGCTTTTGCCTCAAGGTTCTCATCTTTTTTCTTTTCAACCAGCACCGGATTGGCTAACCACTCAGTGTGCAGCACCTCCACGATAAAACGGGCAACCAATAGCTTTGTTACTTCCTCTCCAATGATTTTCCTCCTATCCTCAGCAAACCGGCGTAAGGGTTGTCGCACCGGCTTCGCATCCTTCCGGACATTCAAAGAGTGCTCAGCCAGCTCCCTCGGAACACCTACCAAGTCCTCTGTTGACCAAGCAAAGATATTCCGATTCTCACGGAGGAAGACGAGCGCGCTTTCCTATGCCTCACTGAGGCCGACACCGATACGAACGATACGCTCGGGGAAAGCCGGATCCAGCACGATGTCCTTTGTTTCCTTTGTCGGCTTGAACGCCGGAGCTCTCAAGCTTGCACTCATTGCCGCTAAGCTCAATTGTGAAGATTGAGCCAGCGCAACCGCATTTTGCATCCTCTTCTTTTCCTCTGCAATCACCAGCGATTCTGCCAGGTTTGATCCGGCAGAAGCAGTTTCCAGCGAGATCCTGTTATTCCCCACCAAGGTTAAGGGTCCACGAGGTGCGGCATCTTCATCTTGAGATACGCCGTGTGGGTCGAGGCCATGAAGGCCGCCAGTGCCGGTCTCCCCAGCAGTGCATGATACGGACTATCTGGGTCCACCACCTCGAACTCAACATTTTCAACCCGGCAATTGTCACGTCCTCCAAACGACACATCCACCCGGACTTTTCCAACCGGTGCGCAGGACAAACCCGGAACGATTCCGTGGAACGTTGTGCGAGTTGGCTGAAGCATGTTTTCTGTTATGCCCAGCGTATGCATGGTGTGCCGGTACATTATGTTTATGCTGCTCCCATTGTCTATCAGCACCTTGCTGAACTTGACGCGAGTCGTTGGCCCTTTCATGATTGGGTCCACCACAAGAGCGTAACCACCCGGGTTAGGCATAACCTTGGGGTGATCCTTGATCGACCATGAGATTTCCTGATCTGACCACTGCATGAATTTTGGTACTGCCGGCATCACCGCGTTCACTTCCATGGAACGGCGATGTAGGCTCTGCCTGTCTGTCGGCTCAGTGACGAACACGACGCAGCACACGTCTGGGTCCTCATAAACATTCCGGCCCAAAGGTGCCGGTGGAGGTGGTTGGCCGTGGCCCTCTCCCACCTGATTGACTTGCTGATACTGCTGCATGTTTGGCTGTGGCTGTACCGGTAAAGCATTTGCTCCGGTAAGCGGTGGTGGTGGTGGTAGTTTTTGCTGGCGCAACATATCTAGTGGTGGTGGCAACATTGTGGTGCACCCTTGTGCTTGCGCATCTTTTACCGCCCCCTTTTGCATCAAGTACTTGGTCCAGGTACAATCTTTTGTCAAAGTGGTTTGACGGATGAGCCGGATTCGGCGTGTGCCACCGGCAAGGTTGATCCATGGCGGCTTCCATGGTGTATTTCGCGGGTTCTTGCCAATTCTTTTTCTGGCCCCAGGGTTTCTTTTCGACCCATTGTTTCTTAGGACCCGCCCACGGCTGCGGTCCGGTTCTCTGCCTCTGGCTGCCGCTGGCATCAGAGTTTTCTTGCACAGCAGCAACTTGCTGCGGACCGTACCTTCGATCCGGGAAATCTTCCCTCCTTTTGTTGTTCCGGTTGTCCCGGTATTGTTCCTGGCGCTGCTGAGGCGGTTTGATTGTTCCGGCTCAGCTTGCACCGCCGGTTGCATTGGGTCTCCCAACGCATAGTTATCCGCCACACGTATCATTTCCGCCAAGGTTCTTGGCATGTTTCGCTGCAGCTTTTGCCACAAAGGCGAACCTCGCCGGCATCCCTGGCTAAACCAAGCAATGGCTTGTGCTTCTATCACTCCTTCACAAGAGTTTCTAGTGGAGTTCCACCGGGTCAGGTAATCCCGATCTGTTTTCTGCGGGCGCTGCACGCACAAAGCGAGCTGCTGAGGCCTGTTTGGCCTTCGGTAGGTGCTACTGAAGTTGCTCACAAAAGCTTCCTCAAAATCCAACCAACCGTTTATGCTTCCTGCCGGCAAGTTGTTCAGCCAGATTCTTGCCGGTCCTACCAGAAACGTTGGCACGATTCTCACGGCCCAACGCCGGTTTCCTCCTCCGGCTACACAACCTCCACCGCCAGCGACGTATACCGCGGTCACATAATCCGCGAGCCAGTCTTCCGGCTTAGTGGTGCCATCGTATGTTTTGGTGTCACGGGGCAACTGAAAGTTGCGTACCGGTGGCTGCTCTTTCATGATCCTTGGGCCAAAACACTTGGGACCCGGAGGACCCTCTGCCTCTATCATTTCAGACAGGTACACCCTATCCAGACGGTGCCTCGCATCCCGTTCTGGCAGGTGTCTTTCTCCCACGCGCTCTCCCAAAGGGTTCCGGTAAGCGGTGAGTCTTGTCGAGTCAGCTTCATCGTAACGTTCCGGTGCTGCGGCCCTTGCCTGCCGGTACCTTGGTGGAGGCATCTCCTCATCATCATACGCTGCCCTTGCAGCCGGATAGTTTTGCCCGGTTTCATATCTACCGGCATGATTGTTTTCGGCATAGCCTCCTTTGGCGTAGCCTCGATCTGCCCCTTGGCTTTTTCTACCGGCGTCGTGTTGCCCGGCTTGTTGTTTTCTGGCAAGAACCGGATCGTACACAGTCATCTGCTGTGCGTTCATTTCTTTTTCTCTTCTTATGTCCGGATGGGGGGACGAGGCCTGCCCATGGGACTTGCTTATGGCATTCTTTGTTGAACGCGCGGATTTTGAGGCCGCAGCCTTGTTCAGCTTAGCCAGCTGCTCAGCATTTTGCTGCTCGATAGTTTCCAGCAGCTCTCTAACACACTCTTGCTGTTTTGCCAAAGCATCTCCGGAAAGCGATTCACACAGCTCTACTGCAGCCTTAGCAGCTTTTATGGTTTTGTCCGGGCTACTGTACTTAGGTTTCTCTACGATGCTAGCAGATGCAGAGGTACTTTTGTCGGCAAGAACTTCCTTACGCAAATCCTGATCTAGATTGCGAGCTTTAAGCCGGTTCTCCGGTATCCTAGCAGAATGAGCGCTAACAGAAGCAAAGCCATGGGCAGCGTTGTACTCACGTAGGGCTAGGTTCAGCTCGCGCTGCGCCCGGACGATGTCGGCGCCGTTCGCGAGCAGCTTCGGCGTTGTGCCTCCAGGCTCCGCCCGAGCCGGCCGCCGGGTCGATGTTCTGCGCGATGGGCGTCGCCAGCACGTTCATCGCCGCTTGGAGTGGCGTTGCCGGTGGTGCGGAAGATGCTCCCGCAGCGCCAGCGTCGCGCTCCAGTGGTGGCTTGGCCGCACGGGTCGAAGCCGCACGACCAGCACCTTCATCCACAGCCTCCTTACCCGCGCCGGCCACGCCAGCCATCATCACTTCGACGCTACCGGCGGCGCGGCCAGCACAGAGCCACCTTGGCGGGTCCGGTGCCACCAGCACCGGCGAGAGGCGCCGGCGCACGGGGACGGTGCCGAAGTAGACGCGGTGGCTGCCGAACTCGATGATGCGGCCGTTCTTGGGGAAGATGCCGCCGTTGGCGAAGCAGCCCGCGTTGTCGTTGATGAAGTCCATGGAGTAGAAGCGCTGGACGAGCGCAGACACTGTCCGCTCGCCGGCGACCTCGAGGATGCCCGCCCGAATATGAACTCCAGCAAGCGCCACTTCATGCCCCACGGTGGGCGCCAACTGTCGTCGTGGTGAACAAACAGATGCCATAGGATGGCTTGAGTTGGGGCCAAATGGACGCTAGAGGATTCGGGGGAGGGTTTGTGATTAGATGGGATGAACTTCCGGATGGTTTCCTCAAGAACTTAGCCAAGGCTAGAGGTTGAAGAAGAAAGACATAAGGAAGAACTCGCTCTAGACATTTTCTTTATTGATCTCCACAGGTTACAAGTTTCTCAGTACATGTGTTCGTGCCCGTGAAGAGGGCTGCCCCCTCTCCTTATATAGGGGAGAGGGTGGCTTACAGGGCAAGAAACCCTAATGGCATCTTTGACTAGACAAACTACTTTACAAAGTTACTTTAATCATAGATGACACCGGGGTCTTCTTTAATCAGGGAGGCTGACGTCCTCCGGCTTCTTTGATCGTCATCCTCCTCTTTATCGTCAGCCCTTCGTTTAAAGCTACTTTGCTTAGCTCATCTTTGTCTTCTAGCTCTGGAGAGAATCTTTGACCAGTCCTGCCGACGTGCTACAGCGCACTTCTTACCGGTGGCCCGGTATCTTTTCTATCCGGTCCCGGTATACCTCTTCTGGGGATACCGGCTTAGCTTCACTTAGCCAAATCCTTAACTTCGTGCTCCGGTATAAACATTAAACCGGTACTTCGATGGCCTAAACCATCCGGTTTTGGCATGCCTTTGGCATACCGGGGGTCATCCCCCCAACATTTATGATATTGTTGCAACTTGTTATGCTTAATGCTTGTCACTAGGGCCCGAGTGCCATGATCTCAGATCTGAACATGTTATTGTTTCATGATGATATTCATTGTTTTATGATCTTACCTGCAAGTTGTATACACATATTGCTCGTCCGGAACCCGAGGCCCCAAAGTGACAAGAATTGGGACAACCGGAGGGGAAGGCGGTGATATGAGGATCACATGTGTTCACGGAGTGTTACTGCTTTGCTCGGTGCTCTATTAAAAGGAGTACCTTAATTTCCAATGAGATTCCCTAGAGGCCCGGCTGCCACCGGCTGGTAGGACAAAAGATGTTGTGCAAGTTTCTCATTGCGAGCACGTACGACTAAATATGGAACACGTGCCTATGGATTGTTTAGTACTTGGATACCGTTTTATTATTATCTGCAAATGCCCTACCTTGATTGTTACATGATTTCTCCCATCCATGCAACGCCCGTTCATCCATCCCTGTGCCTACAGTATTTTAATCCTGTGTTTACTATAATCACTACTGCTGTCTTTGTTACACTGCTGCTGATATTTCACTATTGCTACTGCTATAAAACTGTTGCTACTGATAAACTCTTGCGAGCAAGTCTGTTTCCAGGTGCGACTGAATTGACAACTCCGCTGTTAAGGCTTACAAATATTCTTTGGCTCCCCTTGTGTCGAATCAATAAATTGGGTTTTACTTCCCTCGAAGACTGTTGCGATCCCCTATACTTGTGGGTCATCAAGACTATTTTCTGGCGCCGTTGCCGGGGAGCATAGCTTTATTTGCAAGTTCACCTGAATTAATAGTGTTCGCTGCAAATCCTCCATCATGGGTAAACCTCGCGATGCTAAAGTCGCCATATTACCATCCACTACAAGAAAAGGTACAACTCTGAGTACCTCTGCTGCTCTTCATTCACCATCTGTGATAAGTAAACTTGTTTCACCACCACAAGCTTCAAATGCTGGTACTTCTGCTGAATCTGAAAATTCCTCTTATAATTTTGATGATGCTTCGCCGTGCTTGATAATGATGGTTCATTAGGATCTTTTCTAGATGCTACAATTGCTAGGTCTAGACAAATTGAAAATACTGAAACTCCTAATGAAAATACTGCTACACTTGTTAATTCACCTGAGTCTGTTGAATACTCTAGTGATGATCTTGATGAAGATTATGTAGAACTTGATGATGATTTTATTGATAAATGCAATGCTACTACTGGTACAAGTAATATTAAAAAGCTTCTTGCACAACATACTGTTAGATATAAACTGTCTCCTGATCCTAAATTTGCCACATCTCCTATAAACATTAAGGATAAGGATTATGATTTTTCTATTGATTTATCTCATATATCTATTGTTGAGAAAACACCTTTTTGTGGTACTGAAAAAGAAAGTGCTGTAGAACACATGAATGAGCTTTCAACTTTGAGTAGCTTGTTTTCTGATGATATTAAGAAGCGTACTTATTTCGTTGCTAAAATTTTTCCTTTCTCATTAAAGGATGATGCTAAAACTTGGTATAATAGTTTGCCTCCTGATTCTATTGATAGTCCAAGTGATTTGCTTGATGTTTTCTTTCGGAAATATTTTCCTGCTAGTGCTCAACATATTGCTTTGCGTAAAATTTATAGTTTTGACCAGGAAGATGGAGAGAAATTGCCCGAAGCTTGGGCGAGATTTTGCTCTCTTATCGTAGCTCGGCCTGGACATGATTTGGAAAAGCATGATTTACTTGATATATTTTATAGTGGACTAACCATTGAGTCTAGGGCATACCTGGATAGTTGTGCTGGTTGTGTTTTCGGAAAAGAACTCCGGACGAAGCTCGAAGAATTATTGGCTAGAATAGGCCAAAATCATGATGATTGGACTACACCCGAACCAACCCCGACACCAATATTGAAGAAGAGGGGTATGATTAAATTAAATGATGAAGATATGAGGGAAGCCAAGAAATCTCTTAAAGAGAAGGGTATTAAATCCGAAGATGTGAAGAATTTACCTCCCATAGAAGATTTATGTAAGATAACTCCCCCTTCATCCATGATTGAGGTACACTCTCTTCAACGCTTTAGTAGGGAAGATATTCCGTACTCAAAACCTCCTGATCAATGCTTAGATGAGTTTGATAATTATATTGTTAAGCAAAATAATTTTAATATGAGAATAGAGAATCATTTAATGGAAAATTCTCGAGCTATTAGTGAATTGCATGGTATTGTGGAGAGAACCTCCAATGATGTTAAGATGCTTGTTAAACATTTTCATATGGTTCAAACTCAAATTGATCAACTCACTAAATTGCAAAATGACTTGTTAAAAGATATTTCTAAGGAGAAACATGCTTATGAAGTAACAACTAGAGGCGGTGTTTCTACTCAGGATCCTCTATATCCCGAGGGGCATCCCAAAAGAGTTGAACAAGATTCTCAACGAACTGAAACTAGTGCTCCTTCTAAGAAAAAGAAGAAGAAACATAAAACTGTTGTAGAATCCTCTGAGCCTGTTAATGATCCTAATAGTATTTCTATTTCTGATGCTGAAACTGAAAGTGGCAATGAACATGATAAAGATAATGATAAGAATGACGCTTCTGATAAAGAAGAGGTTGAGGATGAACCTGAAAAGCATGCTAAAAATAAAACGTATACTAAAGAAGATTTTATTGCTAAGAAACATGGTAATGAAAGAGAACCTTGAGTTCAAAATTAAATGCCTTTTCCTGCTAAGAAACTAAAATCAAAGGAAGAAGAACACTATAATAAATTTTGTGATTGGATGAAACCTTTGTTCCTGCAAATCCTTTGACTGATGCTATTAAATTGCCTCCATATTCAAAGTATATGAAAGATATTGTCTCTAACAAAAGGAAAATTCCTAATGAGGAGATTTCCACTATGCTTGCTAATTACTCTTTCAATGGCAAAGTTCCAAAGAAGCTGGGCGACCCAGGTATACCGACTATTCCTTGTTCCATCAAGAATAATTATGTTAGAACTCGCTCTATGTGATTTGGGAGCAGGTGTTAGTGTTATGCCTTTTTCTCTTTACAAGAGACTTTATTTAGATAAGTTGATACCAACTGATATATCTTTGCAAATGGCTGATAAATCTACTCGCTATTCCCGTTGGTATTTGTGAGGATGTTCATGTTCAAGTTACTAATAATTGCTTAATATTAACCGATTTTGTTGTGTTGGAAATGCCTCGAAGATGATAATATGTCTATTATTCTTGGGAGACCTTTTCTTAACACTGCAGGGGCTGTTATTGATTGCAATAAAGGAAAAGTTACTTTCAATGTTGATGACAAGGAGCATACTGTTTATTTTCCCAAGAGGATTGATAAAGTATGTGGAGTTAATACAATTTCTAATTTGAGAACCATCAAAGTGGGAGCTGTTGATTGTCATATATATGAGCCTAAACAAGGATATCAAAGTATTATGATTGGATCCATATCAATTCAATACAAGGTAACATGATTGATTTGAGGTTTATTTCTTCTTATGCCATGTAAAATTTATTTGGTGGCAAGACTTGATCAACCTTGTTAATAATTTATATGCATAGAAGAGCTAAACAACATTTCTTTCTTCCTCCACTTGCTTTACTTGTTGTAGCACTACTTGTTTTGCAAAATGCTTTAGTTGTTTAGAGGTTTGAAAATCTTTTTCTGCCCTGTAATAATAATTTTGACACCCAGAAATGTGCATTTTTAAAAGTTCTCAAAAATTTACAAAAAATATACTGTTGGTCTTATTTTTCGAAGAGCTACATGGGAGTGTCAGGGGCTGACCAGTGGGGCACCCTGGGGCTCAACCCATGTGCCGGTGCGGCCAAGGAGGGGGGCGCGCCACCCTGTGGTGTGGGCCCCTCCTTGCCCCACTAACTCATCTTTTCCTCCGATTCTACTCTCTCTCCCGAAAAAACTCGTACTCACTTTCTCTCACTCGCGTTTCTGCTCAAGAGCTCAAGATTTCTCGATCTCTTTGCTCAGCTCAGATTTCTGTCTGAAATTTGGCACATTTTCTCTCCGGTATGTGACTCCTCTGATTATCCAAATAGAATTTTGTTTGGTTGAGTATATCTTGAATATTTTGCTGCTGTAGGTAACATGTTAATTGAGCTTGCATGCTTGTTCTAAGTTGTAAAAATTAGTTTTGATGCATGATTAGTACTCTACCAAGTTCCTATAGTAGTTTCCCTCAATGATATGTCTCCAAATCAACTTTTATAATGTTTGTTGAAAAATTTCAGAAAATGGAGTGGAATAGGCACCAACTCAACCAACAAGAATTGGAGGTGCAACAAGTTATGAGAGTTCACCGCGAAGAGGGAGTATACCCCTCGTACTACCCATGCACTGATTTTATGAGAAGTGCGGGAATCTTGCAAGATGTTCAAAATCTGATATCCAATGCAGGGTTGGAAAGTTTTGTTGTTGGTGAACCTTACCAATATGCAAAACTAACCATGTCGGTGGTGCAGGATTTTGAATTCTATTGGTCCCAACCTAACCCCATGGTTCGATATAAAATTTATAATAAAACCATCGACTTGCCTTTTGCTGATTTTTGTACAGCTATTAGAGTGCCACAATGGGGATCTTGTGAGAAGATTAGGGGGTTGCCGCAGGAACTCTTGAGTCTATACAAGATTATCTGTCAAGGGAGAAGCTTCTCAGAAGAGAGTGGTAAAATTCGTAGCATTCAACTCCCAGCTATTCGCTACTTTGCTTATTTCATCACCAAGTGTGTTCTTGCTAGACAGAATGCAAATAAGTTATCTATCCAGGATTTGGCTTTCCTAGCTGCTGCATTGCAACATGATAGGACTTATAATTTGGGTGCTTTGATAGCCTTTACACTTGCTACTAACCGTGAGAAGGGAGGAATTTGTGGAGGTCTCATCGCCTCTCGTTTATTAGCTATGCATGGTGTAGAACCTCACCCTCTTGATGTTCATCTTTCTGTAGAGAAACTCGATATTGTTTCAATGATAAAACATGACTTTGTTTCTAACCGATCTAATCTGAGTAACCTGTCTTATGAGATAACATTTTACAAGAAAAATTGGAGAACAACTAAAAGAACTGAAAAATAGTAGGATTGCCTGCACCTGCTTTGTTTAACCTTGCTTCCAGGGAAAATTGGTCGGTCACAGAAGAGGAACTAAATGCATACATAGAGGGGGATGGCCATCATGCAGGGGACGGCGCGGAGGAGGCCGAGGAACACCTCGACTTATCATCCGATGCAGCGAGCTCTTCACATCAACATTTTGGGAATGTGGATCCTTCACCCTTTTCCTCTGTACAGGGACCTTATTATGACTACACCATGTACGATCCACCGGCGTGGAACCCTGACCCTCGCTGGGATTGATCTCCACTTAGGCCAAAAGCCTAAGCTTGGGGGAAGGTATACCTGCATCACTCATTCATTGCATATTATAATTGTTGGATACTTGTACATACTTGTTTAGCTTCTTAAGGTGGTTTCTAATAAGAGGGAGATGATATTTGGGGAAGTGCTGTTTGAAAACAGATTCTGGACTGATACCAAAAAAATTCTCAAAAACATCCAGTACGTTATTTTACAAAGCCAATTTTTATGCATGTTCCCCAGGTTATTATCTAACTTTCATTAGTTGAGCACTTTCCGAGCTGGGCAGCGGAAGATTTTTGTAAAAATCTATTACTGTACTGCTGTCAAGTTTGACGAATTTCTGCTGCTTTGTGTTTATGTGACTCTTTTAGTTTTCATTTTCTTGTTTTTGCTTTGTTTCTTTCCTAAAACACAAAAAGACCAAAAAATATTTCTGTTGTTTCTCTTTACCATTTTTTTATTTTGGTTTCTTGCTCCTATTTTGCTTTATTTTCTATTGTTGGTTTGCTATAACAAAATCCAAAAAGATTTTGCTTTGTTTGCTTGTTTCCTTTTGTTCTTGTTTCCAATTCGAAAACACCAAAAATATTTGCTGTTCTTCTTTGGTTTTGTAAAGTTCACTATGGAGTTCAGCGGTCTTCGGTGGTTGGAGCTTGGCTTTCATTTCATATTATTCAAGCTACACAAGTGAAAGGCAATAATGACGATCTACGACAGTTCGACTGTGGTGAGAGGCTGGTATGAACTCTATTTGTTTTCATTTTTGTACATATACTCATCCATGTGAGCATGCTTAATTGGTTCATGTGAGGTATATGTCATTTAAGAAAGTCTAGTAGTTCATGATCTCTCATGTTTAGCTCCAATTTATTAATATGAGTAGCATATCATAAATATTTGCTTGCATTGTTTTATTCATAGATAGGTATGGCATTGTGGTATCCTCCTCTGAATAATTCACTTGAATCAACTTGGCACATGCTCACGCATGCATATGACTGAACAGAAGTCAATTAAGCCTCGATGATTTACTTTGCCTCAGAGTTCTTGTATCACTTTTATGCCTCCGTTAATTTATTTTGTCGCAAGCATGATTATGACAGTTATTGCTCTCCGCTTCCCAGTCTATTGCTAGCCTTCACTTGTACTGAGCGGGAACGCTGCTCGTTCTTCCAAACCCCTGAAAACCAAGTTATTCCAAAGTGTCCACCATAAATACCTATGCATGGCATTTCAAACCATTCCAAGTAAATTCTCATGTGCTACCTTTAAACCTTCAAAATGCTTCTCAATTTGTGTCGATGTTTTATAGCTCATGAGGAAGTATGTGGTGTTTATCTTTCAACCTTGTCATTTACTCCTGACAGACTTTCACCAATGGACTAGTGGCACATCCGCTTATCCAATAATTTTGCAAAAAGAGCTGGCAACGGGGTTCCCAGCCCCAATTAATTAACTTTCATCGATAATTCTCTTCACATGTTTTGCCCTGATTTATCAGTAAGCAAATTAATTTGCAAATAGACACTCCTCCATGGTATGTGAATGTTGGAAGGCACCCGAGGACTCGGTTAGCCATGGATTGTGTAAGCAAAGGTTGGGGGGAGTGTCATCCATAATGAAACTAAAATATATGTGTAAACAAAAGAGAAGAGGGATGATTTACCTTGCTCGGTAGAGATAACGTCCTTCATGGGAGCCACTCTTGAAAGTCTGGTTGACGAGGTAGTTAGAGTGCCCACTATCATTCGTTGACAACAACAAACACCTCTCAAAATAATTTTACTCCTGTTTTACAAATGAAAAGCTCTAGCACATGTTAATCTCTGCTTCCCTCTGCGAAGGGTCAATCTTTTACTTTTACATTGAGTCTCCATCCTTTCTTTGAGCACCTCCTTGAGAGCACAACTGTCATTCTTAGTATAATATGCTTGTCCCAAAATGTGATTAACTGTGGTATAACTTTGATGCTTTTATCTTTGATAGTCTCTACTTCCAATCTTTCCATGAACTTCAAAGGTGCCCGAGCATTTATGTTTTGCTGTACAAATACGGGCAAGCGAGATACCACTTTATCATATCCTTCTATGAACATTGCAATCTTGCTGATAGACATGATTCATGATGCTTATTATTAATTTGTTGGTACCTTTTCCATGATTGACATAGCTATTAGATGACTTTATTTGCATGTATCTTATTATGAATTGCCTAAGTACTTGTCCATATCATGAGAATATTTACATCATATGAACAAATGTGTTCGTGAAAGTTCTTTTATCGCACTCAGTTGTTAACCGAATTGCTTGAGGACAAGCAATAAGCTAAGCTTGGGGGAGTTGATACGTCCAAAACGTATCTACTTTCCCGAACACTTTTGCTATTGTTTTGCCTCTAATTTGTGTATTTTGAAGACAACTAACACGGACTAACGCTGTTTTCAGCAGAATTGCCCTGGTGTCTCGTTTTTGTGCAGAAACTCAACTTCCAGGAAAATCCCCGGGATTAATTCCAATGCGCCTATTTTCATAGAAGAGGGACGGAGCCAGAAGACCAGAAGGAGGGGGGCCACGAGGCAGCCACGCCACCAGGCGGCACGGCAGGCCCCTGGGCCGCGCCGGCCTATGGTGGCGGCGCCTCGGGCAGCCCCAGGTGCCCCCTCTGGACTACTTAAGGGCTTCGACCTAAAAACGCACGGGGGTTAGACGAAATCGCCAGAAGACATCCAGAACACCGCCGCCATCGCGAAACTCCGTCTCGAGACCAGAAACTCCGTTCTGGCACTCCGCCGGGATGGGGAATTGGAGGAAATCATCGCCATCATCACCACCGATGCCTCTCCATCGACCATCCATGTTTCCCCCATCCATGTGTGAGTAATTCCCCCGCTGTAGGCTGAAGGGGATGGTAGGGATTGGATGAGATTGGTCATGTAATAGCATAAGATTGTTAGGGCATAGTGCCTAGTATCCGTAATTGGTACTTTTATGATATTGTTGCAACTTGTTATGCTTAATGCTTGTCACTAGGGCCCGAGTGCCATGATCTCAGATCTGAACATGTTATTGTTTAATGATGATATTCATTGTTTTATGATCTTACCTGCAAGTTGTATACACGTATTGTTGTCCGGAACCCGAGGCCCCAAAGTGACAAGAATTGGGACAACCGGAGGGGAAGGCGGTGATATGAGGATCACATGTGTTCACGGAGTGTTAATGCTTTGCTCCGGTGCTCTATTAAAAGGAGTACCTTAATTTCCAGTACATTCCCTAGAGGCCCGGCTGCCACCGGCTGGTAGGACAAAAGATGTTATGCAAGTTTCTCATTGCGAGCACGTACGACTAAATATGGAACACATGCCTATGGATTGTTTAGTACTTGGATACCGTTTTATTATTATCTGCAAATGCCCTACCTTGATTGTTACATGATTTCTCCCATCCATGCAATGCCCGTTCATCCATCCTTGTGCCTACAGTATTTTAATCCTGCTGTTTACTATAATCACTACTGCTGTCTTTGTTACACTGCTGCTGATATTTCACTACTGCTATAAAACTGTTGCTACTGATAAACTCTTGCGAGCAAGTCTGTTTCCAGGTGCAGCTGAATTGACAACTCCACTGTTAAGGCTTGCAAATATTCTTTGGCTCCCCTTGTGTCGAATCAATAAATTGGGTTTTACTTCCCTCGAAGACTGTTGTGATCCCCTATACTTGTGGGTCATCAATCTCCCCAACCATCCAACCAATCTTGCCCAAATTTTGAGGAGTGGTGGAGGAGACCCCGATCTATAGTTCTACCAAGAGAGATTTCACCAATACTTGCTACTCCTTAGTGGATCTTGGTGTTAGGGTTCCTATGGTGGGATCTTGGAGGAAGTGCGCCTATGGAGGCTAGCTTGGTGTTGTGCTAGCCCCATAGGTTGTTGGGAGCCTCCTTATGGTGTGGAGCTCGCCCCAACCTTGTGAAGGAATCACCGCCTCGCCCGGTGTCTTAGTGGAGAAGGGGGAGCCCCTTTGTGGAGCTCTCTTGAGGAAGAAGGTGAGGCCTTCCTTCGTGGTGTGGCCGCCTAGTCTCTTGTGTGAGGCTAGCACCTCCTGAACGCAGATGTACTCTCTTTTGTGAGAGGAACTGCGGGAACAAACCTCGCCTCGTCTCCGCGCCATCCGGTTGTCCCGCTCCTTACTCTTACTATCTTGCTTGTTCCTTTGCTTGTTGCACTTGTCTAGGATCATTGTAGGAACACCGACATCACTAAAACAATCACCTTTACCTTCCGCACCGCTAAAATTGAAAAAGACTAAAACTTGACATAGCATCCATTCACCCCCCCTCTTGTTCGCTACGATCCATTCAATTGGTATCAGAGCTAGGTTTCTTTCTCGGGCTTTACCGCCTAAGAAATGGCCGAACAAGAGGCGGTTGGGAATGGGTCACCTTCCCTTGTGCCACCCGCTCCATCATCTCCCATCGATAGCACAACGACTACGTTGGATGACCTCAAGAAATTGGAGTCATCCATCGTTAACCAAATGAAGGCGATGATGATGGAGTTGGTTGCTCAAAAACCAACCCCCATCATAGATCCTAAGGCAAGCGCCGAGGATCCCCCCACCAAAATCTAACCAATTTCCTCTTGTTGATTTTGTCGCGCAATCGACAAAAGATCCACAAAAGGAAGGGCTTGGGGAGACCGGCACTTCAACAAAGGGGAAGGATGAGACACCGGTTGCGGAACGTCTAGGGGGTAATCATGAGGTGCCATCACCAAGTGATTACACCATAAACGTTCCAATACCTATG
Organism: Lolium rigidum; assembly: GCF_022539505.1. NCBI lineage: Eukaryota > Viridiplantae > Streptophyta > Magnoliopsida > Poales > Poaceae > Lolium > Lolium rigidum. The sequence goes on from NC_061511.1 coordinate 124,116,692, forward strand.
CCACACATCTTGTCGCATGGTTCACCACCGTTACTTGAATCAAATAGCTTTAAAAATTGGCAATTCTTAATGAGTTCTCATGTGCGCAGCGCATCTACCGAGCTTTGGCGCATTATCGAGGAGGGCTACTCACCAAGAGACCCAAAGAGTTTTACAAGAAGAGAAGTGGTGGATGACCAACTCAACGCCACCGCCATCAACATGATTCACATGGCCGTCACGCCCAAGGACCGCGCTCATATCCGCTCGCTCAAGACCGCCCAGGAAGCATGGGATAAACTTGACAAGATCTTCCTCGGAAATGAAAGCATCCAAAGCTCTCGTTTTGATGAAGTGAACAACATGGCCGACAACTTCGTCATGAATGAAGGAGAGACCCCCGAAGAAATGTATCGGTGCCTCATTGCTCTCGCCGTACAAATGCAAGATCTTGGAGCAACGTTTGTGGATGATCATTGGATCAAGCGCAAGTTCTACAACGCTCTCCTCCCTTATGAGGAAGTGAAGTTGACAGCCATCCGCCAAAACGCCTCCTTCCGTGCTATGACATCCGATGAAGTTCTTAGCGAAGTCATTGCTTTGGACATCTCCAAGAAGAATGCGGAGGATCTTGTTGCTCGCGCCCACAACACCCGCAAGCCCAACCTTGCATTGAAGATGAAGGTACATGAGGCTAGTGAAAGCGATGAGGATCCCATTGAGTGGGGACCGGATGATCTCAAGACCAACTATCATGAGCACATGGCTCTCGCCGCCAAGAAATTTTGGGAGGGAAACAAGTCCCGAAGCACAAGACCAAGAAGATCATGTGATTCTCCAAGAAGCTTCTCCAAGAGCCCAAGGGAGGGGCAAAGGGGAAGAACATGCTACAATTGCAGCGACAAGAATCATTTTGTTGCGGATTGTATGTTTGAGAGAAGAGAAGATAATGGCGGAAGGCTTGTCCGCAAGGAAAAGTTCAAGTCTCTCTCCAAAGGATTCTCCAAGTTCTCCCCCAAGCCCGATGACGACAAGGTCCCCTTCACCAAGAAGCCTAGAGACTTCATCATTCGAGAAGAGTACTCCTCCGATGAGGATGAAGAACATGAGGACAAGAGCTCCAACAAGGAAGGAGAGGGAGTGGCCGCCATCGCCATTACCACTCCCTCTATCTCCCTCTTCGACTCTCCTAATGAGAACCTCATCACCCACAACGCTCATTGCCTTATGGAAAAGGTATCCTCGGAGGTAGAACCCCCTTCCAAACTCTCATCTTCAACTAATGCCTTATATATTGATGATGCCACTAGTCTCACCATTAAGCGTGAGGTTATGGGTTTGGATTCTTTTCTCACTAACATGCAAGGGGATACCAAGACTCATGTTGGGGCTCTCTTGGCCCAACTTGGTGCAGCACAAGATCTTATAGAGGAGAAGGAGAGGCTTGAAAGGGAGGCGGCAAATGAGATTGCCTCTCTCAATCAAGCGCTTGAAGAAGAACAAAATTTGCGCATGTCTCTTGAAGCTAGTGTCATCATCCTTGAAGACTCCAACAAGGCTATTATCTCTCAACTCACCAAGGACCGAGACCATGCTCTTGGTTTGATGGGTGAGCTCAAGAAGAAGATGCTCTCTCTCGAGTAAGCCAACAAGGAAAAACATGAGGAAGACCCCAACTCTTGCCATGACGAGCTTGTTGATCAAGTTGCTTCCTTGAGGAAGCACAATGCTCTTCTCTTGGAGGTCAATGCTCTTCAAGAAGAAGCCTTGGATGAGTATTACCGCTTGTGCAAGGAGAAGACCTCATGTTGCAATCATGAAGAAGAAATTGCCACTCTTGAGACCACCAAGGCCAAGCTATTGAGTTTGAGTAGCATGCAAGAGAAGAGTCTTTGGTGGAATGCCTCCGCATGAGCAAAGAGAAGGTCACTTGTTGCGATCATGAGGAAGAAATAGCCGCCTTGAAGTGGAGTGAAGCCAAACTCATGGAGGTCAATTCCATGCAAGAGGAAGCATTCAAGAAGTATTTTCCTTTGAGCAAGGACCGTGCGTGTTGCACCCATGAATGTGACATTGCCAAGATGGAGAGTGACAAGCATATACTCATGAAGATGAACGCTCTACAAGAAGAAGCTTTGATGGAACACTTCCGGGTGAACAAGACAAAGGAAGTCCAAGTGTTTGATATTTGTCACCCTCACCCGGAGCATGAAGATGAAGTCAATCGTTTGAAGGCCAAAATTGATAGACTCAAAGTTCAAACCAAGTGCTTGGAAGGAGTCATTGGAGCCAAAGATGGAGCCAAAGAGGGCTCGTGCAATGGAGGAGGAGTGGCTACCAAGCCAAAGAGGAAGAGCAATAAGAGGACCAAGAAGAAGAAGAACAAGGATAACATGGAGATCAACCATGAGGAGAGCAATGCAAGCTCAAGAAGGAAAGGAGTACCCAACTCCGCCTCGAAGGGTTTCGCCGGCTCTAACAACCCTTCTCATGTTCTTTTTGTTGATTACTATGGACATATTCGTGCTCGCTTTATTGGTTCTCAAGAGGACAATGTTGATTGGACTATTTGGGTTCACAAACCCCTTGTTACTAACATGCTAGTACCCATTGAAAAATGGGTACCTAAATCCAAGACTTGATTCCTTGTAGGACTATGCTTCCGGTGGCGCTAAGTGGGTGGTTGATAGTGGAGCCACAAGTCATATGACCGGAAGCAAGAATATTGTTGTCGACCTCGAGCCTTCTCACTCTACCGTATCGTATGGCGACAACACGTGCTCTAAGGTATTGGGTCTTGGCAAGGTGGTGGTAACACCCGACATCTCACTTATGAATGTCCTCCTTGTCGAGACCCTTGGTTACAATTTACTCTCCGTTCATCAAATTGCTCGTATGGGTCTATGTACTTTCTTTGATGAACATATGGTGGTCCTCTTGTGGAGCAACACACTCTATGTACCTTTTGTTGGATATGTAGAGAACGGTTTGTATGTTGTTGACTTCTCCGGAAAGACAACATCTTCCGCTCTTTTCCTATTCGCCAAAGGTGACAAGGGTTGGTTATGGCATCGCCGACTAGCCCATGTCAACATGAGGATTTTGCAAAGTCTCCACAAGGGTGGCCACATTCTCGGACTAAAAGAAGATGTCTCCTTTTGTAAAGATCATGTTTGTAGGGCTTGCGTACAAGGAAAAATGCATGGAGCTCCTCACAAGGCCAAGACTATCATCTCTACCACAAGATGCTTGGAGCTCCTACATGTTGATCTCTTCGGTCCACCGTCTCATGAAAGTCTTGGAGGAAAGAAGTATTGCCTCGTCATTGTTGATGACTATTCACGCTATTGTTGGGTATTCTTCTTCAAGTACAAGAGTGAGACTCAACGGACCATGATGGAGTTTGCCAATCAAGTTCAACGCAAGTACGACAACAAGATCCTCGCGATAAGGAGCGACAATGGAACGGAGTTCAAGAACTACACTTTGGATGACTGATACGTCTGATGTCTACGCACGCTTCTATTCCTGTAGACAGTGTTGGGCCTCCAAGAGCAGAGGTTTGTAGAACAGCAGCAAGTTTCCCTTAAGTGAATCACCCAAGGTTTATCGAACTCAGGGAGGAAGAGGTCAAAGATATCCCTCTCAAGCAATCCTGCAATCACGATACAAGAATTCTCTTGTGTCCCCAACAGACCTAATACACTTGTCAGATGTATAGGTGCACTAGTTCGGCGAAGAGATAGTAAAACACAGGTGGTATAGATGGTGATAATATTGCAGGAAGTAAAGATACGAAGAAAATAGTAAACAAACGGTGCCGTGAAAATAGCTTGCTGGCGTGGGAGGCAATTCTCTGTGGTGTAACTTTTCTATTCAGAAACAAGGCCTAGGGATCATACTTTCACTAGTGGACACTCTCAACATTGCAATCATAAAGGAATATAAATAAGCACTTCACTATGTGATTCTGAATTACTCTTTGGCAAGATAACGAACACTAATTCATCATGTAGGCAAACCTTAAAGATGTATTCCCAAGTACTAATAAACACCCCACGCTGTCACTGTGAGCATTCATAAGAGGTACTAACACACCACAATTTCATAGAGACATCCAACTCAAATCATAACTCAGCTGAATAAGTATTCTAGTGAAATATAGCCTAAGAGACCCACACGGTGCACACACTGTCACCTTTACACACGTGGGACAACGAGTCTCCGGAGATCACATAAGTAAAATCCACTTGAATAGCATAACGACATCTAGATTACAAAGCTCATCATATGGATCTCAATCATGTAAGGCAGCTCATGAGATCATTGTATTGAAGTACATGGGAGAGAGAGATTAACCACATAGCTACCGGTACAACCCTTAGCCTCGGGGGAGAATTACTCCCTCCTCATCATGGAGACAGCGATGGCGGTGAAGATGGCGGTGGAGATGCCTTCCGGGGGCACTTCCCCGTCCCGGCGGCGTGCCGGAACAGAGACTTCTGTCCCCCAGATCTTGGCTTCGCGATGGCGGCGGCTCTGGAACTTTTCTCGTATCGTGGCTTTTCCGTCTCAAAGATTTAGGTTAGGGAGGCTTAAATAGGCGAAGAGGCGGAGTCGGAAGGGCCACGGGGGACCCACACAGCAGGGGGGCGCCCCCCCCCCCTCTGGCCGCGCCGCCATGGCGTGTGGGGGCCCTGGGCCTCCCCTCTTGACCCTCTTCGGTGTTCTGGAAGCTTCGTGGAATTATAAGATCGTGGGCCTTGATTTCGTCCAATTCCGAGAATATTTCCTTACTAGGATTTCTGAAACCAAAAACAGCGAGAAAACGAGAACCGGCACTTCGGCATCTCGTTAATAGGTTAGTTCCGGAAAACGCATAAAATCATCATAAAGTGTGAACAAAACATGTAGGTATTGTCATAAAACAAGCATGGAACATAAGAAATTATAGATACGTTTGAGACGTATCAAGCATCCCCAAGCTTAGTTCCTACTCGCCCTCGAGTAGGTAAACGATAACAAGGATAATTTCTTAAGTGACATGGTACTTACATAATCTTGATCAATACTATTGTAAAGCATATGAGATAAATGAAGTGATTCAAAGCAATGGTAAGGATAATGACTAAACAACTGAATCATATAGCAAAGACTTTTCATGAATAGTACTTTCAAGACAAGCATCTATAATTCTTGCATAAGAGTTAACTCATAAAGCAATTAATTCTTAGTAGAAAGCTTTGAAACAACACAAAGGAAGATATAAGTTTCAGCGGTTGCTTTCAACTTCAACATATATATCTCATGGATAATTTTCAACACAAAGTAATATAACAAGTGCAATAGGTAAACAAGTAAGAATCAATGCACACAGTTGACACGAGTGTTTGCTTCTAAGATAGAAAGAAGTAGGTAAACTGACTCAACATAAAGTAAAAGAATGGCCCTTCACAGAGGGAAGCATGGATTACTATATTTGTGCTAGAGATTTTATTTTGAAAACAAGAAACAATTTTGTCAACGGTAGTAATAAAGCATATGTGTTATGTATAAGACATCCTATAAGTTGCAAGCCTCATGCATAGTATACCAATAGTGCTCGCACCTTGTCCTAATTAGCTTGGATTAACATGGATTATCATTGCATAGCATATGTTTCAACCAAGTGTCACAATGGGGTACCTCTATGCCGCCTGTACAAAGGTCTAAGGAGAAAGATCGCATTTGATTTCTCGTTTTTGATTATTCTCAACTTAGACATCCATACCGGGACAACATAGACAACAGATAATGGACTCCTCTTTAATGCATAAGCATTCAACAACAGATAATATTCTCATAAGAGATTGAGGATTAATTGTCCAAACTGAAACTTCCACCATGAATCATGGCTTTAGTTAGTGGCCCAATGTTCTTCTCTAACAATATGCATACTCAAACCATTGATCATGATAAATCACCCTTACTTCAGACAAGACGAACATGCATAGCAACTCACATGATATTCAACAAAGGTGGTAGTTGGTGGCGTCCCCAGAAACATGGTTACCGCTCAACAAGCAACTTATTAAGAAATAAGATACATAAGTACATATTCTTCACCACAATAGTTTTTAAGGCTATTTTCCCATGAGCTATATATTGCAAAGACAAAGAATAGAATTTTTAAAGGTAGCACTCAAGTAATTTACTTTGGAATGGCGGAGAAATACCATGTAGTAGGTAGGTATGGTGGACACATATGGCATAGTTTTTGGCTCAAGGATTTGGATGAACGAGAAGAATTCCTCTCAATACAAGGCTAGGCTAGCAAGGTTGTTTGAAGCAAACTCAAGTATAAAACGGTGCAGCAAAACTTACATATGAACATATTGTAAGCATTATAAGACTCTACATCGTCTTCCTTGTTGTTCAAACACCTTAACCAGAAAATATATAGACTCTAGAGACCAATCATGCAAACTTTTTAACAAGCTCTATGTAGTTCTTCATTAATAGGTGCAAAGTACATGATGCAAGAGCTTAAACATGATCTATATGAGCACAACAATTGCCAAGTATCAAATTATTCAAGACATTATACCAATTACCACATGAAGCATTTTCTGTTTCCAACCATATAACAATGAACGAAGCAGTTTCAACCTTCGCCATGAACATTAAAAGTAAAGCTAAGAACACCAGTGTTCATATGAACAAGCGGAGCGTGTCTCTCTCCCACACAAGGATGAATTTATTCAGAGAATGAAAATAACAAAACGAAAATAAAAGCACACAGACGCTCCATGTAAAGTACATAAGATGTGACGGAATAAAAATATAGTTTCACTAGAGGTGACCTGATAAGTTGTCGATGAAGAAGGGGATGCCTTGGGCATCCCCAAGCTTAGATGCTTGAGTCTTCTTGAAATATGCAGGGATGAACCACGGGGCATCCCCAAGCTTAGACTTTTCACTCTTCTTGATCATATTGTATCATCCTCCTCTCTTGATCCTTGAAAACTTCCTCCACACCAAACTCAAAACAAACTCATTAGAGGGTTAGTGCATAATCGAAAATTCACATGTTCAGAGGTAACACAATCATTCTTAACACTTCTGGACATTGCACAAAGCTACTGGAAGTTAATGGAACAAAGAAATCCATCAAACATAGCAAAACAGGCAATGTGAAATAAAAGGCAGAATCTGTCAAAATAGAACAGTCCGTAAAGACGATTTTTTTAGAGGCACTTAACTTGCTCAGATGAAAAGGCTCAAATTGAATGAAAGTTGCGTACATATCTGAGGATCACGCACGTAAATTGGCCGATTTTTCTGAGTTACCTACAGAGAGGCCTATTGAAATTCGTGACAGCAAGAAATCTGTTTCTGCGCAGTAATCCAAATCTAGTATGAACCTTACTATCAAAGACTTTACTTGGCACAACAATGCAATAAAATAAAGATAAGGAGAGGTTGCTACAGTAGTAACAACTTCCAAGACTCAAATATAAAACAAAATTGCTGTAGTAAAATAAAAACATGGGTTATCTCCCAAGAAGTGATTTCTTTATAGCCATTAAGATGGGCTCAACAATTTTAATGATGCACTCATAAGGATGAGAGTTGAAACAAAGAGGGCATCAAAAAGCAAATATGAAACAAATTTAAGCCTAAACCACTTCCTATGAAAAGGAATCTTGTAAATAAACAAGTCATGTAGGCATAATGCAACTAGCATAGGAAAACTAGACAAGCGCAACTTCAAGATTTTCAGCATATAGAGAGGTGTTTTAGTACCATGAAAATTTCTACAACCATATTTTCCTCTCTCATAATGATTTTCAGTAGCATCATGAACAAACTCAACAATATAACTATCAAATGAAACATTCTTATCATGAGTCTCATGCATAAAATTATTACTACTCCCAACATAAGCATAGTCATTCTTATTAATTGTAGTGGGAGCAAATTCAACAAAGTAGCTATCATCAAATATAGGAGGCATATTGTAATCATAATTAAATTTATCCTCCATAGTAGGCGGTACCAGAAGACCACTATCATTATAATCATCATAAATAGGAGGCAAAGTATCATCAAAGAAAATTTTCTCCTCAATGCTTGGGGGACTAAAAATATCATGCTCATCAAAACCAGCTTCCCCAAGCTTAGAACTTTCTATATCATTATCAACAATGGTGTTCAAAGCGTTCATACTAATATTACTACTAGCATGCAAATAAGGTTCCATAGGTTTTTTAATTTTCGCATCAAACAATCCATGTCTTAACTCAGGAAATAGTTTAAAAAGCTCACAGTTGTTTTCCATTATACCTTACTAGTGTTTAACAAGAAACAAAAAGATGCAATTGCAGGATCTAAAGGAAATAGCTTCGAGAACTCACACACCGGCAACAGTGCTAGGAAATAGCTTAGTAGTCGGAGGATGTGAATACCTTTTACCTTACCTCCCCGGCAACGGCGCCGTAGAAAATAGCTTGATGTCTACGCACGCTTCTATTCCTCGTAGACGAGTGTTGGGCCTCCAAGAGCGAGAGGTTTGTAGAACAGCGAGCAAGTTTTCCTTAAGTGAATCACCCAAGGTTTATCGAACTCAGGGAGGAAGAGGTCAAAGATATCCCTCTCAAGCAATCCTGCAATCACGATACAAGAAGTCTCTTGTGTCCCCAACACACCTAATACACTTGTCAGATGTATAGGTGCACTAGTTCGGTGAAGAGATAGTAAAACACAGGTGGTATAGATGGTGATAATATTGCAGGAAGTAAAGATACAGTAAAACAGTAAACAAACGGTGCCAGAAAATAGCTTGCTGGCGTGGGAGGCAATTCTCTGTGCTGTAACTTTTTTTTTCGGAAACAAGGCCTAGGGATCATACTTTCACTAGTGGACACTCTCAACATTGCAATCATAAAGGAATATAAATAAGCACTTCACTATGCGATTCTGAATTACTCTTTGGCAAGATAACGAACACTAATTCATCATGTAGGCAAACCTTAAAGATGTATTCCCAAGTACTAATAAACACCCCACGCCGTCACCTGTGAGCATTCATAGGAGGTACTAACACACCACAATTTCATAGAGACATCCAACTCAAATCATAACTCGGTGAATAAGTATTCTGTGAAATATAGCCTAAGAGACCCACACGGTGCACACACTGTCACCTTTACACACGTGGGACAAGGAGTCTCCGGAGATCACATAAGTAAAATCCACTTGAATAGCATAACGACATCTAGATTACAAAGCTCATCATATGGATCCCAATCCTGTAAGGCAGCTCATGAGATCATTGTATTGAAGTACATGGGAGAGAGAGATTAACCACATAGCTACCGGTACAGCCCTTAGCCTCGGGGGAGAATTACCCCCTCCTCATCATGGAGACAGCGATGGCGGTGAAGATGGCGGTGGAGATGCCTTCCGGGGGCACTTCCCCGTCCCGGCGGTGTGCCGGAACAGAGACTTATGAACCCCAGATCTTGGCTTCGCGATGGCGGCGGCTCTGGAACTTTACATCATGTAGGTATCAACATCTCAAACGTATCTATAATTTCTTATGTTCCATGCTAGTTTTATGACAATACGTACATGTTTTATTCATACTTTATATCATTTTGATGCATTTTCCGGTACTAACCTATTAACAAGATGCCGAAGCGCCAGTTCCTGTTTTCTGCTATTTTTGGTTTCAGAAATCCTACACAGGAAATATTCTCGGAATTGGACGAAACAAAAGCCCACTGTCTTATTTTCCACGGAGGCTTCCAGAACACCGAAGAGGGGACGAAGAGGAGCCACGAGGCGGCCACACCCTAGGGGGGTGCGGCCCCACCGCTGGCCGCGCCACCCTATGGGGTGGGCCCCTCGGGACTCCACCGACATCGCCCCTTCGCCTATATATTCTTCCGTCTCCGAAAACCCTAAAACAATCGACGATATGCCACGAAGAGTTCCGTAGCCGCCGCCATCGCGAAGCCAATTTCGGGGGACATAAGTCTCTGTTCCGGCACGCCGCCGGGACGGGGAATTGCCCGCGGAGTCATCTCCATCGACACCACCGCCATCTTCATCGCCGTTGCTGTCTCCCATGATGAGGAGGGAGTAGTTCTCCCCCGAGGCTGAGGGCTCTACCGGTAGCTATGTGGTTCATCTCTCTCTCCCATGGTGTGATCTTTATGTGACCATGAGCTTTGTATCACTATTAATCTATGTGCTACTCTAGTGATGTTATTAAAGTAGTCTATTCCTCCTCCATGATGTAAAGTTGACAGTGTGTGCATCATGTAGTACTTGGCGTATGTTATGATTGTAATCTGTAATATCCCAGGTTTAGAGACGATCGAGGGGTAGATTTTAGAAAGGGATGTGCATTGCATTGTAAATTCTGGGGAAATTTCGCGCTTTTAAAAGAAACTGCATCGAAGGGGGACAAGTTTCTCTCTCGACACCTTACAGGGTTAGGGTTTCGAGAGTACGACAAATTTGCATCTCACTTAACTAATTTAGGGTTTTGAGAAGAGAGGAGAGTTTGTGCATTACAACTTAAGTTGCATGATTGAGTTCAACCACAAGTTGTAGTGTTTGAATTTCAAATTTAAAACATCATATGAATATCTCATAATTCAAATTTGAGGTAATTCATTAAACAAATTATAAATAATCAAGAATATAAATAGTACAACTATTATACAAAGCTCATTAGAGAAAATTGGAGCTTTATTGATAATCACACATGATACATTGTCATTACAATATTCAGAATTGAAATATGAAATGTTACAACACATTACATGAATTGAATAAAAAGGAAAAAGAAAAAGGAAAATTACAAGTTAATAAAATGTCCTAAACTACATGTTGATCTTCATGAAATCCTGGATCAAGATGATCTTACACTTCATCTTGATCATCTCAATGTTCCCTGCACACAAACAAAGAACAAAACAAAGGTTATGTCAAGTGGCAAAGCCACTTGGCAGGTTAGCAAAAGAAAGCGTAAATGGAGGGGATATGACCATGATCAGCCGAGCTGATCCATCCACTGGACCAAGTACCAACCAGCACACACATAGGCAGCTCACAAGCCTGTGTGCATGTCACACAAGCACAACCAAGCCGGGGAGAGTCACCAACAAGTGTCGGGCATTGCTCTGTCGACCCGGGAAGCAAGGGCAGTGGCACATAAAAGCTTTTCACGACAAACCCTAGTCATTTGCATCGACAAGGAGCTTCGGGTAAGAACACAAGAACACAAGAACCTCAAGAACAGGAAGAACAGCCACTCATTGTTCAACCTACTCAAACAGCCACAGAAATTACTCAAGCACCACAAGCTGGCAAGGAGGAGCAGGGCAAGCAAACCAAACCACCAGAAGCAATCCTCTACACCAACAACTTAATCTAGGAGCTGGAGTGAGGTATAAACAAGAAATCATGGGCAAACATCTGTTTTGCTCATAAATAAGCATGTGCATAATACATACACAAGCCAGAGGGTATGATTACCCTGTGTGCATCATCATTTGGTGTTAAAACCATTTGATGCTGGCAAAAAGGGGAACAAGCCAGAAGAAAATCATCCTAGGGAATAAATGGCCAAGCCCAGTGTATTATCACTGAGGCAAACAAAAGAATCCAGCAAGGAATGATTCACAGCTAGCCTAGCCCAACTCACCTAGCACCTACAGCTAATTACACCATCAGACAGATAGGCAACTTGTGCCTATTTTTGTTGTCAACAGCAAAGATCACTGGAAATCCAACCAGGAATTGCCCAGAGATGCTTTCACTAAGCCACAGCAAGCCAACAAGGGTGGGAGCTACCTAACAGCAATGAATTGCTGTCAAGGTCACCTCAACCACTGAAACAGCCCAAATCACCAAGCCTTGCATTATCATCACCCAGATGGGTTCAAAAGGAGGGCTAGGGTACACAACCAAGTGTTGGCATCCATCTAGCCCTACCACAGTTAATAGGATGATCACAACTGCAAGCAGTTCACATCATTTATCCATTCAACAAAGCAAGACAACACATATAAATGAATTACACAAGTAATTGATGCAACAGAACCTTGCTGATGATCCAATGGATCACTGCAAGCATCAACAGATGCTTGAGCAAGCACCATCACACACCAGACCAAGCCTGTGTGATACACACACAGCACAAAGTAAGCAGCAGTGAGGCACAGACACCAAAGAGCAGTTTTTACAAGCAACTGATGATCATATGATCATCAGAAGCTTGCTAGAGCATGTTACAGCATGCTAGAATCAATCTTAGTATCAATACATGGGCCAGATAATTAAATCAACCATATAACATGAACAATTGAATCACATATAAGTGAATAAAGGCAGTCTAATTGTATCCAGAAGCATTCCATCAAGGGATGGAGCTGCCAAGTCAACAACAATGCTCAATTGAGCATGTCCATGAATTAGAGCACAAATAATAGCACATTAGGAGCACTGGCTCTTGCAAATTGCAAGGAGGACACACAGTCATCAGGCCAGAGGCAAGTAACTGCACACACAGGAGAGGCAGGAGCAAGATAACAGCAGCAGTAACAATGAAATATAGCATAGCACCACAGCATGCTCATGAGCAAGAGCTCATGAGATGCAACAACAAGTAATGGAGAAAGAACAGCACAGCACATCAGTTAGGATCATGGAAAAAAATAGCGCGCTATTTCGGCGCTAATAGCACGCTATAGCGTTTTTAGACAGCTCATGCTACATCATTTCGGCGCTATAGCGTGCTATAGCGCGCTATTAGCACGCTAATAGCATATTTTTCGGCCGACGCTATTTTGTTATAGCGCGCTATTTTTTTTCCTTGGTTAGGATCCATGGCAGCACCACAGCAGCACAGCAACAACATACGCATAGCAGCACAAGCACAACAGCAGTAGCGCAGCAGCATGCCTAGCCTAGCACGGCGCAGCAGCTAGCACAGCACCAGGGCTAGCATGGCGCAAGGCCACAGAGGCGTAGCAGCAGCAGCACATCGGCACGGCCAGCATCTCCACATGGAGAAGCAGGCCAGTGGCCGAGCTAGACGAAGAGGAGGAAGAGAGAAGAGAGTAGAACAGGTAGCAGAGGAGGAGGGAGGAGAAGTGAACTTACAGGTGAAGCGGGAGGAGATCGGCCATGGCGGCACGGCGGCACACGACGAGCGAACGGCGGCGCCAGGCCAAGCCAAGCCAGGCACCACCTCGCCGCAACGCCAGCGCAACCACGGCGAGGCACACAGCTGCGCCACGGTGCCAGGAGCGTCGGCGGCGACGAAATCGCCGTGGAACACCAGGGCAGGCGAGCAGAGGCGATGGGGGCGAGACGAGAAGGCAGCGAAACACAGATCGACGCGGTAGATCTGAAGCGCCGTCGAACGGCGGTTCATATGCGCCACATCTCACCGCCGGTGATGGCCGGAGTTGGCCGGAGTAAATCGGCGAAGGCGGCAGCGACGCGGGAATCGCCAGAGCTCGAGGGGCTAGGGTTCGCGAGAGAGAAGGGGAAGGGGACGGGTGCGTCCGACCGGGCCCAACGTGCGGCTCGGGTTAGGGTTAAACGCTGGGCCACCCTGACAGGTGGGCCCAGGGGCATATTAGACATTTCACAATTCCATTAAATCCTGAAACTTTGGAAATACATAGAAAATGATAAATAGCTCTAAAAAAATAATTAAAAATATGAAAACTACTCAGGATAAAATTCTCTATCATAATAAAATATGAAATGGAATTTTTGAAGAAAAACAAGATTAAGTCCAAATTTAATGATTAAAATAATCATTTAAATCACACCTTATATTTTCAATAATGAAAATAAGTCCATAAATGCTTTTGGATTTTTAAAAACACCTTGACAACATTTCAAGGTTGTATTTTACCCTAAACAAAGTGTTCCTAAATCATTCTTAGTATTAACCTCTCACATGAAATGATAAAAAACACCGGAAGGGGGGAAACAACCCTAAAAGCTGAATCATGCACAATTGCTTCTTTAACCATTGCCCTTATCGGACAATGATGCTATTTTTCAGCAAGAGAGGACAAGGGTCAGTCCACACCATCCAACTGCAACACTTTGCAGTGTTCAGGAAAGTTCATCACTTGCACATGTCATTTGAGTATTTTTACCAAATTACTTGCAAAGTACTATAATTATCACTATTGCATCAAAAGCAAAACCACTACTTTCATAACTATGAATATGACTATGTGGTTGGCAATGGAACCATGGTTTGTGTTGATATGGTGGAGGTTCCATTGCAAGGGTTTATATCCATCTAGGATTAAACAACAAATGTCGTCCAGTGATTCTTGTGTCGTAAAACTAGTGTTAACCATAAGATCTGGAGTGGGACGGAATAGTCAATTGTATTTCCACCTCTCGTACATCAACGGATGCGCTTACCGTAGACACTTGACCCAGTTTGGGCAAGCGGTGCGGTGGGGATCCCATTCTAATTCCCCACGGTAAGTGGTCTATGATGGGTTGCAGCTACCGACGAAGGAGTTTGGTTAACGAGTCCCAGACTGTCGTCGTGGTCGGGGTCCATCCTTAATTGGTATAATAGGACCGGCGAGGACCCAGGGTCGGGGTATGCAACAAAGGGTGGGTGTGCGAGGTAGCGGAGGAATATAATTGGCTATGACCTTATACCGGGCCTCACACCGAAGGAAGTGTGGATGGGAAAGCTGCCCGGTTGGCACCAAGGTTAAGATCTCTTATGGGTAAAGCAACACACCTCTGCAGAGTGTAACGAATCGTGACCTGTCACTCCCTGTTCCGGGTTATGGAACTGCGAACGCTGCCGGAAAGGAACTCCATGTAGTTCTAGTAAACCGGTGAAGGCTGACGGACATAGTTCTTCTGAATAAAAGCAACCTATTGAAGAAATGATTATCAAAACCTGCATTGATAGTAGACTTTCTGGTCTGATATCGTAGCTAGTGCATTAAACACCTCTTTTCTATAATGAACTTGTTGAGTACGCTCGTACTCATACCACTCTTAAATCCCCTGCTTAGATTGTCTGAATCGACTGGAGGAGGACAACGACGACCTTGAAGGAGCCGAAGTCATCGGCTATGAAGAACCAGACCCGTGTTGAAGGTGTAGACTAACTTATAGTCTACGGAACCAGGGAGGGTTCCGGAGGAGAGCAAGTTTAGACCTACCAAGTAGTAATAGTATTCGAGCAGTACGAACTTTTAGTATTTAGCTGCTCGACAAGAATAAATGTATAACCTAGTAAGACTCTTATATTGTAAGTTAAGTTGGGTTCGCCTTGAACCCAGGAGTAATCCTCTTAGGACCCGAGAGGAGCTCCGAGATGATATGTACATGTTGCTTGTAATAATAAATGAATGAGTTATGGACCTGCTATGTTCTGTTGTACTACTCCGAGGGATGTAATATTTGCGGATTGGTACTTCATGAATGTTATATCAACGACTGGCATACTACAACATGCGGTGGTATGCAGGGTCACCACAGTTGGTATCAGAGTAAAAGCTTTGACCTTAGGTTGGAACCTAGTAAATGGGACGGAACGTTAGGAGTGAAATAGGATTAGTAAAGAATTCTCTAAAAATATGGTGTATATTCACTTGAGAATAAAACAATCATATCCTTTAGTGTGATAATTCTTTATTATCTCTATTATGATGCATCATTACTAATATTATATTCTTTCTTATCTACATCCAACTATGGCAAGTTCACGTTCGGGACGTAACGTGAAAGTGAAGCCATCAAACTTGAGTGAATACGACGGAGGACTCGCAGACATTCTTCATGCTATGTTACTTGAATTTGGGTGCGATCACCAAATCCAAGTAATGAAATACTGGTACTACGATGGTCCAGTATTGGCGAAGTGTAGGGTAGGACTAAGACTTCCAAAATCCCTAGGAATGAGTGTAGTGATGCCAGCAGGTGAGGCTAGAACCATTAACACAGCCTACCACATAGCCATAATGAAAGCCATCACAGATATTCGGGAACATAAGACCAAAGAGCTTATTGGTTCCGAATTTTCTCATATTCCTCATATGGAGGAGGAAGATGATCCTATGCTTAACCACTTCAAGCTTGCAAAATGCAAACCAGCAGAAGCCGCTAAGTACATGGATAACAGCCGCAACCTACTATCATTGTTCTTTCAGTTGAACCGACATTTGTTGGGAGCAATTGACACAATGCTGGAAGAGTTCACTGAGCCCAAGGAGGAGACTAAGGGGAAAGAACCAATGGAGGGTGAGGTTCACACACCAGTTTATTCAGCTGGTGACTTCATTAGTATCGACCATCTATAACAACAAACCACACCCATTACACCTAGGTACTTTCCTAGTAGTTCCCATGGAGGATATGAGGGTGGAGAGGAATCCGGAAACAATCAGCGTTCCGAGACTCCTATAGAAAACTCCACCGGTTGGCGTTGGGGATCAGACACTGGAACCCATAGTGATTCAGTTTGATATAATCCTGAGATGAATGAGGACGCCACAACCCAGAACCAGAACTATCAGTATAATAGGGGAGACGATGAGGGGTATCCGATACTGATCGAGTCGGATACAGATGGTGGAAATACCTATGGCGGAGTCACAGGGGAGTACACCCGATGGGTGGATTTTGATGCATTGAATGACCAGTTCATGAACACAGATTTCTCCCTGGGATCATCCTCTGATTCCGACTACCAGCCGACGGGAAGACCCTATGTTCTAGATTCTGTCAGGAGGACTACACGTTCAACCGGATGGAAGCCTGGGATGTACCGGGAGTGAAGCACGACTAGAGACCACCATGGGAGGCGAGACTACAATACAGTTGTACCACATGTATTGTAGTATGTAATATTTTGTAGAAATTTGTACATATACTTCAATAAGTGAGTTTGCATACTCACTACTGGGTATTGTAATAAACCACTTAAGTATGTATATACATGGTATATGTTTTGTATGATTTGAATTTGCTTCTTGATTTCCATTGCGTGACTAGTTCTATGCACAAAGTTGAGCTCAGAAAACTTGCGCATGGAGTAAATATGACTACCACTTTGTGTTGCAAAACTAGGGGGATATGTCGGGAGCGACGGGTGAGGAGAGTGAAGCACAACGCCTCGAGCGCGAGGCCAAGCAGAAGGAAGAGGCTGATGAAGCAGCCAGAAACCAGTTTCCACCACCACCACCACCCATGACGCATCAGAATTTCCTCCAATACATGCAAATGTTGGAGGAAAGTCAACGAGTGACTATGGAGCAGCAAAATAAGTTCTTCCAGGAGCTGCTTCAACAAAACAAGGTGGAAAGGCCTGAGAACCAGGGAGTCACTTTGTCGGACTTCCAGAATACTAAGCCAATATCCTTCGCATACGCGCCCGAACCTATGGACGCGGAGGATTGGTTGATGTATACTGAGCGTAAGCTCAACACAGTTGGATGCAACGACCTGGAGAAGGTCAGATATGCAACACACTTGTTGTGTGGATCCGCCGCATCTTGGTGGGATAACATAGTAGCCGTTTATCCGGCTGAAAAGGTGTTTACATGGGAAGAATTCAAGAGGAAGTTCAGGGAATCCAACGTCCCTGAAAGTATAGTGGAACTGAAGAGTCGAGAATTTGAAAGTCTCGAGCAGAAAGATAAGGCCATCCTGACTTATGTCAGGGAGTTTTCAAAACTGTCCCGGTATGCAGTTGAGAAGGTCAACACCGAGGACAAGAAAAAGAAGAGGTTCTTGCGGGGATTAAGTCCCCAGTTCAAGGTACAGCTCAGAATGATGAGAGCGACAGAGTTTCAGGAGTTGGTGGATGCAGCCATCACTCTTGAAGATGATTTCAAGCAACTGCAGGAGGAAAAGAGAAAGAAGGCTAAATTTGAGCCTAAGAGATATATCAGCAACAAGCCCAATACCAGCTTGAGTTTCAAGCCGAGGTATAACAACAACAACAGGAGGAACCAAGGATTCCAGTCGACAAACCAGATCACCTGCCATAACTGTGGATTCAAAGGACATGTCTCTAAAGATTGCAAGAAGCCCAGAATTATATGCTTTGGGTGTCGTCAGGAGGGGCACATGCTAAAGACTTCCCCAAGAGAAATACTGGAGGAGGTCAGTCAGGAGGAGGAGGAAACCGAAGCGGGAACACCGGAGGGAACTGGAAGAACAAGAAACCCTTCGGCAAGTTGAATTGCACCAGCTTGGAAGAGGTGGTGAACTCCGATCAGGCAGTGATAGGTACGCTTCAGATACTTACTCATCCTGGCAAAGTACTTTTTGATACTGGTGCAACTACATCATTCATTTCTCAACAATTCATCATCAAACATGGGATTAGTTGCACTAAGTTAGATACACCCATAACCATACTTTCTGCGGGGGGAACGATAGTAGTAACCCATACCAAACAAGGACAGGTCATTATGATTAATAAGTGTGCGTTCGACGCAGACCTTTTCATTTTACCGATGAAGGACATTGATGTCATTCTTGGTATGAATTGGTTAGAGGCAAATGGAGCCTTGATAGACTGTGTGAACAAAACAGTGTCTCTGAAAAGCCCCGACGGAAGTAGAATGATTTACCAAGGAGATAAACATACACAGATTGAAGTAGAGCTACAGTTGAATAGCATGAAGGAAGTAAAGCTGGAGGATATACTTGTGGTGAATGAATTCCAGGATGTTTTTCCTAAGGAATTACCTGGAATGCCACCAGATAGGGAGATAGAGTTTACTATCGACCTAATTCCAGGAACAGCTCCGATTGCTAAGGCACCATACAAGATGGGGCCTAAGGAGTTGAAAGAACTCAAGGAGCAATTGGATGACCTGGAACAGAAAGGATTTATTCAGGAGAGTATATCACCATGGGGATCACCTGTGATATTCGTGGATAAAACAGATGGAGGCCGAAGGATGTGCGGAGACTACAGGAATTTGAATAATGTTACTATCAAGAACAAGTACCCACTTCCTAGAATACAAGATCTATTTGATCAAGATAGAGGCGCGGAAGTCTTTTCCAAGATTGATCTAAGATCCGGTTATCATCAGATAAAGATCAAGAAGGAAGACGTTCCGAAAACAGCCTTTGTCTCGAGGTACGGACATCATGAATACCTAGTAGTACCTTTTGGATTAACCAATGCCCCAAAGCAATTTTCATGAATCTTATGAATAAGATCTTCATGCCATGTCTAGACAAGTTTGTCATCGTATTCATCGATGATATCTTGATATATTCCAAAGATAAAGCTGAACATGCTGAACATCTTAGGATAGTGTTGCAAACACTAAGAGAACATCAACTTTATGCCAAATTCAGCAAGTGTGAATTTTGGCTAGATCAAGTAGAATTTCTTGGTCATGTTATTAGCAAAGATGGAATAGCTGTTAACCCAAGCAAGGTAGCAGCAGTTTTAGACTGGGAAGCACCAAAGACTGTCAAAGAAATCCGAGGATTCTTAGGAATGGCAGGATACTATAGGAGATTCATTGAAGGATTCTCTAAGATAGCAGGACCAATGACTAAGCTATTAAGGAAAAACACACAATTCGTGTGGTCTGATGAGTGTGAGAAGAGTTTTCAGACTCTGAAAGAGAAACTCACCACAGCACCGGTGTTAGCAGTTCCAGAAGTTGGCAAGGATTACACCGTGTATTGTGACGCATCCAAACATGGATTGGGTTGCGTACTCATGCAAGATCGGAAAGTAATATCCTATGGATCGAGGCAACTCAGACCTCATGAAGTGAACTATCCAACACATGATTTAGAGTTAGCAGCAGTAGTATTTGCACTTAAAACTTGGAGACATTTTCTCTATGGAGCCAAGTGTGAGCTCTATACGGATCATAAGAGTCTCAAGTACTTCTTCACTGATACGTCCAAAACGTATCTACTTTCCCGAACACTTTTGCTATTGTTTTGCCTCTAATTTGTGTATTTTGGATGCAACTAACACGGACTAACGCTGTTTTCAGCAGAACTATTCTGGTGTCTCGTTTTTGTGCAGAAATCCAACTTTCAGGAAAAACCTCGAAATTTATGCGGAAGGTCCTATTTTCCCAGAATACTTACGGAGCCAGAAGGGCGAGCCAGGTGGGGGCCCGAGGGCCCCACACACTAGGCCGGCGCGGCCCAGGAGGGGCCCGCGTGGCCCTAGTGTGTGGCGGCCTCGGTCGGCCCCCGATGCCCTCCTTCGGACTACTTATTGCCTTCGACCTAAAAACGCACGGGGAGAAGTCGAAGTCGCCAGAAACCCTCCAGAACGCCGCCACATCGCGAAACTCCGTCTCGGGAGCCGAAGTCTCCGTTCGGCACTCCGCCGGGATGGGGAATTGGAGGAGATCATCGCCACCATCACCACCGACGCCTCTCCATCGACCAGCCATGTTTCCCCCATCCATGTGTGAGTAATTCCCCCGCCGTAGGCTGAAGGGGATGGTAGGGATTGGATGAGATTGGTCATGTAATAGTATAAGATTGTTAGGGCATAGTGCCTAGTGTCCGTAATTGGTACTTTGATGATATTGTTGCAACTTGTTATGCTTAATGCTTGTCACTAGGGCCCGGGTTCCATGATCTCAGATCTGAACATGTTATTATTTCATCATGATATTCATTGTTTATGGTCTTACCTGCAAGTTGTATACACATGTCGCCGTCCGGAACCAATGGCCCCGAAGTGACGAAATCGGGACAACCGGAGGGGATGGTAGTGATGTGAGGATCACATGTGTTCACGGAGTGTTAATGCTTTGCTCCGGTACTCTATTAAAAGGAGTACCTTAATATCCAATGAGATTCCCTTGAGGCCCGGCTGCCACCGGCTGGTAGGACAAAAGATGTTGTGCAAGCTTCTCATTGCGAGCACGTCCGACTATAATTGGAACACATGCCTATTGATTGCTTTGTACTTAGACACCGTTTTATTATTATCCGCAAATGCCCCGCTTGATTGTTACATGAGTTTCTCTCATCCATGCAACGCCCGTTATCCGTCCCCGTGCCTACGATATTTTAATCCTGCTGTTTACTATAATCACTACTGCTGTCTCTCGCTACTCTGTCGCTGTTATTTCACTACCGCTACTCGCTATAAAACTGTTACTACCGATAAACTCTTGCGAGTAAGTCCGTTTCCAGGTGCAACTGAATTGACAACTCCGCTGTTAAGGCTTTCAAGTATTCTTTGTCTCCCCTTGTGTCGAATCAATAAATTGGGTTTTACTACCCGCGAAGACTGCTGCGATCCCCTATACTTGTGGGTTATCAAGACCGTATTCTGGCGCCGTTGCCGGGGAGCATAGCTTTATTTGGAAGTACTCTAGCAAGTTCCTATGGTAGTTTCCCTCAATTATATGTCACCAAATCAAATTTTATATTGTTTGTTGAAAAATTTCAGAAAATGGAAGGGAGTAGGCACCAACTCAACCAACAAGAATTGGAGGTGCAACCGGTCATGAGAGTTCATCGCGAAGAAGGAGTATACCCCGCTTACTACCCGTGCGTGGATTTTATGAGTAGTGCAGGAATCTTGCAAGATGTTCGAAGTCTAATTTCTCGTGCAGGGTTGGATGATTTTGTTGATGGTGAACCATGCCAATATGCAAAACTGACTATGTCCGTAGTGCAGGATTTTAAATTCAATTGGTCGCGATCTAACCCCATGGTTCGAGTACAAAATTTATAATAAAACTGTCAACTTGCCATTCAATGATTTTTGTGCAGCAATCAGAGTGCCGCAATGGGGATCATGCGAGAAGATAAGGGGATCGCCGCAAGAGTTCTTGGACCTCTTCAAGATGATTTGTCATGAAAGAAGCTTCTCAGAGGATGGTGGTAAAATCAGTAGCATTCAACTCCCGGCTATTCGTTACTTTGCTTATTTCATCACCAAGTGCGTTCTTGCTAGAAAGAATGGAAGTAAGTTATCTATCCAGGATCTAGCCTTTCTAGCTGCTGCATTACAAAGTGATAGGACTTACAACTTGGGTGCTTTGATAGCCAATGTGGAGGTCTCATCGCTTCTCGTCTGTTAGCTATGCATGGTGTAGAACCTCACCATCTTGATATTCAACTTCCCATAGAGAAACTTGACATAGTCTCCATGATTAAGCATGAATTTGTTTCTGACTCGTCTAATTTGAGCAACCTGTCTTACAGAATAACATTTTACAAGAAATCTTGGAGAATAACTAAGAAAACTGAAAAATTAGTAGGATTGCCTGCACCTGTTCTGTTTAACCTTGATTCCAGGGAGGATTGGTCAGTCACGGAGGGTGCACTTAATGCATATATAGAGGGAGGAAGCCATCGTGCAAGAGACAACACGGAGGAGGTCGAGGAACACCTCGACTCGTCATCCGATGCAGCAAGTTCTTCGCATCAACAAGTTGGGCATGAGGATCCTCCACGCTTCTCTTCTGCATCGGGACCTTATTATGACTACACCATGTATGATCAACCGGCGTGGAACCCAGACCCTCGCTGGGGTTGAACTCCACTTAGGCCAAAAGCCTAAGCTTGGGGGGAGGTATACCGGCATCACTCATTCTTTGCATATTATGGTTGCTGGATACTTGTATATACTTGTTTAGTTTCTTGAAGTGGTTTTCTAATGAGAGGGAGATGATATTTGGGGAAGTGCTGCCTGAAAACAGATTCTGGACTGTTACTAAAAAAATTTGTGCGCACAGCCAGAACGTTATTTGAGCTGCCAATTTTTGTGCATGTTCCCCAGGTTGTTATCTAACTTTCATTAGTTGAACACTTTTCGAGCTGAGCAGCGTAAGAATTTCTTTAAAATCGATTACTGTACTGCTGTCAAGTTTTGGCAGATTTCTGCCATCTTGCTTTTCTGTGTTTCTTTTAGTTTTTATTTTCTTATTCTTACTTTGTTTCTTTCCCAAAACACAAAAAGACCAAAAATATTTCTGTTGTTTCTCTTCACCATTTGTTTATTTTGGTTTCTTGCATTTGTTTCGCTTTATTTGCTATTGCTAGTTTGCTATAAGAAAACCCAAAAAGATTTTGCTTTGTTCGCTTGCTTCTTTTTATTCTTGTTCTCAAATTCGAAAACACCAAAAATATTTGCTGTTCTTCTTTGGTTTGTAAAGTTCATTATGAGTTTAATGGTCTTCGGTGGCTGGAGCGTGGTTTTCATTTCATATTATCCAAGCTACACAAGTGAAAGGCAATAATGACGATATTCGACGATCTGATTGTGGTGAGAGGTTGGTATGAACTCTATTTGTTTTCATTTTTGTACATATACTCATCCATGTGAGCATGCTTAGTTGGTTCATGTGAGGTATATGTCATTTAAGAAAGTCTAGTAGTTCATGATCTCTCATGTTTAGCCCCAATTTATTAATATAAGTAGCATGTCTTGGATGTTTACTTGCATTGTTTTATTCATAAATAGGAATGATATTGTGGTATCCTCCTCTGAATAATTCGTTTGAATTAACTTGGCACATGCTCACGCATGCATATGACTGAACAAAAGTCAATTAAGCCACAATGATTTACATTACTTCAGAATTCTTGTATCACTTTTATGCCTCAGTTAATTTATTTTGCCGCAAGCATGATTATGACAGTTACTGCTCTCTTGATTTGTCGCTTCCCAGTCTATTGCTAGCCTTCACTTGTACTGAGCGGGAATGCTGCTCGTGCTTCCAAACACATGAAAACCAAGTTATTCCAAAGTGTCCACTATAAATACCTATGCATGGCATTTCAAACCATTCCAAGTAAATTCTCATGCGCTACCTTTAATCCTTCAAAATGCTTCCCAATTTGTGTTAATGTTTCATAGCTCATGAGGAAGTATGTGGTGTTTAACTTTCAACCTTGTCATTTACTCTTGACGGACTTTCATATGGACTAGTGGCACATCCGCTTATCCAATAATTTTGCAAAAAGAGCTGGCAATGGGGTTCCCAGCCCGATTAATCAAACTTTACTAATAATTCTCTTCACATGTTTAGCTCGATTCATCGGTAAGCAACTTAATTTTGCAAATAGATACTCCTCCATGGTATGTGATTGATGGAAGGCACCCGAGGATTCGGTTAGCCATGGCTTGTGTAAGCAAAGGTTGGGGGAGTGTCACTCATAATAAAACTAAAATACGTGTGTAAACAAAAGAGAAGAGGGATGATCTACCTTGTCGGTAGAGATAACGTCCTTCATGGGAGCCGCTCTTGAAAGTCCGGTTGGCGAGGTAGTTGGTGTACCCATTACCATTCGTTGACAACAACAAACACCTCTCAAAACAATTTTACTCCTGTTTTAAAAATGAAAAGCTCTAGCGCATGTTAATCCCTGCTTCCCTCTGCGAAGGGTCAATCTTTTACTTTTATGTTGTGTCTCCATCCTTTCTTTGAGAACTTTCTTGAGAGCACAAGTTGTCATTCTTAGTGTAATATGCTTGTCTCAAAATATGATTGATTGTGGTATAACTTTGATGCTTTTATCTTTGACAATCACTATTTCTAGTCTTTCTATGAACTTCGGAGGTGCACGAGCATTTATGTTTTGTCTGATCAAATATGGGCAAGCGAGATACCACTCTATCGTACTCTTTTATGAACATTGCAATCCTGCTTATATACATGATTCATGATGCTTATTATTAATTGTTGGTACCTTTCCATGATTGACATAGCTATTAGATGATCTTATTTGCATGTATCTTATTATGAACTGCCTAAGTGTTAGCCATAGCATGAGAATATTTACATCATATGAACAAATGTGTTCGTGAAAGTTCTTTTATCGCTCGGTTGTTAACTGAATTGCTTGAGGACAAGCAATAAGCTAAGCTTGGGGGAGTTGATACGTCCAAAACGTATCTACTTTCCCGAACACTTTTGCTATTGTTTTGCCTCTAATTTGTGTATTTTGGATGCAACTAACACGGACTAACGCTGTTTTCAGCGAACTGTTCGGTGTCTCGTTTTTGTGCAGAAATCCAACTTTCGGGAAAAACCTCGGAATTTATGCGGAAGGTCCTATTTTCCCGGAATACTTACGGAGCCGGAAGGGCGACCAGGTGGGGGCCCGAGGGCCCCACACACTAGGCCGGCGCGGCCCAGGAGGGGCCCGCGCGGCCCTAGTGTGTGGCGGCCTCGGTCGGCCCCCGACGCCCTCCTTCGGACTACTTATTGCCTTCGACCTAAAAACGCACGGGGAGAAGTCGAAGTCGCCAGAAACCCTCCAGAACGCCGCCACATCGCGAAATTCCGTCTCGGGAGCCGAAGTCTCCGTTCTGGCACTCCGCCGGGATGGGGAATTGGAGGAGATCATCGCCACCATCACCACCGACGCCTCTCCATCGACCAGCCATGTTTCCCCCATCCATGTGTGAGTAATTCCCCCGTTGTAGGCTGAAGGGGATGGTAGGGATTGGATGAGATTGGTCATGTAATAGTATAAGATTGTTAGGGCATAGTGCCTAGTGTCCGTAATTGGTACTTTGATGATATTGTTGCAACTTGTTATGCTTAATGCTTGTCACTAGGGCCCGAGTGCCATGATCTCAGATCTGAACATGTTATTATTTCATCATGATATTCATTGTTTATGGTCTTACCCGCAAGTTGTATACACATGTCGTTGTCCGGAACCAATGGCCCCGAAGTGACGAAATCGGGACAACCGGAGGGGATGGTAGTGATGTGAGGATCACATGTGTTCACGGAGTGTTAATGCTTTGCTTCGGTACTCTATTAAAAGGAGTACCTTAATATCCGAGTAGATTCCCTTGAGGCCGGCTGCCATGCAGCTGGTAGGACAAAAGATGTTGTGCAAGCTTCTCATTGCGAGCATGTACGACTATAATTGGAACACATGCCTATTGATTGCTTTGTACTTAGACATCGTTTTATTATTATCTGCAAATGCACTGCTTGATTGTTACATGAGTTTCTCTCATCCATGCAACGCCCGTTATCCGTCCCCGTGCCTACAGTATTTTAATCCTGCTGTTTACTATAATCACTACTGCTGTCTCTCGCTACTCTGCTGCTCGTTATTTCACTACTGCTACTTGCTATAAAGCTATTACTATCGATAAACTCTTGCGAGTAAGTCTGTTTCCAGTGCAGCTGAATTGACAACTCCGCTGTTAAGGCTTTCAAGTATTCTTTGTCTCCCCTTGTGTCGAATCAATAAATTGGGTTTTACTACCCGCGAAGACTGCTGCGATCCCCTATACTTGTGGGTTATCATTCACTCAGAAGGAACTCAATATGAGACAGAAAAGATGGCTTGAATTGATCAAGGATTATGATTTGACCATCAATTATACTCCAGGAAAGGCTAATGTTGTAGCAGATGCCTTGAGTAGAAAGAGCACTGGAGGAGTGGAACAAGAAATATCACCGGAAATGAAGAAGGAAATAAGTCAAGCCCAGATACAACTTTGGGAGAAAGAAGCTCATGAAGGACTATCGGCTTTACAAGTAGCCGATGAACTAAGTGTTAATCTGAAGAATGAGATAATCATGGGTCAATTAGACGATCCATTCATCGTGGAGGAGATGAGAAGGATTGATGAGGGAAGACCATCAGAATTTCACCGAGGAGAGTCTGGATCATTATGGTTCCAGAAAAGGATTTGCCTTCCGGATATTGATGAGATCAAGGAAGTTATACTCCGGGAAGCACATCAAACACCATACTCTATACATCCGGGAAGTACAAAGATGTACATGGATCTCAAGAAATTATTCTGGTGAAATAACATGAAAAGAGAGATAGCACAATATGTGGCGGAATGCCATACATGTCAAAGAGTGAAAGCTGAACATCAAAGTCCAGCAGGAAAGTTGCAACCGTTACCAATCCCAGAATGGAAATGGGAGGAGATAGGAATGGATTTCATTATCGGACTACCCATGACTAATAAAAAGAAGGACATGATATGGGTAATCGTGGACCGGTTAACGAAGAGTGCACACTTCTTAGCAGTAAACCAGCAGGACAAAGGAGAGAAACTCATCGATCTTTACATTAAAGAGATTGTGAGTAAAAATGGAGTACCCAAGAAGATAGTGTCAGATCGAGGATCCATGTTTACATCAGCATTTTGGAAGCAACTCCATGAAGCTTTAGGATCCAAGTTAGACTATAGCACCGCCTATCATCCCCAGACAGGTGGACAAACAGAGAGAACAAACCAGATATTGGAAGATATGCTTAGGGCTTGTGCCCTAGACTTCGGAGGTTCATGGGAGGAACACTTACCACTAGCAGAGTTCTCATATAATAATAGCTATCAAAGCTGTATCAAGATGGCACCATTTGAAGCTCTGTATGGAAGGAAGTGTAGATCACCGATATGTTGGTATGAGGCAGGATCAAGCAAGGAGTTCAATCCTGATTATGTCAAAGAAAAGCAACAGATCATTGACATCATAAGAGATAGGCTGAAGATAGCTCAAAGTCGACAGAAGAGCTATGGAGACCAAAAGAGAAGGACATGGGAGCCACAAGTTGGAGACATGGTGTACCTTAAGGTAAGTCCGATGAAAGGTCTTCAGAGATTCGGAGTAAAGGGAAAGCTTAGCCCTAGATACATCGGACCTTTCAAGATACTAAGTCAAAACCGAGGATTAGCCTTTGAATTGGATCTACCGGGAAGGTTAGCTCAAGTTCACAATGTATTCCATGTGTCTCAACTCAGGAAGTGTTTAAAGACCCCAGATGAGCCAGTATCACATGATGAGCTCGAGTTACAACCAGACTTGACCTATATCGAGAAGCCAGCCAAGATTCTCGAGGAAAACTGGAAACAACTCAGGAATAGAGCCATTAAGTACTGCAAAATTCAATGGAAGCATCACCCCGAGAGGGAAGCCACCTGGGAAAAAGAAGAAGACCTGAAGAAATCATACCCAGAACTCTTCAGGTATTACAACCACAACTTCGGGACGAAGTTTTCTTTAAGGGGGCAAGGCTGTAATATCCCAGGTTTAGAGACGATCGAGGGGTAGATTTTAGAAAGGGATGTGCATTGCATTGTAAATTCTGGAGAAATTTCGCGCTTTTAAAAGAAAACTGCATCGAAGGGGGACAAGTTTCTCTCTCGACACCTTACAGGGTTAGGGTTTCGAGAGTGCGGCAAATTTGCATCTCACTTAACTAATTTAGGGTTTTGGGAAGAGAGGAGAGTTTGTGCATTACAACTTAAGTTGCATGATTGAGTTCAACCACAAGTTGTGTTTGAATTTCAAATTTAAAACATCATATGAATATCTCATATATCAAATTTGAGGTAATTCATTAAACAAATTATAAATAATCAAGAATATAAATAGTACAACTATTATACAAAGCTCATTAGAGAAAATTGGAGCTTTATTGATAATCACACATGATACATTGTCATTAAAATATTCAGAATTGAAATATGAAATGTTACAACACATTACATGAATTGAATAAAAAGGAAAAAGAAAAAGGAAAATTACAAGTTAATAAAATGTCCTAAACTACATGTTGATCTTCATGAAATCCTGGATCAAGATGATCTTACACTTCATCTTGATCGTCTCAATGTTCCATGCACACAAACAAAGAACAAAACAAAGGTTATGCCAAGTGGCAAAGCCACTTGGCAGGTTAGCAAAAGAAAGTGTAAATGGAGGGGATATGACCATGATCAGCCGAGCTGATCCATCCACTGGACCAAGTACCAACCAGCACACACATAGGCAGCTCACAAGCCTGTGTGCATGTCACACAACACAACCAAGCCAGGGAGAGTCACCAACAAGTGCCAGGCATTGCTGTCGACCAGGGAAGCAAGGGCAGGGCACATAAAAGCTTTTCACAGCAAACCCTAGTCATTTGCATCGACAAGGAGCTTCTGGGTAAGAACACAAGAACACAAGAACCTCAAGAACAGGAAGAACAACCACTGTTGTTCAACCTACTCAAACAGCCACAGAAATTACTCAAGCACCACAAGCTGGCAAGGAGGAGCAGGGCAAGCAAACCAAACCACCAGAAGCAATCCTCTACACCAACAACTTAATCTAGGATCTGCGGTGAGGTAAGAAATCATGGGAAAACATCTGTTTTGCTCATAAATAAGCATGTGCATAACACATACACAAGCCAGAGGGTATGATTACCCTGTGTGCATCATCATTTGGTGCTAAAACCATTTGATGCTGGCAAAAAGGGGAACAAGCCAGAATAAAATCATCCTAGGGAATAAATG
The DNA here is from genome assembly GCF_022539505.1 of Lolium rigidum. Lineage (NCBI taxonomy): Eukaryota > Viridiplantae > Streptophyta > Magnoliopsida > Poales > Poaceae > Lolium > Lolium rigidum. The sequence goes on from NC_061511.1 coordinate 124,145,967, forward strand.
GCCAAGCCCAGTGTATTATCACTGAGGCAAACCAAAGAATCCAGCAAGGAATGATTCACAGCTAGCCTAGCCCAACTCACCTAGCACCTACAGCTAATTACACCATTAGACAGATAGGCAACTTGTGCCTATTTTTGTTGTCAACAGCAAAGATCACTGGAAATCCAACCAGGAATTGCCCAGAGATGCTTTCACTAAGCCACAAGCAAGCCAACAAGGGTGGGAGCTACCTAACGAGCAATGAATTGCTCGTCAAGGTCACCTCAACCACCGAAACAACCCAAATCACCAAGCCTTGCACAGCTTATCATCACCCGAGATGGGTTCAAAAGGAGGGCTAGGGTACACAACCAAGTGTTGGCATCCATCTAGCCCTACCACAGTTAATAGGATGATCACAACTGCAAGCAGTTCACATCATTTATCCATTCAACAAAGCAAGACAACACAGATAAATTAATTACACAAGTAATTGATGCAACAGAACCTTGCTGATAATCCAATGGATCACTGCAAGCATCAACAGATGCTTGAGCAAGCACCATCACACACCAGACCAAGCCTGTGTGATACACACACAGCACAAAGTAAGCAGCAGTGAGGCACAGACACCAAAGAGCGGTTTTTACAAGCAACTGATGATCATATGATCATCAGAAGCTTGCTAGAGCATGTTACAGCATGCTAGAATCAATCCTAGTATCAATACATGTAACGACCCCGGATCTGGTAGGATCCAAAGTCCCTGTGATTAAACATGCTAGTCCCTGGATCATTAGCTAGCACTCACAGTCGATGAATTATCATGTAAAACACAAGTCTTTCTTACACGATTCGAATAATCCAGAGTACAAATAATTACAACTTGCATAGCCAAAGGCTAGCTCAATACAGCGACAAAAGAAATAACATCTTGGAGTCCCATCAATGCCACAGGCTGGTTGAGTGTAGACTCGCGACCTACGCATTCTCACAAGTCGTCGAATAACCTGCAACATGAAAGGTTGCAGCCACGAGAGTGGTCAATACTTTGAATGTATGGCAAATTACACCGAGAAGAGAAAAATTGACTACATCTACATGCAAGGCAGACAAGAGGAGGCTTGATGTTTATTTGCGTAAAGCCAATTTTTACAAAGTTAAAGAGAGAAAATCTTTTATCCTACTTTGCAAAACATTGATAAATAATATTGGCCGAGTGGAACACATGGATATTACACACCAAGTGTCCAAATCAACCTAACACTTGGATATGACACACCAAGTCCCAAACACTTGGATATTACACACCAAGTCCCGAGCACTTGGATATTACGCACCAAGGCCCAAAAACCCACCTATGAACGATATTACACACGCCATAGGGTTTTGAAAACTTCTTTGAAAAGAGAGAGGAAATCATTCAGAGGCTCCATCCTTCAGATGCTCAAATTGTCCTTTTACCGTGGACACGGCTGATCGATCAGGTTAACACTCTCGAGAGGTTGCGCTCTTTACCCACAATTCACAACCAAGCCTTTTTGCCAAAATTATTCATCTTCATTAAGGCCAGGACGAGGTCACGACGAAGCTTTTCCTTAGCAGCCCCTCTACCTTCCGGATCCGCCCGTGCCCAAAATTCCTCCCAATGGCGGTACCCAGGCGAGGTTTCCCACTAAGTACTTGGCCAAGACAGAGCCCATATTGTATTGTGGTTGCACTTGGAAGCTTCGACATCCGGAACATGGCAGACTTCTTTGATCTCGGGCGGCAGTCCTCCACCAATCTCCACACTCGTTGTCCCGTCAAAACCATTCCGCCCAGAAGAAAACTTAGTTTTATTTTGAAGAAGACTTTTGGGAGAAAAGTTGCGCTCATAAACAGAGCTCAAGTACTTAGAAAATTTTCTTGTTTCGAACCCCTTTTCGATATTTATATAGCACAAGCATAGCACTTAGAAAAATTTAGGGATTCCTATGGCCATAATATCAAGTGGAAATATTTCTAAGTAATATTTCTACTCATGGCAATCTACAAAATAGCACGCAACTTGCAAAAATATTTTACCAAGTAAAATCTACCAAAACATCCTACACATGCATACTATTCATTTGAAGGAAAAAGACATGCATAGAAAACTTGGGACAAAAATTTGAACAAAGGTGTAACTTGCCTTAGTAAAATTTCATGGTGATGATTTCTTCTTGTGAATTTTCCCGCACTCCGAATAAATCTAACGCATAGAAAAATTACACGCAATAAACAACCATTACAAATAAAGAGCCAAATAAAACACATAATCATGTAAAACAAAGGAAAATGCAACAATATATTAAATAACATATTTATTTCGTGTTACAGTAATTATGTTTGTTCTAAATATTATATATGTTCAAAAGGATTAATTTTCAAAAGTAATTAATTTGATAGAATTTATATAACTCCAAATAAGGTTTAAGCACTTTAATATTATATGCTGGCGGATTAATTATTTATATTTTCAAAATTCCAACATCAAGGTGTAGATATTAAAATTACAAAACTAACGCAAAAAGAATCTTATATTTACTAATTGGAGGCACCGTAAAAGCCTCCACGTTAATCCACATCATTAGAATAATTCAGACAGTTAGATCTAAATTTTATGGTTAGGATTAATCAAGAAAGTCATGATTTATAATGTACCGCATAAAGTCACGTTGACACGTTAGATTGTTTAATGTTGCACCAAACAAGCTTCCACGTTAATTCAAGTCACGTCATATCAAGTTCATCTCCAAAAAATAAATGTCACGTCAAGCTGTACGTGCCAGACAATGGAAAAAAAACAATGAAACGTTTATGACCTGAACTCTTGAATTTAAATAATATTAATATTAGTACTAAATTAGTTAGGTTGTTAGATGTTACCGATAGATAGGATTAGCCGTGGGACTCAAGTAACAGGGAGACCTATACGATCTTGAGTCTTAGTTTAGATGCTAATTTTTCTGACTTACAGAATTGAACAGATTGAGTTTTCTCTAGCTGCAAAAAAAAAAAAAAAAAAATCAGCTGAACTCTCGCCGTTGTATGGGCATGCAGATTTAAGCGGCTAGATGATATCTCTTCCAGACTTCCAACCACGTGAGATGGACTCTTCTCTTTCCATGTTAAAATCAGAAACAAAAGAAGAAAACGCATATAATCGTCGCCTCTTACCTCATGTCTCAGGAAGTCTGGATGCCTTCCACTAGAGAAACCAAATCCTCATCCTTTGTCCGAGGTTGACTACAATCTATGGAGGTTGCCTTTCAGCAGAGGCTTGGTGGTTCGATGGTGTTGCACTAGCTTGCGGCAAGCATCGGCCGACGGACCAGCACAGCGTATGCATGGCTGATGGCTCCATCGCGGTGGTAAGCATGCAGCTAACGGCCGGGCAGGGTACACACAAGTGTTCTTTGTACATTAAATCTAGAGATTGTACGCTAGGAAGGATTGAATGTACTCCATTAGACATGTAGATGCGTATGCAGATTCCTAACATTGGGTGACTCCATTGTTTGCATGCTTGCAGGAAGGAACAGCCGGCCGGCACGCACGATTAAGTATCGCAATGGATTGTAAGTCTGATACTCCCTTTTTTGAGCCTGTAGTTATTGTTGAGCATTAGTTTAGATTCAACGCTGCAGTGTGCAAGTGTGCCGAAGTTCTATATTAATCCGAAAAACTGAATACAACTTTAGTATATCTTAGGTAAATTTCCGAATCAAGCAATGTTATATATGGTCGTCGTAGATGCTCTGCCTCATTGCTAACGGCAGTTGTTGTTCAGTAATCACATTTAAGTTATTATAGTTTTTAGATATCACTATCTATTACACAAATAGTAAGTTCTCTGGTCCACATATATGATCTGTAAAATACATGCACACAGACTTTGTTGTTTGCCAACAACTTGAAGAATTATGTTCCACTGCCCCGGCGGCATTATGAAATGTGATAAAAATAATCATTTACATATGTAAGTATTCCTCCCCATTTAAGCACAATATTTTCTTACATTCATGAGTTTAACATTTATGTGTTACAAGGCATAACACAATGATAACACAAGAAGTTGAGTAGCACTATTACAGCAAGGAGATCAGGATGGCTAGCTGCCGGCTACGCATGGTGTGGTCAACGGTGGCATCACATGGTGTTGGGCAACAGCACACGAGTTCTGATAGTCAGATGTAAATTCTTAGAAGCCTAGGCCTGAAAATCAGACTGATTGTAATTCTGCTTCTCCCATGATCACTGATGTTTCACCTGCATTGTTTTCTGCAGCTTTAAGTGTATTTGTATCATCGGAGTGCACTCTAAATTCAGAAGGATGCTATGCTAACATATTGCCAGAAGTATTATTGATGCATAGTATTGTTTTGTAGGCTTTACTAACAGCTCTTTTCTTGGCAGGTGATCTCTGTGTTCCACTATGTTCAATTTGGAAAGAGAGACAAGCTTGATTTAAATAAATATTCGCAAAAGGATCAATTACATCAAAAGATGCTAAAATCGATTACTCAACCATAGCTGTAAATAAAGAATTGAAGGACCATATAAATTTGCTGCATGGGCAAAAGTTATTCGAATAAACTTTTTCTGCTTTATTTTGTGCTCATGTTTTATGATTTATCTGAAGCCCAGTGTGATGTGTGATATATATGTGTAGTTGTGGGATTAAATTTTCAATCCGCAAAACCTATTATAACCAAATAAATAATCATCTATTTATGAAGTTCAAACTATCAGGCTTTTGCATCTTCAGTATTTCACTTTTTGCAATGCACTCATGTTGTTTTGTAGAGTACGGTGTATGATTTTTCTTTAAGAATGAGACAAAAGACTTGACCATGGCTTCTGTGACATGTGCCTCGCGTATAATACTGATTCATATAAAATGCACTTGATACGTAATGTAAGGTACACAAGACTTGACCATGCCTACTATGAGAAGTCCCTCACACAGCATGTTGATTCATATAAAATGCACTCATTATTCCTCCTATATTTTATGTACTTTGTCCAATATTTTTAAAGACACACTTAACATCTTATAAGTTCAGAAATTTTATATTGTCATCCTAATACTCACGATTCCCTCCTTTAATTTCTTTCCGTATTATATCTCACTAGATTGATCATCTTCCAATTTATTAGTGTATTTTGTGTCCTACGATTTACTCAATGCAATAGGATTTTGTAACACTAGAGCCAATAATAATGTTTAGTATACTTCAATGATTTATCTGCACATAAGTTGCATTTCATACGAATATAAACGTTATGCTAACATTTACATTACCAAACACAGAAATACATTCAAACGATAATGAGCATATGCTCTATTTCCATTCCGCGTTAAGAAAATTTCAGAAATTCCCATACATCTGAGATTAAGAGGCTGATACCTGATAAAACAGGCGTTCCACTTTTTAAAATTAATATGAACATGATAATTTTTATTAATTTCCTTTAATATCGACGTATTCTTGAGGCTAGCCTGTGCAGGGTGCACGGGTTAATGACTAGTCGATAAAAACGGAGTTACGGTTATTTAGTTACGATTTTTCAAAGTATTCAGATCGTAATGTTTTAAGCACGACGTGAAGCATCCTGGAGCATCGGATCTTGATTTGACGGCCGTGGCGCTCTCCGGCTTCGGTTTCGCTAGACTTCAGCTTGGCTCGGCTTCAGTGTCTCCGGACACGTGAACGACAGAGTAACGTGCTAATATACTAAATCAAATTTTTAACTGATAAATCTAAAAATTCTATAATTTGCAAAATTAGTATCAGCGGGTAGAGAATTTAATTACGAATTCATCGCAAGAACCAACATCTAAAAATAAGGTTCAGATTTAAAGTTACGAATTTTTGAAGTCTAACATGTAACATGAGCTAGCAGTTTTCGAACTGATCCGATCATGATCCGATCAATCACATGCGCGAAAAAAAAGAATGACAGATTTGAAAATTATATAATTAGAAAATTTTACACCAGCAGATAGAGAATTTAACCACGAAACTAATGTAAAAGAAATTAACTAAAACAAGGATCTAAATTTAAAGTTATGATTTTTCAAAGTTTTGCCGTGAGCTAGCAAGCATTGGTATCTAAAGGTATAAATGATGCCCCCCATAGGGGGCTTCACAGCGATTATCGATTCTCATCCATCGGATCTTGCCGGTAGGTGTCAAATAGGGAATCTCGTCCATTCACTCCAAGCCAGCAGCAAGCTGGTTGGTCCCGTGGGCGACTTTCCCTTGCTAGACAAAGCCATGGAATGACGGTATTTTACCCGACTGTGACTGCGCAAGGGTCCTACGTTCGGCTGGGTTAGCTCGTCAGTCGCTGGGTTGATTTTTGTGTCGGTCTCGCATCGCTTCATCCTGTGAAAAATATCTTCTCCCAGCGGGGTAGTTTGGGGATTTCGTGGCTCACAAATCTCCACCCAATCCCCACCCCGGAGGGGCATCCCAAATCCCCGGGTCTCCCAGCTCCCCCAATGGCCGCCTCCTCCACCCCATCCTCCTCCTCTGCCTCGGCGCCGCCGCCACCCAGCTTCCTCCTCTGCGCGGGCTCCGATGCCGCCTCGCCACCTCCCGGGCTCCTCCTCGCCTTGCTCGTGGTATCCTCTTCTCGCCGCCCCTCCCTCATCCTCCGGTACTGGAGAAGAACCGGCCACGGCCCTGTCAAGGATCATGGCCTCCACTCGTCGGGAGGCCTTCAGGCGCAGAGAGGAGCACATGGGGGCTGCCGGGAAGAGGGGAAGGTCTGCAAGGTGCCATGGTTAGAGGAGGCAGAGCTTGACGTGGGGGAACATGCGAGTCAGATGTGGAACGACGGAGGGGTTCGGCTTCCATCGCCACCATGCTCGAGCGGCGGCTACAGGGAGTGTGCCGTAGCTGTGCCGGGGGCAAGCGCCCAAGCGATGTTTAATTGTTTGGTGTGGTAAGTAATCATCAATGAAAAACTACAGATTTTGTTGTAAGCGAGACTTGAGATATGCTTTTCCTAATTGCTGATTTACAGATGTTGAGATGTCACCTCGAATGCTTGAGTTTGGATAGCTGGAGATTCTGATGCCGGTAGTGGCAACGACCAGCATTGGTGGTGATTGTATGATTTGTTGTAAGTGTGCCCCCATTCTCCCCTGCTCCCTGTGATACTCCACATATTACGAGAAATAATGATTTTATTCGGAGGTGCCATAGATATCTTACGTTATGTTTGTCTTCGCTATTGAGTACAGACCTTCAATTGATTATTTGACATCAATGCACTTCACTTAAATCTGCAATCCGTAGGAGAATAGCTCTGCTATTTGATTTCTTTCGTATGAATTACTATTGGCAGAGCTAGAACATATCGAAAGCTTATTGCAATGATTTGGCTTCATTGTGAAAAGTTTTTGTTGCTTTTTTTTGTGCGAAAGTTTACACAAAAATGCAGCCCAATTACAGTCAAATAACAAAATTCAGTCCAATAGTTGACTCGAAAGAATTTTGTTTTATTTTACTTTTCGCGATGCCATTTGTTTCTTGTGGTGAGTTTCTGTTGTGGGAACCGAGCTAAGCGAATTTGCAAAAGTGGTTTCTTGGTCTGGGATGTTTGGCCTTTCTCAGTTGTCTAAATATTTTGTTGATGTCTTCCTCAATCCTACAAATCAATGCTATCAGATAGAAGGGTTGTAATCCCTTCCTAGATGTATGTCTGTATTTTGGAACGATTTGATTTGGATTTTCTGTTCTTTTGGGTTGACTCAAGTCAAATTGGAGTTGTTACTTGCAAAGTAGGGCTTCCTGAAGCATGGATAGATCTTAGTTAGTTCAGAATCATTTGGTTCAGTTCAAGTGGTTAACTAGCAGATTCTATTCAGGACACTATGACTGGAACTTTTCGAGAACGCAAAGGCAACCAGTGAATCTCGGATCAGCCTGTTATGGTATATAAGAAAGGTACTTATTTCATATAGGTGGTTGTGGATATTCTTTGCTATTCTCATACACTATGGTCACTTATCACACATAATTTATTCCTATAATTTGCACACAGCACTTTATATAGTTCATCATGTGTTTTGAGCTAAAGCTGTGACTTTATTTATCGGATTAGTAGCATTGGTAATCAGTCCACATATATTCTTTAAATTTTTTTTATAAAAATGAGAATCCATTTTCTAATTTCAAGATCCATATACATGGAACATCAGTTGACATGGTGAACGTTTGTAGTTGAACATTAGGGCTGAAAGCTATGAAAGGCTTCTTCATTTTGTAATATATTATGGTCATTTCTTAGGCTCTTATCCCAATGAATTTGAATCATTCTTTATTAGCCTGCTGATATTGTGTTGCCTCATATGTAATCCTTTGTTACTGTGTATTTGTTCAGCAAATATGCATTTATATCTGTGCAGTGTCCTTAATCCGTTGAAGGTGTTATGGTCAACTAATTTTCGAACCATCTTATTGCTAGGAGCTTTCTGGTTGCTGTAGATATCAAGGTTGTGGTCTGCATATATTCTTTTCTTCTTTGATGGAATTGCAGTGCTCCTGCCATTCAGGCAATTTTTTTGATTCATTACTGTTCTTACAGATGTTCCGTGTGAATGATCCAAAAGTGAGCCTCCACTTCTACTCAAGATTCTAATTGATAACTACCTCATGGATTCTCATTTGTTTCTTTAAAATTCCATTTACTCAGGCGGTGCATTGTCATTTTTCCCCTTCTTAAGTAGTTATGATGCTATACTCGCATTTTTGTGGTAGTTCCAGTTTCCGGATGATTTATCAGACCGATGTTATCTTTTACCTCTACGATTTGTACTCGAACATCTTTTAATGGACCCCTTTCTCATACATCTTCGTGCTTTATGATCACAGGTCGTAGGGTACTGGCCGCTGGGTGGCAGTTCACCATGCCATTGGTACATCAACGAAGACCTGCCTGAAATCAATGAGATTCAAGCAAGATAGGTGCCTCCAGTTTATTCAAGGAGTTAATATTAACTTCGTTACACTCTGGTTCATAGAGTTAATCATCTGGTTGCTGCTGCTTTCTAATCCAAAAAGGTGATTAGTTGCATATATAAAACTTAGGCATGCAAACATTGTCTACTGATTTTCCTGGATATAAAACAGAATTATGAACCGTTAATATATGTTCATAGTTAATAGTGTTCTCATTTCTTAGAGTCGTACCTGCTTGATATATGTCCGTTCTTTCGTCAGGGCTTGATCTATAACCAATTACCTATCTCAGTTCGCATGTTTATCCTCTCTGCAATCAGATGCTCATATGTTCTCTTTTGCTATTGACAATACCTACCAGTTCAGTGCACATCAGCGTTTGATACTGAAAATCACAGTGAGCTGTTCCATGTTTCTTTGTTTGATGCTCTGAGTGCATTCTCTCACTTGTAAGAATTACAAATACGGCCCCAGTGCACTTTCTTGTCTGATCCTCAGTCCTCACGATCCTCACTTGGATTCTTTACAGCCAATGTATATAAGATTCTTATGGGAAATAATGATATTGAATATTAACTGGATTTGGCGCTCCTGACAAAACATCAGATTTTCCATTGGTTGTTTTTGAGAGATTGTCTAAATACCATAGGAATGTTGTGCAAAGAAAGAAACTTCCAATTCCAAATGTTCAACAACGAACCATGGAACAATAGAATAATGTTCTTTCGGTGTCAGTTTGCAAAAGGATGTGTTGGTCTTATGTACTCCCAGGAATTGCCTTTATCGTTTAGAACTTGCAAATGAGAAGGAAAAATAAAACCGTTGGCCGTAAACAGGCATGTCCGAGATTCACCGGACACATATAAAATAGAACCGTGCGTACTAGAGACCGAATCTGAATTCACTGACACTAAGCATTTCCTGGGTAAAATGGGTTAAATGAAAATGACTCAAATCCATTGGGACTGTGAGGAGTGAGGAACTGAGGACTACGACCTAACTGATGGGCTTCTAATGTTTCAATCTGGGTAGTGATTTTGGTGATCATTGGTGTTTGATGGTTCGCCTTAGATTATATTTAAATAATGGAATAACCCTATTGTCAACCCAGATGAGACCCTTCACTATGTTTGATACCTGTTATCTTAAAACTATGTATTTGTACATATATGTAAAAATCCCTACTTTCGGCACCCATATGTAGTGTATTTCTCTATTTGGGTATTTGGTTTGATATAAAGACTGTTGGGTTCTTTTGCTCCTATTTATCGGCTCTTCTATTTGATTTCTTTTTTATGAATTACTATTGGCAGAGCTAGAACATATCAAAAGCTTATTGATCACAACTATGCAAATTTATAACTTCAATAATGAAGTAGGTATGTGGCTTTGGCAAGTGAGGTTCAGCGTTCTAATTATTGATCCTTACATAGAAATGAAGTGCCATGGTTATTTATGTTGTACAAAGAAAAGAAGTGCAAGGTTTCATCCTCCCTTTTAGGTATGTAGTAATGCTAGAACTTCACTGCATATTACTTTCGTTCGGTTATGATGTGTTAGCAGTCATAAATATGTACTGAGATTGAGTTTTAGAAATTAAATAGAGAGATTCTTGAGCATACGATTATTCTTGTGTAAGGGTTCTTTTTTAATTTTAGTTTAAAGCTATCTATCTAAAAATGTGATTCATTTCAAGCTGTGATTTATATTGGTCAGCCTGCTTCCTTTCATACTTCTGAATGCTGCTTGGAACTCCTTGTCAAAATATGAGAGCATGACAGAATAGTGAAGCATGCAATCCATGTATGGTAGCCGAGATGTATGCTTTGGTGCTTCTTTGGCAGACCTGATAAAACAGTAAGCATCTTTGATTGTTGGGTATCAGATCTGATGGGAGAATCAATAGGGTTATTCCATGATCTGATGGGAGAATCAATAGGGTTATTCCATGATAAAACAGTAAGCATATATTTTCGTTAGCCATTTGATCTTATTATAGATAGTCATTACCTCCATGTGCCTTCCTGTTCAGTATATTGGATTGTTGGGTATCAGATCTGATGGGAGAATCATGTATCCTGTTTCCACATTTAATTTTATTTGGCTCATCTTTATTGTTTCGAATGCACATCGAGGACGAGCTTCCTGGTTCCGCATCTCACAAGGAGGTTGTTGGGGTAATCTCGAATGGTGTGGAGCTCCATCACTTTTGCTGAATGACTCACCGATCCATTGTTTCTGCAGCCTGTGATGTTGACCAAGGTTTGTCAAACTTGAGCATCCATCTTCTTTGCATGTCTTTTTGGTTGTTGGTGAAGCCCACAAGAATAAGTTGATTACTTATTTGTATTCATTGATACATTTAATCTGACAAATAGCCGAAAGATGAAGCTGAACCACATTTGAACTATTTCACGAAATTGCGGATTAAGTCTTACTAAAGTTGTGTGCAAGATAAACAAGGAGACCTTTGAGATAATTCAGTTACGAACAAATGTTATCTTAACTTTGGTTTCCCTTATTATTTACTTGATTTTACAATATCTCATTGATGTGCTCATTAGTCATTCCTACAAACATTGTGGCAGAAGCACAAATGGAGACAAGTTCACCTCATAGTGACCTCGAAAAACTAAGATTGCAGTTGCTGGTAGGCCTTTGAATTTGACATTTGGAAAGTAAAACTAAAAGGGTATTTATATTTCTTGATGTGTATACAAAGATTTCTGTTCAGATGTGCATATCTATACCATTATAGTGAGATCTATTGTGTAAATATCGCCATGTATCTTCGCATGGTGATGAAATGATGGTGGATAATTCATATAGGTGGCCTCAAGGCCTTATTCGAGTTAATTGTTTCTTATGTATATATATATTGTTTCTTAGCATATATATATATATACATACATACATATATATATATATATATATATATATATATATATATATATATATATATATATATATATATATATATATGCTAACATTATAGGCCGCCTCAAGGCATTATACGCATAGAAAGCTTTAGGGTGTTTTTATTATAATCCACATTCCCTCATCAGTTAAGATATAATGTATAGGTAATTTTTGCTATGAATTTGTTGTTCTCTAATGTGTGCAGATTCCAGTCACAATGATGAGCTGTCCGACCATGCCAGCAGGGCAAAAGCGACATATTTTAAGGAAGCATTGTGGTAAAGTCCCTTTTTTGTCACGTCGTTTGTTTTATCTAATTATTTTGTTGATTGGATCTGGGTCCTTAACGATGGGTGTTAGAGCTTAATGGAGTGCAAAACTGTATGGAATTAATAGATAGAAATAGTTCTCACGTACTGGAATGAAGGTACTGAATAAGAGTTACTTTTTTTGTCTGTCATAGTAATATTGAGTTTTACGTGTTCTCCAGAAACTTTCCTTCTTGCCTCCTTATTGTGTATTTGCAGTTTTAGTCTTCATTCCTTGTCTCCTTTCTCAAATTGCAATGTTTCTAAGTTTGCACTATACCTGCCAATGTCTGTTTCAGTGTGGGGGAAAAGAATTATTTGGGAAAATTATGAATTTCCCTTGCTGATCGATCATAGGCCATTCTTTGGTATTTAGTAGTTTATGTCAAGATTGTAGGATACTTTTCTATATATATGCTGGATGGAACACTCGCTTCTTCAGTTGACGTCCTGATATATTTTGTTAGTATTTCATTTCAGATTATCTGATTTTCTGCGTGTTTGTTGTATAGCTTACAATGAATTTCAGTTATCTGATGAATATTGCCTTCTACAGTGCAGTAGCAAGCTGAGCCGGAAGGCGAGCTCGCTTCTTCTGTTGAGGCCTTCATAGATTTTTGTTAGCATTTTATTTTGAAATTCCACATTTTCTGTGTTTTTTTCTGGTAAAGCTTAGAAGAAACTTCTGTCATGTGTCATCTAATAATGAATATTAATCCCTTAGTTTTTAAAAACTTGTCGCAACTTTGTCTAGATACGAATGTATCTTGCGTCTAGATACATTCATATTGTGACATGTTTTTTTGGAAGGAGGTGTTACCTTCTATATTGCACTAAGGTGAAGCGCCTCAAAGAAATGATGGGCAATCACCTGATGAATATTGCCTTCTACAGCTGAAGGCGTAGAAGTTTGGACGATATTTTACATATTATTAGTATTTATCAGTACCGTGCTACTTTTGTATTTGTGGCAGTCAACAAGTGTCACAAGTATCCAGGTGAACTTTCCGTTTTGTTCAGATGGTCATATGTTGGAATTCAGTTTAGCTGTTGACATTTTTGTTTAGAACTACAGCTACAAGCATAACTTTCATTTAGGAGAATAAAGATGTTAGTAGCTAAATCCGTGTGTATATTTGATTTTGTTTGTTCTACCCAGTGTTTTTCAATACTATATTTGCCATTCATTGAATAGAAATGAGTGTGACACCTGCTGGCTGTCGTATGGAGTGCGGCTTCGGCCCCAGGTCAGCAACTTGCTGGTCTCCTCTGCCTCTTCTCTTATTGCCGCCGGAGATGCCACGCAGCAGCGCAGAGCACATTGGCGCAGGTTTACATTTTTTTTTCATTTTTCTCTTGAGTTCTTTATTGTTATTGTCCCTTTGTATTCATATTTTCTGTCATTATAGTTTGCATATTGGGTCAGCGTTTTTTTTTGTGCAGAAACTTCTAGGGGCTATTTTTGGACGAGGCCTGTGATTACTAAAGAAGTTTGCGCTCTGAAGTTTTGCAGTGCTGGCAAGAAGACACAAATCAGGGGCTATTTTACTGTGCCCATCCTGTAGAGTTATTGCTGGAAGTTTAATCACTGCCACAAGTAAATTTGCTTGCTTTCTTTTGAACTTCAATTTCATTGTTTATCTGCATATTTTCCAAATAATAATAGGGACTTTCATATGGCTTACAATTTCCTGAATTATCAATCATTGTGCTTCGAGTAGCTAGCTATTATGGGACGTTGTCTGAATCTTTCTGTTTAGAAGCTTATAAGTTATTACGGGATATCAACATTTCCCCTGTATTGATGGTTAGGCAAATTTAAAAGCTTTTGTATAATCTACAAATATCACTTGACAGGGAAGGAGAACCTTTTATAATCTACAAATATAACTTGACAGGAAATGGAAAGTTTTTGTATAATCTACTAATATCACTTTGCAGGCAAGATAAATATCAGTTTCAAAATTTGATTTGCAGTGGATCATATGGAGCAAAGATCAAGGAGAAAGCGAGGACAACAAAAGCCATTTTTGTGAAACAAAAGTCACTTCTGTATAACCAAAATAAATAGCTGGTTATATATAAGTTTGCTACTTAAATAATGAATCTGTATTGGTTTCTGCCTTGTTATTCTCTTAGCTCGATAGAAAGTGTTATTGTTCGTCAATGTGAAATATAGGGGCCACGCGCCCAGGTGCGCCTCGAAAGCTGACAGAGCCAACTATAATAGTAAAAATCTAAGGCATGGATCTTAAGCTTTTTACTATATTTTGGTTGCACACTGCCACTGAGATCCAAATACTTTTGCATCTATTTTATATGTTTGCTTTTTTGCTACAACTTTTGACTTCGCAATGGTTCTACCTATAAGTATCTATCTATGAGACTGCTCACCTATTTGGTAAGCTCCTAAGAATGGTATTATCATGTTAGCACTTAATTTTATGTGGCATGAGCTCCACGGGGTCGTGCGCCAAGGCGCACATCTAAATCTAGTCGATCTAATTAGCGCGTAGTGAAACTGAACAGCCCACGTGGCAATACATGATAGGCTGATACCAGTGTATTGATACATATGCTACACACGATGCTGGGAGCGTTACCGGTGGTGGATGAGAACGGACGCGGCGGCCGGGCGTGGATGGAGATGGTGTGGTGGTCTCCCGGCTTGACGAAGGTGACGGCGAGGTGTGGCTTGACGAGAGATCTCCTTCTCCGTCCTCGTCAGCTGCTCTCCTACTTCCGAACGGCGCCTAACTCCGGCTGGGAACGATGAAGTCCGGCGAAACTCCGGTGTCGTTGTCTGGTCGTTTCCATGATCCTGCGTGAGGGAAAGAGGTGAGAAGGATGCGATCGACGATTTAGGAAGCTTGGAGAGAAAAGGGGAGGCAGGAAGGTCCTGGAACCTCGACTTCAAGTTCGCAGCGACGAACTCCGGCGAGATCGGAACGAGCTCTCGGGTGGTCTACGGTTTGCGATTTTGGAAAAACGGAGAGGGGTCGATCCGGGAGTATATACGGGAGAGTTTTCGTGGCGTAGGGGTCACGGATTCGAACGGATTTGTAGCGATTTTCTTGCGGATTTTCTCAGTAGAAACGACTCGTGTTCCTGCAGGTTTGTATCGAGAGGAGGAAGACGACCACAGGGAGAAAGAAAATGGGCTGGGCACCGTCGGTTGGGCCAGCGATGGCCCGTTCGACCTGTATGGCCGTGCTCACAGAGGGGACGTAGCCTGGTTTTTCACGTACAGGAAAGTCTTCTTTTATTTGTATCTTTTCCTCTTATACAAATGTTTCTAACTTTAAATTGGCTTAAATGAAATTGTTAAATTTTCATAATTCAAAAATATTAATTTAACATAGTTATGAACATATTTCCTATCCAATGTATACAAAAATAAAATTTATGCATTTTGGCCTATATGGCTATTTATGCATTATTTCTGATTATAATTTCGAGGTTTTAATTTAATCCATTACTCAATCAATTCAAACATACACGAAATATAAAATAAATCATTTTTAAATGAGATTTAAAATATAATGAAAAATCCAACATTAATCATGATGAAGTCATTTTATCATCTCTCTTAAAATAGGCGATAGAAACATTTATAAGAATCCACGAATTTAAATATAAAAGACTTAAAAGCCAATCAAGACATTAGAATAATAATCCACGATAATTGGGAAAGTCATTTTATTCCCGCTCTTCATAATGTAAAGTATGGTTGGGTAATTATTTTAGTTCAAACTAAAGAAACCAAGTGGTTGAAACAAAAATGAAAACAGTTTGGATAGTCATGTTAATCCACTCCTATAAAAATATATTTTAAAGCAATGTTGAAAAATAAAATTCAAACAAGTCTTCAAAATTTATTTTCAGTCATAATTTCAATCAAAGTCAAACAATTCAATCAAATTAATTTAATAATTTTAACATTCCAAAATTAGGAAAATTTTGGGATGTTACAGACTACCACCCTTAAAAGGAATCTCGTCCTCGAGATTCGAGAAGGCTAGAAAGAAAGAAAGGGTTTGGAGAGAAACTAGGGTGCTACCACCCTTAAAAGAAGTTTTCCTTGGTGTTGCAAAAATTATATGGTTTCACCTTGTACCCTCGTCTTATGTTGGTAGCTCTATCTTCTTGACTTCTTCAAAGCTATTCTCTTTAGGATGTCTTAATGTCGTTGTCTTGTCTGACACATATGGATGAACATGTGAGGTTGTCTTGGTACCACCACGATGTGATGATTGCTTCCTGTTGGCCTTCAATGGCTTGCTTCTTAGTACACCATGTTGAGTGCCCTTCTCCAGGTTTTACTTAAGGTAGAAGATCATTTTCTCCGTATTCGTTGTTTTGTAGTCCTTCTCCACGTTTAAATGTTCTTCTGGTCTTCAAGACATATCCACATCATGAATCCATTGTTTCGGGGTTTAAGATATGGGAGAATAGACTACAGAAATAAGAGATATTGGTACCCCCTACAAACATATTTATTTTGATTTTTGTTGTTGTTGCAAACAAAACAATAAGAATGACAACTCACAAGTCATCGCAACTAACGTTGTAGCGTAGTCTATCTAGGCTTGGTTCCTAATGGGGAACTTGAAATCTCATAGGTTGCATAGTCTTTAGAAGTGTCTTCATAGTCTTTAAAATCTTCATAGTACTTCATGATCTTCAGAGTATTCAGTACATTATCTTCGAAGCATCATGGGCGAGAACATTGTAGATCTGACTAGGTGTAAGATATCATCTTGAGAAGTCTCTTGAAGTGGGTATGGATCAACTATTAATTTTGAAAAGAGAAGAGATTAGAAAATGTTCATACTCTCAAGATAGAAGATAAGTAGTACTAGAGTATTTCATAAATTACTTAAAATTATTAGTCCTAAGGTTTTCCATGGCTAAGGTCACGTCCTACAGTCAACATGTGCTCTGATACCATCTGTAACGACCCCGGATCTGGTAGGATCCAAAGTCCCTGTGATTAAACATGCTAGTCCCTGGATCATTAGCTAGCACTCACAGTCGATGAATTATCATGTAAAACACAAGTCTTTCTTACACGATTCGAATAATCCAGAGTACAAATAATTACAACTTGCATAGCCAAAGGCTAGCTCAATACAGCGACAAAAGAAATAACATCTTGGAGTCCCATCAATGCCACAGGCTGGTTGAGTGTAGACTCGCGACCTACGCATTCTCACAAGTCGTCGAATAACCTGCAACATGAAAGGTTGCAGCCACGAGAGTGGTCAATACTTTGAATGTATGGCAAATTACACCGAGAAGAGAAAAATTGACTACATCTACATGTAAGGCGGACAAGAGGAGGCTTGATGTTTATTTGCGTAAAGCCAATTTTTACAAAGTTAAAGAGAGAAAATCTTTTATCCTACTTTGCAAAACATTGATAAATAATATTGGCCGAGTGGAACACATGGATATTACACACCAAGTGTCCAAATCAACCTAACACTTGGATATGACACACCAAGTCCCAAACACTTGGATATTACACACCAAGTCCCGAGCACTTGGATATTACGCACCAAGGCCCAAAAACCCACCTATGAACGATATTACACACGCCATAGGGTTTTGAAAACTTCTTTGAAAAGAGAGAGGAAATCATTCAGAGGCTCCATCCTTCAGATGCTCAAATTGTCCTTTTACCGTGGACACGGCTGATCGATCGAGTTAACACTCTCGAGAGGTTGCGCTCTTTACCCACAATTCACAACCAAGCCTTTTTGCCAAAATTCTTCATCTTCATTAAGGCCGGGACGAGGTCACGACGAAGCTTTTCCTTAGCAGCCCCTCTACCTTCCGGATCCGCCCGTGCCCAAAATTCCTCCCAATGGCGGTACCCAGGCGAGGTTTCCCACTAAGTACTTGGCCAAGACAGAGCCCATATTGTATTGTGGTTGCACTGGAAGCTTCTGACATCTGGAACATGGCAGACTTCTTTGATCCTGGGCGGCAGTCCTCCACCAATCTCCACACTCGTTGTCCCGTCAAAACCATTCCGCCCGAAGAAAACTTAGTTTTATTTTGAAGAAGACTTTTGGGAGAAAAGTTGCGCTCATAAACAGAGCTCAAGTACTTAGAAAATTTTCTTGTTTCGAACCCCTTTTCGATATTTATATAGCACAAGCATAGCACTTAGAAAAATTTAGGGATTCCTATGGCCATAATATCAAGTGGAAATATTTCTAAGTAATATTTCTACTCATGGCAATCTACAAAATAGCACGCAACTTGCAAAAATATTTTACCAAGTAAAATCTACCAAAACATCCTACACATGCATACTATTCATTTGAAGGAAAAAGACATGCATAGAAAACTTGGGACAAAAATTTGAACAAAGGTGTAACTTGCCTTAGTAAAATTTCATGGTGATGATTTCTTCTTGTGAATTTTCCCGCACTCCGAATAAATCTAACGCATAGAAAAATTACACGCAATAAACAACCATTACAAATAAAGAGCCAAATAAAACACATAATCATGTAAAACAAAGGAAAATGCAACAATATATTAAATAACATATTTATTTCGTGTTACAGTAATTATGTTTGTTCTAAATATTATATATGTTCAAAAGGATTAATTTTCAAAAGTAATTAATTTGATAGAATTTATATAACTCCAAATAAGGTTTAAGCACTTTAATATTATATGCTGGCGGATTAATTATTTATATTTTCAAAATTCCAACATCAAGGTGTAGATATTAAAATTACAAAACTAACGCAAAAAGAATCGATAAAAACGGAGTTACGGTTATTTAGTTACGATTTTTCAAAGTATTCAGATCGTAATGTTTTAAGCACGACGTGAAGCATCCTGGAGCATCGGATCTTGATTTGACGGCCGTGGCGCTCTCCGGCTTCGGTTTCGCTAGACTTCAGCTTGGCTCGGCTTCAGTGTCTCCGGACACGTGAACGACAGAGTAACGTGCTAATATACTAAATCAAATTTTTAACTGATAAATCTAAAAATTCTATAATTTGCAAAATTAGTATCAGCGGGTAGAGAATTTAATTACGAATTCATCGCAAGAACCAACATCTAAAAATAAGGTTCAGATTTAAAGTTACGAATTTTTGAAGTCTAACATGTAACATGAGCTAGCAGTTTTCGAACTGATCCGATCATGATCCGATCAATCACATGCGCAAAAAAAAAGAATGACAGATTTGAAAATTATATAATTAGAAAATTTTACACCAGCAGATAGAGAATTTAACCACGAAACTAATGTAAAAGAAATTGACTAAAACAAGGATCTAAATTTAAAGTTATGATTTTTCAAAGTTTTGCCGTGAGCTAGCAAGCATTGGTATCGATCTAATTAGCGCGTAGTGAAACTGAACAGCCCACGTGGCAATACATGATAGGCTGATACCAGTGTATTGATACATATGCTACACACGATGCTGGGAGCGTTACCGGTGGTGGATGAGAACGGACGCGGCGGCCGGGCGTGGATGGAGATGGTGTGGTGGTCTCCCGGCTTGACGAAGGTGACGGCGAGGTGTGGCTTGACGAGAGATCTCCTTCTCCGTCCTCGTCAGCTGCTCTCCTACTTCCGAACGGCGCCTAACTCCGGCTGGGAACGATGAAGTCCGGCGAAACTCCGGTGTCGTTGTCTGGTCGTTTCCATGATCCTGCGTGAGGGAAAGAGGTGAGAAGGATGCGATCGACGATTTAGGAAGCTTGGAGAGAAAAGGGGAGGCAGGAAGGTCCTGGAACCTCGACTTCAAGTTCGCAGCGACGAACTCCGGCGAGATCGGAACGAGCTCTCGGGTGGTCTACGGTTTGCGATTTTGGAAAAACGGAGAGGGGTCGATCCGGGAGTATATACGGGAGAGTTTTCGTGGCGTAGGGGTCACGGATTCGAACGGATTTGTAGCGATTTTCTTGCGGATTTTCTCAGTAGAAACGACTCGTGTTCCTGCAGGTTTGTATCGAGAGGAGGAAGACGACCACAGGGAGAAAGAAAATGGGCTGGGCACCGTCGGTTGGGCCAGCGATGGCCCGTTCGACCTGTATGGCCGTGCTCACAGAGGGGACGTAGCCTGGTTTTTCACGTACAGGAAAGTCTTCTTTTATTTGTATCTTTTCCTCTTATACAAATGTTTCTAACTTTAAATTGGCTTAAATGAAATTGTTAAATTTTCATAATTCAAAAATATTAATTTAACATAGTTATGAACATATTTCCTATCCAATGTATACAAAAATAAAATTTATGCATTTTGGCCTATATGGCTATTTATGCATTATTTCTGATTATAATTTCGAGGTTTTAATTTAATCCATTACTCAATCAATTCAAACATACACGAAATATAAAATAAATCATTTTTAAATGAGATTTAAAATATAATGAAAAATCCAACATTAATCATGATGAAGTCATTTTATCATCTCTCTTAAAATAGGCGATAGAAACATTTATAAGAATCCACGAATTTAAATATAAAAGACTTAAAAGCCAATCAAGACATTAGAATAATAATCCACGATAATTGGGAAAGTCATTTTATTCCCGCTCTTCATAATGTAAAGTATGGTTGGGTAATTATTTTAGTTCAAACTAAAGAAACCAAGTGGTTGAAACAAAAATGAAAACAGTTTGGATAGTCATGTTAATCCACTCCTATAAAAATATATTTTAAAGCAATGTTGAAAAATAAAATTCAAACAAGTCTTCAAAATTTATTTTCAGTCATAATTTCAATCAAAGTCAAACAATTCAATCAAATTAATTTAATAATTTTAACATTCCAAAATTAGGAAAATTTTGGGATGTTACAATACATGGGCCAGATAATTAAATCAACCATATAACATGAACAATTGAATCACAGATAAGTGAATAAAGGCAGTATAATTGTATGCAGAAGCATTCCATCAAGGGATGGAGCTGCCAAGTCAACAACAATGCTCAATTGAGCATGTCCATGAATTAGAGCACAAATAATAGCACATCAGGAGCACTGGCTCTTGCAAATTGCAAGGAGGACACACAGTCATCGAAGCCGGAGGCAAGTAATCGCACACACAGGAGAGGCAGGAGCAAGATAACGACGAGCGAGTAATAATGAAATATAGCATAGCACCACAAGCATGCTCATGAGAAAGAGCTCATGAGATGCAACAGCAAGTAATGGAGAAAGAACAGGACACAGACACAGCAGTTAGGATCCATGGCGAGCAACACGACGAACGAAGCATACGCATAGCAAAGACAAGCACGACGGCGAGTAGCGCAGCAGCATGCCTAGCCTAGCACGGCACAGCAGCTAGCACAGCACCAGGGCTAGCGTGGCGCAAGGCCACAGAGGCGTAGCAGTAGCACATCGGCACGGCCAGCATCTCCACATGGAGAAGCAGGCCAGTGGCCGAGCTAGACGAAGAGGAGGAAGAGAGAAGAGAGTAGAACAGGTAGCAGAGGAGGAGGGAGGAGAAGTGAACTTACAGGTGAAGCGGGAGGAGATCGGCCATGGCGGCACGGCGGCACACGCCGAGCGAACGGCGGTGCCAGGCCAAGCCAAGCCAGACACCACCTCGCCGTAACGCCAGCGCAACCACGGCGAGGCACACGGCCGCGCCACGGCGCCAGGAGCGTCGGCGGCGACGAAATCGCCGTGGAACACCACGGCAGGCGAGCAGAGGCGATGGGGGCAAGATGAGAAGGCAGCGAAACACAGATCGACGCGGTGGATCTGAAGCGTCGTCGAACGGCGGTTCATATGCGCCACATCTCACCGCCGGCGATGGCCGGAGTTGGCCGGAGTAAATCGGCGAAGGCGGCGGCGACGTGGGAATCGCCAGAGCTCGAGGGGCTAGGGTTCGCGAGAGAGAAGGGGAAGGGGACGGGTGCGTCCGACCGAGCCCAACGTGCGGCTCGGGTTAGGGTTAAACCGCTGGGCCACCCTGACAGGTGGGCCCAGGGGCATATTAGACATTTCACAATTCCATTAAATCCTAAAACTTGGAAATACATAGAAAATGATAAATAGCTCTAAAAAAATAATTAAAAATATGAAAACTACTCAGGATAAAATTCTCTATCATAATAAAATATGAAATGGAATTTTTGAAGACAAACAAGATTAAGTCCAAATTTAATGATTAAAATAATCATTTAAATCACACCTTATATTTTCAATAATGAAAATAAGTCCATAAATGCTTTTGGATTTTTAAAAACACCTTGACAACATTTCAAGGTTGTATTTTACCCTAAACAAAGTGTTCCTAAATAATTCTTAGTATTAACCTCTCACATGAAATGATAAAAAAACACCGGAAGGGGGGAAACAACCCTAAAAGCTGAATCATGCATAATTGCTTCTTTAACCATTGCCCTTATCGGACAATGATGCTATTTTTCAGCAACAGAGGACAAGGGTCAGTCCACACCATCCAACTGCAACACTTTGCAGTGTTCAGGCAAGTTCATCACTTTCACATGTCATTTGAGTATTTTTACCAAATTACTTGCAAAGTACTATAATTATCACTATTGCATCAAAAGCAAAACCACTACTTTCATAACTATGAATATGACTATGTGGTTGGCAATGGAACCATGGATTGTGTTGATATGGTGGAGGTTCCATTGCAAGGGTTTATATCCATCTAGGATTAAACAACAAATGTCGTCCAGTGATTCTTGTGCCGTAAAACTAGTGTTAACCATAAGATCTAGAGTGGGACGGAATAGTCAATTGTATTTCCACCTCTCGTACATCAACGGATGCGCTTACCGTAGACACTTGACCCAGGTTGGGAAAGCGGTGGGGTGGGGATCCCATTCTAATTCCCCACGGTAAGTGGTCTATGATGGGTTGCAGCTACCGGCGAAGGAGTTTGGTTAACGAGTCCCAGACTATCGTCGTGGTCGGGGTCCATCCTTAATTGGTATAAGAGGACCGGCGAGGACCCAGGGTCGGGGTATGCAACAAAGGGTGGGTGTGCGAGGTAGCGGAGGAATATAATTGGCTATGACCTTATACCGGGCCTCACACCGAAGGAAGTGTGGACGGGAAAGCTGCTCGGTTGGCACCAAGGTTAAGATCTCTTATGGGTAAAGCAACACACCTCCGCAGAGTGTAACGAATCGTGACTCGTCACTCCTCGTTCCGGGTTATGGAACTGCGAACGCTGCCGGAAAGGAACTCCATGTAGTTCTAGTAAACCGGTGAAGGCTGACGGACATAGTTCTTCTGAATAAAAGCAACCTATTGAAGAAATGATTATCAAAACCTGCATTGGTATTAGACTTTCTGGTCTGATATCGTAGCTAGTGCATTAAACACCTCTTTTCTATAATGAACTTGTTGAGTACGCTCGTACTCATACCACTCTTAAATCCCCCGCTTAGATTGTCCGAATCGACCGGAGGAGGACAACGACGACCTTGAAGGAGCCGAAGTCATCTGGCTATGAAGAACCAGGACCCGTGTTGAAGGTGTAGACTACCTTATAGTCTACGGAACCGGGGAGGGTTCCAGAGGAGAGCAAGTTTAGACCTACCAAGTAGTAATAGTATTCGAGCAGTACGAACTTTTAGTATTTAGCTGCTCGACAAGAATAAATGTATAACCTAGTAAGATTCTTATATTGTAAGTTAAGTTGGGTTCGCCTTGAACCCAGGAGTAATCCTCTTAGGACCCGAGAGGAGCTCCGAGATGATATGTACATGTTGCTTGTAATAATAAATGAATGAGTTATGGACCTGCTATGTTCTGTTGTACTACTCTAAGGGATGTAATATTTGCGGATTGGTACTTCGTGAATGTTATATCAACGACTGGCATACTACAACATGCAGTGGTATGCAGGGTCACCACATAATCTCTTGTGGATTATGAAGTTAACTATTACTATGATAGTATTGATGTGATCTATTCCCCCTTTCATAGCTATTGGTGACAGTGTGTATGCTATGTTAGTACTCGGTCTAAATTGCAACGGTCTATTATGCACTCTAGAGGTTACTTTAATGTGAACTCCAGATTCACTCTCCACGGTGTGACGGTGACAGTGTGTGCATCGTGTGTGATTACTTTATGAAGTTGTGGAGCTTGTTTACTCCGGCTTGAGGTGTGCTTTATAGCCCTACACAATGAATGGTGTTTGTTATCCAACAAGAGAGTGTTTAAGAGTAGCATTTATTTATTCAATTATGTGATCATTGTTGAGAGAGTCCACTAGTGAAAGTATGATCCCTAGACCTTGTTTCTAAGCATTGAAACACCGTTTCCAACAAGTTCTGCTACATGTTCGCTTGCTGCCATTTTTATTTTAGATTGCAATTACTACTTATATTCATCCATATTACTTGTATTTCACTATCTCTTCGCCGAACTAGTGCACCTATACATCTGACAAGTGTATTAGGTGTGTTGGGGACACAAGAGACTTCTTGTATCTTAATTGCAGGGTTGCTTGAGAGGGATATCTTTGACCTCTACCTCCCCGAGTTCGATAAACCTTGGGTGATTCACTTAAGGGAAACTTGCTGCTGTTCTATAAACCTCTGCTCTTGGAGGCCCAACACTGTCTACATGAATAGAAGCGTGCGTAGACATCAATGACTTCCTCGGCGAAGAAGGAATCCAACACCAATACTCCACGCCATATACTCCCCAACAAAATAGGGTCGCCGAAAGGAAGAATCGAACCTTGATCGAAGCCGCTCGAACCATGATGATGGAGTACAAGTCTAACTACAATTTTTGGGTGGAAGCTATCTCTGCCGCATGCCATGCTACTAATCGTCTCAAAGGTCTAGAGAAGACACCATATGAGATTCTCACCGGCAACAAGCCCAATGTGTCATATTTCAAGGTCTTCGGATGCAAATGCTATGTGCTTGTCAAGGACACACGTCTATCCAAGTTTGATTCAAGAGCTCAAGAAGGAATTTTCGTTGGCTACGCTACAGATTCTCACGCCTATAGAGTCTTCAACAAGTCAAACGGGCGGGTTGTAGAATCTTGTGATGTGACATTCGATGAAGATGATAGATCTTTGGAGGAGCGAAGTGCTTCTTGTGAGAAAGGAGATGCAATTCCCCGGATGCCATAGGAAGGATGGGTGTTGGCATTCGCCGACCTCAAGAGCTACCTTCTATGTGTACCGGGGAAGGACCAAGTTCCACCCTAGTGGAGCCATCTACACCACAAGGCCAAGCTTCTTCCGTTGATCTTACAAGTGCAAGCCAACCTCTACAACAACCTCAAGTTCAACCACAACAACTACAACAACAATCAAGTACAAGCTCAACTCATCAAGCTCAAGAACAACATCTACCGCAAGCTCATCTACCACAACAACCAACATCAAGTGACCAAAGCCAAGCTTCAAGTTCTTCTCTGAATGGCTCGGGGATGATCTTTATTGATAATCCCATTCCTAGTACCCCCAAGTCATCCGGCTCTCATGATGATGATGATGATGATGCCCACTTCAACCACAATGAAGGTCAAGGCGAAGACCTAAACCGTGATGAAAGCCAAGAGGACCCACAAGAATCTACTCCTATAGCCGATACTCGCCGTGAAGATCCTACTACAAGACACTTGCGCCTCAAGTCCCATTCCTTGCGTAATGTCATTGGTGATCTAAAGAGCAAAGTAACCACCCAGAGGCAACTAGCAAACTTTTGTGAGCACCACGCCTTTGTCTCTATGGTGGAACCTCTCAAGGTTAATGATGCCCTTGAAGATCCCGATTGGGTGATTGCAATGCAAGAGGAACTCAACAACTTCAAGAGGAATGATGTGTGGACTCTCATGAAGCGACCCGATCATTGCCGCAATGTTATCGGCACCAAATGAGTCTTCAAGAACAAGCAAGATGAACATGGCATCGTCATCCGCAACAAAGCAAGATTGGTGGCACAAGGCTATTCTCAAGTTGAAGGCGTGGACTTTGGTGAAACCTTTGCACCCGTTGCAAGGCTTGAGTCCATCCGTATCCTTTTGGCCTTTGCCTCTCATCATGGCTTCAAGTTGCAACAAATGGATGTTAAGAGTGCTTTTCTTAATGGTCCTTTACACGAGGAGGTGTATGTGAAGCAACCCCCGGGATTCGAGGACCCCCATTTCCCGGACCATGTCTTCAAGCTCAAAAAGGCCCTATATGTACTCAAACAAGCTCCTAGAGCTTGGTATGAGCATCTAAAGGAGTTGCTTGAAGATCGTGGTTTCAAAGTGGGGAAAATCGATCCCACTCTTTTTACTAAGAAAGTCAATGGGGAGCTTTTCGTATGCCAACTCTATGTAGATGACATCATATTTGGCTCGACTAACACAAAGTTTAATGATGAGTTTGCTAAGTTGATGACTAATAGGTTTGAAATGTCAATGATGGGTGAACTCAAGTACTTCCTTGGGTTTGAGATCAAGCAAATGCGACAAGGCACCTTCATCAATCAAGCAAAGTATCTCCAAGACATGCTCAAGCGCTTCGATATGAAGGACGCCAAGGGCATTGGAACTCCAATGCATCTCAAGTTTCAACTCTCTCTTTGACGAGACCGGCAAGGCGGTGGATCCCAAGCTCTACCGTTTGATTATAGGTTCGCTTCTTTACCTTTGTGCCTCTCGCCCGGATATAATGTTAAGCGTTGGTATGTGTGCACGGTTTCAAGCAAGCCCGAAGGAAAGCCACATTGTGGCGGTCAAAAGAATCTTTCGATATTTAGTTGATACCCCACACTTCGGACTATGGTACCCAAGGGACACGGACTTTGCTTTGGTTGGCTTCACCGACTCCGATTGGGCGGGCGACAAGGTTGATAGGAAGTCTACATCCGGAGCTTGTCACTTTCTTGGAAGATCCTTGGTGTGTTGGTCCTCGAAGAAGCAAAATTGTGTCTCCGTCTCCACCGCGGAAGCCGAGTATGTTTCCGCGGCAAGTAGTTGTGCTCAAATCTTGTGGATGAGGCAAACCTTGCGGGATTATGGACTCGAGTATAGCAAGGTGCCTCTTTTGTGTGACAATAACAGCGCAATCAAGATCGCCTACAATCCGGTTCTTCAAGGCAAGACGAAGCATATTGAGATAAGGAACCACTTCATCCGGGACCATATTGCACGCGGAGATATTGTTCTATCCTTCATTGGCACCAAGGAGCAATTGGCGGACATCTTCACGAAGCCCTTGGACGAGAAGCGTTTCATTGAGTTGAGGCATGAGCTAAATAGCATTGATCCATCGAACTTTGCTTGACCGTCGTGCGCACATACCACTCTCAAACTATATATCTAGATGAAAGGCACGCATGAACATAGGGGGAGTGCGGTTTAAACTCATTGAGCTATCCCTCCCCCCATAATGCAAAGAAATCCAAAACATATGCTATTTGTCAAATAAGTGACTAATGAGCTTCATGTTGAGTTGTAGTCATGAGTCCTAGATACATCTACGCGACCTCACACTACTATACTCTTACACGGTGGCTTCGGCCACCAACCTCCTCCTTGAGGAGTTTTTCGGTTCTTTGTGTTTCTTTGTGACTTTCTTTTTGTCCTTCCTTCTCCTTGTTATTTTTTTCTCCATGTTTTTGGAGTGTCTCATTCAAGCTTTGTTTCCCTTTGGTTTTTGCAAGCTTTGTTGTATGTTCTCTCTTACCATCCTTATAGTTTCCTTACCCTCCTTTTTGGTGTTCCGATGCCAAAGGGGGAGAAGTTCTTATTTGGATGGGTTTTTGCATGGGGACCTTCGTTGTTTGTAGACTTTTGATTCTCGTTGTTTATCTTTTCTTGTGGCTACATCAACTCTATGGAGGCATCTTACGGTGAGTTTGGGTATTCTCAAGGCAAAGGTATGATAACTTCACCCAAAACTCCTTGCATGATCTTGTGTTGCCTCCATATTGCGCATATGTTATTTGAACATGATCTTGTATCCTTGTTGCATATGTGCTTGGTTTGTAAAATCTTGGGGGAGTTATGCCTCTAGGACGTGTGTATTTGTATTCAAATACAAATTCAAAATATGCACATGTTTAGGGGGAGCTCCGTCGAGCTTTTGCAAATCTAAGAATCTCATCATAATATCATATGCTTTTGCAAAGTCTTGTGTTGTCATCAAACACCAAAAAGGGGAGATTGAAAGAGCAAAGTCTAAACCCCGGGTTTTGTGTGTTTGATGACAACACTTGAGTAATCTCACCGTGTGCTTTGAGTATCATTGTTAGATTTGCAAGTGCACGGTGACCTCGCTGGACACGTCAAGATCGGAGGACTGAAGCGTAGCTTATAGGTTTTCTGGTTTTGTGTGTGTATCGCGAGGTGACATGGCTGGAGAGAAAAAGGGGAGAAAACCAGTTTTTGTCAGACCGGTACTACCGGTACTAGTAGCGGTAATACCGCTACCCCTACTAGTACCACCCACTGTACCGCTCTGTAGTTCTGCGCTGGATTTGACCCACAGTACGAGTTACGGTACCTCTGCGGTACCTGGAGCGGTAGTACCGCTTGCGAGCGGTAGTACCGCCCATGGTACCGCCCAGGTACCGTAACTAGTTACGGCAGTACCGCTTCGGTACCGCTGTGGTACCGCTTTGGATCCAGTAAGGTTTGGACCCCATTGCGGTACCTCGAGCGGTACCGCGAGCGGTAGTACCGCTCTGTGTCCACGTGGACAAGATCTGTGGGATTTCGAACTCGCAGCGGTAGTACCGCTTACCCAAAGCGGTAGTACCGCTTAGGCAAAAACTGGACATAACGGTTGGATTTGGAAGAGCCTATTTAAGGGGCCCTTCTTCCCCAACTCGTTTTTATCTCTCCTCTCTCTCCTCCATTGTTGCTGAGCTTAAACCTTGAGGATCTCCCCAACCATCCAACCAATCTTGCCCAAATTTTGAGGAGTGGTGGAGGAGACCCCGATCTATAGTTCTACCAAGAGAGATTTCACCAATACTTGCTACTCCTTAGTGGATCTTGTTGTTAGGGTTCCTATGGTGGGATCTTGGAGGAAGTGCACCTATGGAGGCTAGCTTGGGGTTGTGCTAGCCCCATAGGTTGTTGGGAGCCTCCTTGTGGTGTGGAGCTCGCCCCAACTTTGTGAAGGAATCACCGCCTCGACCGGTGTCTTAGTGGAGAAGGGGGGGCCCCTTTGTGGAGCTCTCTTGAGGAAGAAGGTGAGGCCTTCCTTCGTGGTGTGGCCGCCTAGTCTCTTGTGTGAGGCTAGCACCTCCTCAACGCAGATGTACTCTCTTTTGTGAGAGGAACTGCGGGAAACAAACCTCGCCTCGTCTCCGCGCCATCCGGTTGTCCCGCTCCTTACTCTTACTATTTTGCTTGTTCCTTTGCTTGTTGCACTTGTCTAGGATCATTGTAGGAACACCGACATCACTAAAACAATCACCTTTACCTTCCGCACCGCTAAAGTTGAAAAAGACTAAAACTTGTCTAGGATCATAATTAACTTTCTCCTCAATAGTAGGTGGACTGAAAACAACATAATCATTATTGTAATCATCATATATTGGAGGCATAGTATTGATACGTCCCAAACGTATCTATAATTTATTATGTTCCATGCTACTTTTATGATGACACTCACATGTTTTATACACATTATATGTCATATTTATGCATTTTCCGACACTAACCTATTTACGAGATGCAGAAGAGCCGCTTGCTCGTTTTCGCTGTTTTTGGTTTCAGAAATCCTAGTAAGGAAATATTCTCGGAATCGGACGAAATCAACGCCCAGGGGCCTATTTTTGCACGAAGCTTCCAGAAGACCGGAGGACTTACGAAGTGGGGCCACGAGGTGGCGCCACACTAGGGCGGCGCGGCCCAAGCCTTGGCCGCGCCGGCCTGTTGTGTGGGGCCCTCGTGTGGCCCCCTGACCTGCCCTTCCGCCTACATATAGTCTTCGTCGCGAAACCCCAGTACCGAGAGCCACGATACGGAAAACCTTACTGAGACGCCGCCGCCAATCCCATCTCGGGGATTCAGGAGATCGCCTCCGGCACCCTGCCGGAGAGGGGAATCATCTCCCGGAGGTCTCTTCATCGCCATGATCACCTCCGGATCGATGTGTGAGTAGTTCACCCCTGGACTATGGGTCTATAGCAGTATCTAGATGGTCGTCTTCTCCCCATTGTTCTATCATGTTAGATCTTGTGAGCTGCCTATCATGATCAAGATCATCTATTTGTAATCCTTCATGTTGTGTTTGTTGGGATCCGATGAATATTGAATACTATGTCAAGTTGATTATCAATCTATCATATATGTTATTTATGTTCTTGCATGCTCTCCGTTGCTAGTAGAGGCTCTGGCCAAGTTGATACTTGTGACTCCAAGAGGGAGTATTTATGCTCGATAGTGGGTTCATGCCTCCATTAAATCTGGGACAGTGACATAAAGTTCTAAGATTGTGGATGTGCTGTTGCCACTAGGGATAAAACATCGATGCTTTGTCTAAGGATATTTGTGTTGATTACATTACGCACCATACTTAATGCAATTGTCTGTTGTTTACAACTTAATACTGGAGGGGATTCGGATGATAACTCGAAGGTGGACTTTTTAGGCATAGATGCATGCCGGATAGCGGTCTATGTACTTTGTCGTAATGCCCCGATTAGATCTCATAGTACTCATCATGATATATGTATGTGCATTGTTATGCCTTCTTTATTTGTCAATTGCCCAACTGTAATTTGTTCACCCAACATCTGCTATCTTATGGGAGAGACACCGCTAGTGAACTGTGGACCCCGGTCCTATTCTTTACATCTGAAATACAAACTGCTGCAATTTGTTCTTTACTGTTCTTCGCAAACAACCATCATCATCCACACTATACATCTAATCCTTTGTTTACAGCAAGCCGGTGAGATTGACAACCTCGCTGTTACGTTGGGGCAAAGTTCTGTGATTGTGTTGTGCAGGTTCCATGTTGGCACCGGAATCCCTGGTGTTGCACCGCACTACACTCCTCCGCCATCAACCTTCAACGTGCTTCTTGACTCCTACTGGTTCGATAAACCTTGGTTTCTTACTGAGGGAAACTTGCTGCTATACGCATCACACCTTCCACTTGGGGTTCCCAACGGGCGTGTGCTTTACGCGTCATCAAGTATCATCATAGCAAATTTCCTCCTCAAAAGCTGGGGAACTAAAAACATTATTTTCATAAAAACTAGCTTCCCCAAGCTTAGATTTTTTCATATCATTAGCAATAATAGTGTTCAAATAATTCATACTAATAACATTGCTACTAGCATGCAAGTAAAGTTTCATAGGTTTTTAAATTTTCTCTTCAAACACCTTGATGTGGGTATTACCCTCCGGGTACCCTACATTGATATATCCGGTGCAGATTATGAAGATGGACCAGCACAAGGACTTGACAAGCTAGACCCGCACGCATTATCAACTTGGACTACAAGAAAAGAGGACTCCAATACGTATTCTACTAGAACTCTTGTAAACCCTAGCTTTGGTTGATATATAAAGCCAAGCATGGGCAACCCTTAGGGAAGATTCAGAAACAGAAAAACATAGACGCGATACGCCTAGACATCACAACTCGCAGATTAGAACTAGACTAGATACAACAACTCCGCCTATGGCGGCCCCCTGTACACATATTATGATATACTGGATTGCTACCAGGATGTAGCGATCCTCCACCGCGGGATGTGTACATCGTCTCTTCTCTCGCTCCCGAAATCTCCATCGTCGCCTTCCGTCAACCCTAAGCCCCTCATGGTGGGCATTATCGAGGAACCGCCTCGTCAATTGGCGCCATCTGTGGGAATTGCGATGACTGGATTTTATTATCCAAGCGGAAACCTTCGTGAACATCGGCCAACTAGATCGCATATGTTCAACCTCATCATCGACTGCGTTATCGTCGCGGCTGAACCGGCAGATTTGGCTTTACCATCTTCGATATTGGATCGGTTCGTCCATGCATGCACGTGGTCGAGTGTCGTCTACCTCCGCTCGCACGGCGGCGGAATGTTTTCAAGGCAGAGCGTATTAGCTAGCAGGGGCACTACTTCCCCAAGGAGAAGATAAAATCGGATTTGATTGATTAAGAAACTGGCTCGGTTCTGGAGCGGACTGACTAGAATAATCATCCAGGTGTTTGGCGTGAAAAAAAGGAAAGAGGAAAAAGTTCAGTGGACCTGACTAGAGTCACTAGAAGCATAACCAGTTACCTAAAGAGAAGAAATTGCACCTTATTTACAAGATTTAACATCTGGTCGTTTTCCTTCATCCAAAGAACGTAGCTAATCAAGAAGAGCACAAGAGTATCGGGTACCAAAAACAGCGCCTTGGCTGCCGCGACGAAGCCGAATAGAATCTGATTCAATCGCTACGGTAACTTCATCCGGTACAAAAAAATATATACGGTGCTATATTTCTAATTACGATTTGACTAAATATTTTCGGCTAGTGCTATTATTTACGCAAAAATTTGCGCCCTACAATATAAATGCAGATTGGAACAAAGTTTCGACTAATCTACTCGGTCGACCGCGTCCGCCATCGCGCACCCGCCATGTGCTCGTGGGCTCACCTGTCGTGGACCCGACGTTGCGGACTCGATATACTCGGTTGTTCGCCAGTCGCGGATCCGCCATATCAACTACGTCTTCTTCATCGACCATGCCAGCCAGGCGCCACGCGGTTATATCAACTATTTTCTAGCCGCGCGACTACTTCAACTGCGCCCGCTGCATCGACTATTTCTGGCCGCGTAACTGTTTCGACTGCGCCCGCCACATCGCCCATCTTCTGGCCACGCAACTACTTCGACCGCGTCTACCATGCGACATGCCTCCACATTGGCCTCGCTGCAGCCGAGCTAAGTATTCCTCTTCCTTTCGCCACACCCGACGCTCGGGGAGGCACCATTACATCGTTACCGCCATTACTCTCGACTACTCGGTGGATTTATCTTCTTCGGCTCTGGATATATCTTACCTGACTCAATGGATTTATTTTCTTCGGGTCAGTGGCTTCATTATCTATGGTTATCAATGGATATCATCTTATATAAATGACCCGATGCACTCCCGGGTCGGTGGCTTCATCATCTATGGTTTTCAATGGATTTATCTTCTATGGCTATGTAAATATGGCCCTGATACACTTTCGGGAGCACTGGAAGATATTCGACTATTACGTCTACTCCCATCGGGAGCGCTGGTTCGCTGGAATTTAAGAAAACATGAAGACTCCTTGTACTATCACTCCCGTCGGGAGCTATGGTTCGCTGGAATTCAACAAAACATGAAGACTCCTTACACTATCACTCCCATCGGGAGAGCTGGTTCGCTGGAATTCAAGCAACATAAAGAATCCTTATAATATCAATGATTTCATCAAAGCCTCAGGGAACATGCGAGTGCTGCAATTGATGACAATCTATGGACTGCCATAATACATAAAAAATACAAACAATTTCCACGAATGCCTCAGGGAACATGCGAGTGCTGCAATCGACGAAAATCACAACAAGATATGTTACGATTACCGCGGGTCCATCGGGCTTGCAATGCGAACTGATCACTCAAAACTTGTTGATGACCACTATAAAAATGAATATGCGGCTCAGTACGATGCAATAAGTCCGCCGGGTCTGCAGTGCACCCTATGTTTGGGTGTTGTCGCTGAAGAATTTCCAGAATACGCGGCTCGGTACGATGCAATGAGTCCGTCGGGTCTGCAGTGCACCATATGTTCGGGTGTTACCACCGACAATTTACAAGAATACGCGGCTCAGTAAGATGCAATGTGTCCGTCGGACCTGCATCACACCCTACGTTTGGGTGTTGCCGAGGACAAATCATCGACTCCTCAGGGACATCAGCAAAATCATCGACTCCTCTGCGACATCATCGAAATCATTGACTCCTCTGCGATATCATCAAAATCACTGACTCCTCTCGGACATCATCAAAATCATCAACTCCTCTTGGACATCATCAATATCATCGACTCCTCTTGGACATCATCAAAATCACTGACTCCTCCATGACATCATCAAAATCATCAACTCCTCTATGATATTATCAAAATCATCGACATCATCAAAAGCATCTAAATATTCTCAAAACTTGAAGAATTCTACGATACTCGACTCGGCATTTTACACTCTATACATGGATACTTCATAGTCATATAAAGGCTCGGGGGCTACTCCCATCGGGAGCACTGGCCGTGCATCCGATAAAAAGATGGAAGCCTCGTTGACAAAGAAGAACGGACCCGAAGATTCTAACAATCCAGCTCTTCGGTTTCTCTCGAAGCTTGCGTCGTTTTTTGAAGACCCGATAAAAAGTATCGGATGGTGGAATAATTTGAAGATGTCGACATAAAGATCAAGCTCTTCGAGTGGTACAACTTGAGTCTACGCACGGTTGCAAGCACCCGTCCATAGACTCGGGGGCTACTCCCATCGGGGAGTGTTGTTCGCGCACCCGATAAAAAAACAACTTCGACTCTACATCAAGCACAAGATTCAACGACCTTCGAACGATGAAAACTTTAGTCCCTGCCCGAAGCATCACTTCGGCTAGACACTCAGGGGCTACTGATGTGGGCATTACCCTTCGTGTACCCGACAATGATATACCCGGTGTACATTGTGAAGATGGACCAGCACAAGGACTCGACAAGCTGGATCCGCACGCATTATCAACTTGGACTACAAGAAAATAGGACTCCAATAAGTATTCTACTAGGACTCTTGTAAACCTTAGCCTTGGTTGATATATAAAGCCAGGCAGGGGCACCCCTTAGGGCAGATTCAGAAACAGAAAAACATAGACGCGATACACCTAGACATCACAACTCGCAGATTAGAACTAGACTAGATACAACAACTTCGTCTATGGCGGTCCCCTGTACACATATTATGATATACTAGATTGCTAGCAGGACGTAGCGATCCTCCACCACGGGGACATGAACCTGGGTACGTCGTCTCTTCTCTCGCTCCCGGAATCTCCATCGTCGCCTTCCGTCAATCCTAAGCCCCTCATGGTGGGCATTGCCGAGGAACCGCCTCATCACACCTCATGTCCTAACTCAAGATAAACACTATAAATCTCTCTAATTTTTGTTATTGTTTTCCATTAAGCCTAACTAGTGAAAATAAAAACAAGAAACAAAAAGATGTAATTGCAGAATCTAAATGAAATAACTTCGAGCACTCACCAACAACTAAAAGACTTAGTAGCCAGAGGATGTGAGTATCTTTTACCTTACCTCCCCAGCAACGGCGCCAGAAAAGAGCTTGATGTCTACGCACGCTTCTATTCTTGTAGACAGTGTTGGACCTCCAGGTGCAGAGGTTTGTAGAACATCAGCAAGTTTCCCTTAAGTGGATCACCCAAGGTTTATCAAACTCGGGGAGATAGAGGTCAAAGATATCCCTCTCAAGCAACCCTGCAATTACGATGCAAGAAGTCTCTTGTGTCCCGATCACACCCAATACACTTGTTCGGTGAGAAGATAGTGAAATACAAGTAATATGGATGATTATGAGTGGTAATTGTAATCTGAAAAAATGTCAGCATGCAAACATGTAGCAGAACTGGTTGTAAACGGTGTTTCAATGCTTAGAAACAAGGCCTCGGGATCACTTTCACTAGTGGACACTCTCAACAATGATACCATAATTGAATACATAGATATTATCACTTCACTATGCTACTCTGAACCACTCTCCGATTTGATAATAAACAAAAAATCATTGCGTAGGTCTGCATAAGTATTCCTTAAAGTTCACATTCCCAATCTATGGACACCCCGCGCTTTCACTTTGAGCATACAAAGATGGTACTGACTAGACACCACAATTCATAAGTATTTCTATAAATTAAGCATAAGAAACAAACACGGTGTGCACACAATCACCTTCACACCGTTGGACAAGGTGTCCCAAGAGATCACATAATAAAACCACTTGAGTAGCACAATAGTTGAAGAATAACATCTAGTTATTCAACTAGATTAGAAATATCATGATCACATAAAGATCATACATGGAGAGATATATAGACCACATAGCTACCGGTAAAGCCCTCAGCCTCGGGGGAGAACTACTCACTCCTCATCGTGGGAGTCAGCAACGGTGATGGAGATGGCGGTGGAGTCGATGGAGATAGCTCCGGGGGCAATTCCCCGTCCCGGTAGGGTGCCGAAATAGAGACTTTTGTTCCCTGAATCTTGTCTGCGACGGCGATGGAGCTACGAAACTTTTCGTGGATGGAGGCCGATTCATTTAGGGTTTTTGCATCGAATGGATTTTATAGGCGAAAGGGCAAGGTTGGTGGAGGCCAGGGTGGCCCACACCACCCCTTGGCGCGGGCCCAGGCCAGGCCGCGCCATGCCGACATGGCATGGTTTGGCCGCCCTGGCCTCTTCTTCGTCATGCAACGTATCAAGATCACAAAGTGTACATCCATCACCCATGTGTCAGGGTGTAGACTTGGTTGTTTCAGATGCAACAGATCTCGGGCAGCAGCCCAAAAATGCTCTGCATTTCCACATTCCATCAACGCATAAAGCAAAGTTTCATATACCGTTTTACATACCGAGCAAGTACTATGAACTCTCACATGTCGTCTGGTGATGGTTGCGTAATCCGGCAACATGCCTTTGAGAACCTGCTACAAAAAAAACTCGTACTCTCGGTAAAACATCAAGTTTCCACAATTGTCTCCACTTCTCATCCTCCTGCGTAGTAGAATGACCAACTCCCTCCAGTGCTACTCGTTGGCATCATTATATCTTTGGCAGCTATAAGGGATCAGTGTGCCGAAGAAACGGTGTAGACCCTCGTCCTTTCGTGGTGCCAGGCTACCCAATCTTCTCCACTACTTCTTCGGTGAGGGGTCTGTAAGATGGATTGAGCATCTGGAGCAAGAAATATAGTACATACCAATTCTAAGCGCCATTGTGTGGAGCCGGCCATATCAACTAATTCACTTACATTCTCCACATTTGTATCAATTATTCTGCACATAGGCCTGCTAGCAGACAAACCAGAGATCCACTGGTCTTTCCATATAAATACCATAGTATCATCACCAATGCATTTGATTAAGCCCGTCTCAAAATCTTGTCTTTCCGCTAAAATTGCACACCATGTTTTTGATGAAGTTTTTGGCAGGTTAACTGACATAGAGTCACTATTTGGATAATACCGACATCGGATAACTTGAGCACAGAGAGATTGCGGCTTTGTAATGAACCGCCACCCTTGCTTCCCCAATAGAGCTAGGTTAAATAATTCCAAGTCTTGGAAGCCCGTACAACCGCAGATCTTTGGTCTTGCAATTTTATCTCAAGATAGCTAGTGCATTGCCTTCTTATCAAGAGATCCACTCCACCAAAATCTCGCTATAAGGGATACAATTTTATGACATGAGCCCTTTAAAAGCTGAAAACAACTCATGCTAAAAGTCAGTATATCTTTGGAGCACTACTTTAACCATCACTTCCTTACCAGCATACGACATCAACTTATCCCATCCAGCTATCTTACTCCGGATGCAATCAGAGATATAGTCAAAATCTTCACTCATTGCATACCCACGTACTGTGGGCAAACCCAAGTACTTCTCTCTAAAAGCCTCCACCACAATATTCATCTCTTGTTTCACCAAAATTATTTTCTCCTCTAGAATTTCAGGGCTGAAAATGTAGATTTCTTCTCTCTATTTACCATCTGCCCTGACACCTCATTATACATTTGAAGGATAGTGTTTAATCTTACTGCACCTTGAATAAATGAGTCAATAAAAATAAGATTATAATCGACAAATAACAATGGTTGTCAAACCTTCTGCACACATCAAAAAGACAAGGGAGAGACCGGGTCTCCCCGTCAGATGCCACGTCTAGGTAGGAAATGTGGCAATAAATCCCCATTCACCTTGACCAGAAACATGATAGAAGAGACACATCTCATAATTAGCTTGATAATATGATCTGGGAAACCCAACTTTCTCAGCATAGCCTCTAGGAAAACCATTCAACTCTATCATATGCCTTCATCATATCAAGATTTACTTCACAAACACCTCCCTTCGCTTTATTTCTTCTTCTCCTTGTACGAATACACTTGAAACCGAGTTATCCGTGATCAACCGCCCCAGAACAAAAGCACTTTGTTCTTGGATAATTGTCTTCTCTAAAACCGGCCTCATTATTCTCAATGAGATCACCTTATTACATAACTTGTACATCACTGTACACAAGGATACTTGTCGATATTGCTGGATAAGCTAAGGGTCCCTAATTTTTGGTATTAGGACAATTATTGTGTCATTAAGCTCACTCGGCAATTCTATCCCTCTTAGGAACTCCAAGCTGTTGGAACCACTACAGGTTTAACAAGCTCCCAATGGCGCTGGAAAAAGGCGGCTGTAAACCCATCGACCACATGGACCTTTAAGGATGCATCATAAAAAAGCGCAGCTTTCACCTCCTCATCTCTAAATGGTTGATCCAACATGATCCTTATCTCATCTGTGCTCCGTTCTTGCACACAATGTAACAACGCATCCATATTTGGTGCTCCTTGAGAAGTGTACAATTGATGAAAGATTTCTTGTACCTCTACATGTATCGCCTTGTCATCTTCGCACCATGAATCATCATCTCTCTTAAGAGGAGAGATTTTATTCATTCTTTTCCGCTTAGCAATGTCAGCATGAAATATGAAGAGTTCCTATCTTCTGAGTTGGACCATTGAAATCTCGATCGATGTTTAAGCCATATCTCCTCCTGAGAAAAGGGGTTTTGTTAATTTGAACCATTAAACCCCTCTCTTGGTGTGATGGGTCGCGGCCCACGGAACTCAGCCGAAGTCGGTCCAAATCTTTTTGCAGTTTGGCAGTATGTGTTTGAAATTTCCGAATGCTTTGCTGCCCCAACTGTCTAAACCTTAATGTAAATTCCGAAGTGTACTCACAACACCATTCAAGCCTGCTTGCGCACAATTTTGTTGCCATAATTTGGAACAATTTATCGTACTCCTCATGAGTTTGACACACATTCTCACATCGAAAAACTCGCTTTCCTCTATGGCCAGAAGATTGGTCCTTCCTCTGCATACGAGCAAGGATCGCATAATTATTTGACTCCATCATACTGAAGTGTTGAGCCGTTGAAACAGAAAAGGACTCAAGCAATGCATCATTTCCTGGAGCACGATCAAACCTTGCCTTGACATTCATATCATTCGATTGTCTATTATCTCATGTATAGGGCAAACTCAACCATCCTAGGTCACATAAATTGCAATCTTCTAGGCATTCTAGCAACACTCTCATCTAGGTCTTTGATTGCTCCGATGCACTGAAGTGCTCACTTCCAAACATTATTTCAGTATAGTCATCAATGCAAATTCATGGGTAAGACAACGCATGGGATAGTAGTTGGAGAAAAGTCCAACTTAGGTGCATGTTTTCTCTCTTCGGTTCACCATAGAGGCCGATGAAACGCCACTACGAAACATCTCACCAACCGACTTTACTATGACATCGATGTGGTTCAGACTCGAAACTTTTGAGTTCAACATCGGTGTACGCTTTCCAGAATAGCCCCATTCCGCCACTAAGTCCATCACTGTCAACCGCAAAGCTCCCACCGAATCCAAGGGAATTTTAAAACTTCTCCACTCTCTCTTACCTTCAATCTTTGTCACAAAGAGAAGGGTGGGCGCTTCATGCTTCACCAAATTGCGAAGTTCTCTTACTATCGACCGGTTCCCAAGCCCTAGATAGTTACAACTCATGCAACTCATTGATCCATGCGGGGCAGGAACTCAGCCTCAACAGCTTCATCATCCTCTCCAGATTGAATATCATTAGAGGTACAATTTTCTTCCGGGTATCTCAGAACTGCACCAACTTTATTAGGGGAATTCACCTTTATTCCTTGGTGACCCCCTAAACTGGTCGGCGCCAAAGCATTCGTTGCCTCAACTCCCAGCAATTCTGATAGATCAAGCAATTTATGCGCCTTTGGCTCCTCCACATTATTTTTGTAGAATTCGTATCAAACTTAAGCACAATAATCCTAACCTGGCCTGTGTTATTCTTTTTTTGAAATGGGTACATAGCCCCATCCAAAGGATGCACACAACTTTTTTTTCTTAAATTATTAACGAGAGCCCTACAAAAAGAATACAATAGTCAATTCTAAGCCACCATCCTCACGACAACTCGCTATACCTACAAGACTAATGAAGGAGTGTTCCTGATGAAATTACTATGCCGGCCATATTTTTCAGGATTATTTCCATCCTTCTCCACACCCTGAGGGTGGGCATGTGAGTTGGTTGGCTTGGCAGATGGTTCTGGCTTCATATATTGGGTCGGTTGTGGCTTCTTCTTCTTCAGCTCTATGAAATAGATACATACTTACATCATATTCACATAAACCATCACCTTTGCAGGTAAAGGGCTTCGGCACACTGAATATCCCAGTGACCCAACAAACCGCAAGCAAAGCAAAAATAAGGCAATCTCTCATATTGCACTTCATATACTTACACGTCATGTCTCAAAAGCGAATTACGGTTGATCACCCGTTGCAATGGTTTGTTCACATTAATTTAGACTCTTGCCCTCAAACTCTATCCCCAACCACGGCTAGTGTTAGTAAGATCTAGCTTGATACCCCCCCCAATCTGAGTTGCAACAATTTTTCTATGTTTGTGTTCAAACAGTTTAACGGGAGATCGTGACAACGAGCAGTCTCTCAAACTTAAGCCTTCCCAGATGCGATCCAGATCTCGCTTACATTCCACGGTAGCCACAAACCTATTAGGGCCTACAGGCTCGAACTTGAGCCCTCTCGGATTGCCCCACACCCGGCCTCATTGTAAGCCCTGAACTTTACCGATGACCGCAAAATCTGGTTCTTCCGTGTCGATAGCCTGATCATCCATGACGATCACCGCCCTTTCTTCATCAGTCGGATTGAGCGAGCGTAGCTTACCCAGCAGCCCGAACCTCCATCCATCGCTGGCTCCTCCCTTGAGAGGTCATTATTCCTTGATTATCCTAGATAAGCCATCAGACGGTGGCGCTCGTCAGATCTGATAGAAAAGCCAAGGTTGCACCATGGAGAAAACAAGATCGCCACGCGTGTCACCTCTTCCACTCAAACCCTAGAAAAATGGTTCGGGGAACCCTTGGTTGCCAATAATATAGCTTATGAGTTAGCAAAAAATTGCTAGAGGTTTTGCTCAATCCGCTTGGATTGACCCGAGCTTCTATCCCACCTCTTTTATTAGGTGGTGTAACGTTTATTTGGAATGAATAAAGATGATGGGAAGTTGTAAAAATAAGTGATTATTTTTTGGTGCACCCGCTCAAATGTAGCCTCTGTCACTAATGAGTACACTACAAAATACCCATGGATATCCGAGGCTGTTTTTGGATGACACAAGACGGTAGTACCCTACAAAAGTATTTTGCCGGCATAAACCACTTTACTGGCTACTAGCAAGAGCGGTCAGCATTTTTAGGATCGACAAAATCTTTGGGTTGTACCATATACAACTCTTCCTCAATGTCTCCATTAAGGAACGCCGTTTTGACATCCATCTGGCAAATCTCATAATCGAAAAATGCAGCTATTGCTAACAAAATCCTCACAGACTTTAGCTTCGCTACAGGTGAGAAAGTCTCATCGTAGTCAACACCTTGAATTTGTCGGAAACCCTTTGCGACAAGTTGAGCTTTATAGACAGTAATATTACCATCAGCATCTGTTTTTCTTTTGAAGATCCATTTATTCTCGACAGCCTTGCGGCTATCAGGTAAGTCTACCAAAGTCCACACTTTGTTATCATACATGGATCCCATTTCGGATTTCATGGCTTCTTGCCATTTGTTGGAATCTGGGCTCATCATCGCTTCTTCATACGTCGCAGGGTCTTCATCATTGTTGTCCACAATCATGACATTTAGACAAGGATCATACCAATCGGGAGTGACACGTTCCCTTGTCGATCTGCGAGGTTCGGTAGCTATCTCGTTTGAAGTTTCATGATCATTATCATTAGCTTCCTCTGTTACCGGTGCAGGCGGCACAGGAACAACTTCCGGTACTGCGCTACTCTGATCAACGAGAGAAGATTCATTAATCTCGTCGAGTTCTACTTTTCTTCCAGTC
The DNA here is from genome assembly GCF_022539505.1 of Lolium rigidum. Lineage (NCBI taxonomy): Eukaryota > Viridiplantae > Streptophyta > Magnoliopsida > Poales > Poaceae > Lolium > Lolium rigidum. Next base: position 124,188,390 of record NC_061511.1, read on the forward strand.
ACTTCTTTAGTGAGAAATTCTTTCTCAAGAAAGGTTCCGTTCTTAGCCACAAAGATTTTGCCTTCGGATCTGTGATAGAAAGTGTACCCTATAGTTTCCTTAGGGTATCCTATGAAGATGCATTTCTCCGCTTTGGGTTCTAGCTTGTCCGGTTGTAACTTTTTAACATAGGCTTCGCAACCCCAAACTTTAAGGAACGACAGCTTAGGTTTCTTATTAAACCATAATTCATACGGTGTCGTTTCAACGGATTTAGATGGTGCCCTATTTAAAGTGAATGCAGCTGTCTCTAATGCATAACTCCAAAATGATAATGGCAAATCAGTAAGAGACATCATAGAACGAACCATATCTAAGAGAGTTCGATTACGACGTTCGGACACACCGTTTCGTTGTGGTGTTCCCGGCGGTGTCAATTGTGAAAGTATTCCGCATTTCTTTAAATGCATGCTAAACTCATAACTCGGATATTCACCTCCGCGATCGGATCGTAGAAATTTAATCTTCTTGTTACATTGATTTTCTACTTCACTTTGGAATTCCTTAAACTTCTCGAAAGTTTCGGATTTATGTTTCATGAAATAGATATACCCATATCTACTCAGATCATCTGTGAAGGTTAGAACATAACGATAACCACCGCGCGAGGCTACACTCATTGGTCCGCACACATCGGTATGTATGATTTCCAATAAGTCTGTAGCTCGCTCCATAATACCAGAGAATGGAGTCTTAGTCATTTTTCCCATTAGACATGCTTCGCATCTATCAAGTGACTCAAAGTCAAGTGATTCAAGTAATCCATCGGTATGGAGTTTCTTCATGCGTTTCACTCCAATATGACCAAGACGACAGTGCCACATATAAGTAGAATTATCATTCAATTTAATTCGCTTAGCATCAACGTTATGAACATGTGTATCACTACTATCGAGATCTAATATAAATAAAACCTTTCTTCTCAGGTGCTCGACCATAAAAGATATTATTCATAAAAATAGAACAACCATTATTCTCAGACTTAAATGAATAACCGTCTTGCATTAAACAAGATCCAGATATAATGTTCATGCTCAACGCGGGTACAAAATAACAATTATTGAGGTTTAAAACTAATCCCGAAGGTAGATGTAGAGGGAGTGTGCCGACAGCGATCACATTGACCTTGGATCCATTTCCAACGCGCATCGTCACTTCATCCTTCAATAGTCTTCGTTTATTCCTTAGTTCTTGTTTCGAGTTACAAATATGAGCAACCGAACCAGTATCAAATACCCAGGTACTAGTACGAGAACCAGTAAGATAAACATCTATAACATGTATATCAGATATACCTTCTTTCTTCTTCTTGACAAAGCCGCTCTTCAGATCAGCCAAATACTTGGAGCAATTACGCTTCCAGTATCCCTTCTCCTTGCAGTAATAGCACTCGGCATCGGGCTTAGGGCCAGTCTTAGGTTTCACGGGAGGCGTGGCAGCTTTCTTGCCACCCTTCTTGAATTTTCCTTTAGACTTGCCCTGTTTCTTGAGCTTGGTGGTCTTGTTGACCATCAACACTTGGTGCTCTTTCTTAATCTCAATCTCGGCGAGATTTCAGCATGGCGAAGAGTTCAGGTAACTCTTTGTTCATGTTCTGCATATTGTAGTTCATCACAAAGTTCTTGTAACTAGGTGGCGGTGATTGAAGGACACGATTAATCCCCGGTCTGTTAGGAATCACTATTCCCAAGTCAACGAGTTTCTTCGCATGCCGGTCATGGCGAGCATGTGCTCACTAACGGAGGCTGCCTTCTTCCATCATGCAAGCGAAGAAGTGTTTCGATGCTTCATAGCATTCCACGGCCGCATGAGTTTCAAAGATAGCTTTCAGCTCATTGACCAACTCATGAGGATCGTGGTGCTCAAAACGTTTTTGAAGATCGGCTTCCAGACTGCATAGGATGGCACACTGAACTTGAGAGTACCGAGTTTTCGAGTCGCGTAAACATTCTTTACTTCATCGGTTTCGGTTTACGCAGGAGGGTCACCTAGCGGTGCATCAAGCACATATTGCAGGTTTCCACCAGCAAGGAAAATTCTCACATGACGGAACCAGTCGGTGAAGTTGCTACCGTTGCTCTTAAGCTTTTCTTTCTCTAGGAACTGGTTAAAATTGATTGGGGACGCCATGATCTACAACATATATTTGCAATAGTTTAGACTAATGTTTATGACAAATTGAGTTCAAATTTTAATTTAACAAAATTAAAAATCTAGGTGAACTCCCACTCAAAACAATATCCCTCGAATTGTCTTAGTGATCACACGAACCAAATCCACCACACCAAGTCCGATCATCACGAGACAAGATGTAACTTCAATGGCGAACACTCAAAGTGTTCATCATATCAATCATATGATTCATGCTCTACCTTTCGGTATCACGTGTTCCGAGACCATGTCTGTACATGCTAGTCTCGTCAAGGCAACCTTAGTATCCGCGTGTGCAAAACTGGCTTGCACCCGTTGTATACACTTGTTGAATCTATCATACCCGATCATCACGACATGCTTCGAAACGACAAGTATTAGTAACAGTGCTACTAAGGATGAACACTTTATTATCTTGATATTTTAGTGAGAGGGATCATCTTATAATGCTACCATCGCGATCTAAACAAAATAAGATGCATAAAAAGGATTAACATCACATGCAATTCACATGTGATATGATATGGCCCCTTTGTCTTTGCGCCTTTGATCTTCATCTCCAAAGCACGGACATGATCTCCATCATCAACGGGCATGATCTCCATCATCGTCGGCGTAGCGTCAAGGTCAATGGCGCCGTCTTCATGATTGTTCTCCCATGTAGCAACTATTACAACTTCTTTGAAATACTACTCAACATGAAATTTAAAGACAACCATAAGGCTCCTGCCGGTTGCCACAATACAATAATGATCATCTCATACATATTCATCATCACATTATGGCCATATCACATCACCAAACACTGCAAAAACAAGTTAGACGTCTCTAATTTGGTTTGCATATTTTACGTGGTTTAGGGTTTTCGAGTGAGATCTAATCTACCTACGAACATGAACCACAACGGTGATACTAGTGTTGTCAATAGAAGAGTAAATTGAATCTTCACTATAGTAGGAGAGACGAGACACCCGCAAAGCCACTTATGCAACACAAGTTGCATGTCGAGCGTGGAGCAAATCTCATGAACGCGGTCATGTAAAGTTAGCCCGAGCCGCTTCATCCCACTATGCCACAAAGATGCAAAGTACTCAAACTAAAGACAACAAAGCATCAACGCCCACAAAACAATTGTGTTCTACTCGTGCAACCAATCTATGCATAGACACGGCTCTGATACCACTGTAGGGATTCGTAGCATAGAAAACAAAAAATTCCTACCGCGAGAACGCAATCCAAGCCAAGATGCAATCTAGAAGACGGTAGCAACGAGGGGATGAACGAGACTAACCCTTGAAGATTTCCAAAGCCTACGAGATTAGATCTCGTTGTTGCAGAAGATGATCACTTGCCGCTTTCAAAAGCGTGTAGAAGATCTTGACGGTGCCACAATCGGGCAGCACCTCCGTACTCGGTCACACGTTCGGTGTTGATGAAGACGACGTCCTTCTCCCCGTTCCAGCGGGCAGCGGAAGTAGTAGATCCTCCTTGGAATCCCGGCAGCACGACGGCGTGGTGGCGGTTGAAAGTGCATGGAGCCCCCATGTGTGGTTTTGGTAATTAATGACAATCCCTATGGACTAATGTTTGCATTGAGTTATATTTGTAGGAGTTGTCCATAGGCAATTCTTGAACCATATGTTGGCTTCAAGGTTGCAATAAGAAGAAATTGATGAAGGATATCAAGTGTCAAGTATGTCTTGAAGATGAAGATGTAGTGAGCCCTCAAGTTACTTCAAGACATCAACATGATGAAGAATGAAGAAATGTAGTGCAAGTTCAAGATGAGCTAGCTCGAAGAGTTCATAAGCTTGAAGCTTGCCATGGAGAAATGATGTGCAAGTTCAAGATGAGCCATCTCGAAGAGATCCTTTGCTTGAGTCTTGCCATCCATATGATGTTCATGGATATGTGAAGATGCGCCGAAGAATAAGCTCTCCCATGTTGGATTATGGGGGAGCAATCCACATGGTGGTCATGGTTATGCGAAGATGCGCCGAAGAAGAAGCTCTCCCATGGTGGTTTATGGGGGAGCAATCTACAAGACTTCGTCAAGCAAGCACAAGCAAGAAATGCGTTCCATCTTGTTGAGGTCAAGATCGTCGTCATCAAGCTCAAGTGGAATGCGCAAGTATAAGGTTTGCTCTTGATAGGGTTTCTTTCTCACCGGTCTCATAGTGTAGTTGGAGACCGGTTTATAGTTTAGTTGCCGTACTATCAAGAGGGCTCTCGAGTGAGTAACTCGATCGTATCGTTCGGAGAGAGCTCAAACCTTTGCATCCTTGCATCATCTTTCTTGGTTGTCATTTGGACCTTATCCATGTGATGTTTTAGAGCTTGTGCTTATTCTCATGACAAGCTCTAGTTCATCGAAAGCAGATTTCGCATAGATCACTTGTTGCGTTTTCGAGTTTGGTTCATCATCTTTCTTGGTTTTCATTTGGATCTTATCCATGTGATGATTTAGAGCTTGTGCTTATTCTCATGACAAGCTCTAGTTCATCAAGAATGGTTTTTGCACGGGCAACTTGTTGCATTTTCGAGATTGGAGGTTTTACCGGTATGTCTTTTTAGATAGGTCAAACCTTTCATCATTTGTTTCTATCCTCCCTTGTTGGACTATGATGGTTTCCTGCATGATCTTGTAGAGCTTGTTTCTAGCTTCAAAACAAGCCCAAGATCATCAAAATCGGAGTCCGGATGCTAAAGTTATGCCCGTTTTAGTTTTGGTGTTTCTGCAGTTTACTTGGGCCGGATATTTCGGAAATATCCGGGCCGGATATTTCGGAAATATCCGGCCCCCTCGAAATCGACTAAGGACCTGGGGAATTGCTGCTCAGTATAGGGGCCGGATTTTTGGCCGGATTTTGACCAGGTTTTGTCCCTGAGGCCGGATAATCGGGGGCGGATTATCCGGCCCCAACTTAGGCCGGATTATCCGGCCCTCGAAAGTCTGCAACGGCTCGATTTTCTTGGGGGGTATAAATACCCCCTTCTTCCTCCTTGGGCTGTTGCTACTTCCACTCTCTCTCTCCTCCATTGTTGTTCTTGAGAAGCTTGCCCTATCTCTCTATCCCTCCATGATTCTTGCCCCATTTTGAGGGAAAAGAGAGAGAGATCTAGATCCACACTTTGACCAAACCAAATCATCTCTTTGTGAGTGAATCTTTGGGATCTAGATCTTGGAGAATTTTGTGTTCTCCTCTTTGTTCTTCCTCTCTTATTCCCCCAATAGCTTTTGTAGCTTTGTTGGAATTTGAGAGAGAAGGACTTGAGCATATTTGTGGTGTTCTTGCCATTGCATTTGGTGCATCGGTTTGAGTTCTCCACGGTGATTCGTGGTGGTGAAAGCAAGAAGGTTGTTACTCTTGGGTTCTTGGAACCCTAGACGGATTCTAGGCCTTTGTGGCGGTTTGTTGGGAGCCTCCAATTAAGTTGTGGATGTGTGCCCCAATCTTTGTGTAAGGCCCGGTTTCCGCCTCGAAGGAAATCCCTTAGTGGAACCGTGACCTAGGCCTTTGTGGCGAGGGTCACCGGAGATTTAGGTGAGGCGCCTTCGTGGCGTTCGGTGTGTGGTGTGAGTACCGCATCTTGGGGTGAGGCCTTTGTGGCGTTGGTGTGCATCGAGCAACCACACCTCAAGGTGAGCCTCTTGTGGCGTTCGGGAGCACTAAGCAACCGCACCTCTCCACCGGAGATTAGCACTCGCAAGAGTGTGAACTCCGGGATAAATCATCGTCTCCCGCGTGCCTCGGTTATCTCTATACCCGAGCTCTTTACTTATGCACTTTACCTTGTGATAGCCATCGTGCTTGAAGTTATATATATCTTGCTATCACATACTTGCTTGTATTGCTTAGCTTAAGTTGTTGGTGCACATAGGTGAACCTTTGCTTAGAATAAGTTGTTGGTGCACATAGGTGAACCATAGTATATAGGCTTTGGGCTTGACAAAGTAAACGCTAGTTTTATTCCGCATTTGTTAAGCCCATCTCGTAAAAGTTTTAAACCTCCTATTCACCCCCCCTCTAGGCGACATCCGTGTCCTTTCAGCGGTGTCGATGGAGATCTCCGGCGGAGCTTCGCTAAGCGTATGCGGGGGATATGGTGGAGGAGGGGCGGCTAGGGTTTGGGAGAGGGGGGCGCCGGCCAAGAGGGGTGCGGCCAGCTTGTGGTTTGAGGTGGCCGGCCCCCTCCCCTTGTCCCTCATTATATAGGTGGAACCCCCAAGTGTTGGACTACAAGTCTTCGAATAAGACCCAAACCCAAAACCTTCCATGTGTAGGGAAACCTACCCAAGGTGGGATTCCCACTTGAGGTGGGGTTCCCACCTTTCCATGAGGGGGGGTGGCCGGCCACCTTAGGTGGAGTCCACCGGGACTCCACCCCTAGGGCTGGCCGGCCATGCTAGGTGGAGTCCCTCCGGGACTCCGCCTTCCATAGTGATTTCTTCCGGACTTTTCTAGAACCTTCTAGAACCTTCCATAAATGCACCAGATCATTTTCAAACTTATAAAATGACTTCCTATATATGAATCTTATTCTCCGGACCATTCCGGAACTCCTCGTGATGTCCTAGATCCCATCCGAGACTCCGAACAAAACTTCGAACTCCATTCCATATTCAATATCTACTAATACGACATCAAACCTTAAGTGTGTCACCCTACGGTTCGCGAACTATGTAGACATGGTTGAGACTTCTCTCCGACCAATAACCAATAGCGGGATACGGAGATCCATAATGGCTCCCACATATTCAACGATGACTTAGTGATCGAATAAACCATTCACATACGATACCGATTCCCTTTGTCACGCGATATTTTACTTGTCCGAGGTTTGATCATCGGTATCTCTATACCTTTGTTCAACCTCGTCTCCTGACAAGTACTCTTTACTCGTACTGTGGTATGTGGTCTCTTATGAACCATTCATATGCTTGCAAGCTATTTATACGATATTCCACCGAGAGGGCCCAGAGTATATCTATCCGTCATCGGGATGGACAAATCCCACTGTTGATCCATATGCCTCAACTCATACCTTCCGGATACTTAATCCCACCTTTATAGCCACCCATTTACGCAGTGGCGTTTGATGTAATCAAAGTACCTTTTCGGTATAAGTGATTTACATGATCTCATGGTCGAAAGGACTAGGTAACTATGTATCGAAAGCTTATAGCAAATAACTTAATGACGTGATCTTATGCTACGCTTAATTGGGTGTGTCCATTACATCATTCATATAATGACATAACCTTGTTATTAATAACATCCAATGTTCATGATCATGAAACTATGATCATCTATTAATCAACAAGCTAGTTATACAAGAGGCTTACTATGGACTCATTGTTGTTTACATAACACACATGTATCAATGTTTCGGTTAATACAATTATAGCATGGTATATAAACATTTATCATAAACACAAAGATATATAATAACCACTTTTATTATTGCCTCTTGGGCATATCTCCAACATTTTATGCCATCGCAGATTAAATTGCGGAGGATAATTATGCCCCACTAGCTGGCGGGCACAACCAACGTTCATATATGCCTAGGTATACGAATCGAGGCACCCCCCCTCTAAGTCAGTTGTTTCCATCCAAATATTAAAATCCTCTTTTGCCACGACCATATTCTCTCCCATGTCTCGTACTTACTCCAACCTCTAGGGCTTTCTCTCTCTACGAATGCTTCTGCGGGAGGCGGCGGGTGTCACGGCGTGAATTAGACGACATGAAATTTGGTCTTCCCGTATACTCTATGATGTCGACAAGTACACAAATTGTGTATTGTTATCTAATCAGTGCATTGGAGTTTTTTTTTTGTAATCGTTCTTGTTTTAGAGAAATTTGGGGATTTCTCGAGCTATGGCACAACGAGATCCATGATAACAAGAAAATGAGGGAAACCGAGTAAGCCGCCACCTAGAACCTGCAATGGCCGAAGTGCGGGGCTCAGGTGAATGATCGCATGACAGACATGAGGGTGACTTGCAGATCCATCGCTGCCGACATGCAAGAATTAAAGGTAGCGCTGCTTAAGGTTATCAGGAAATGTGAATATAGTTAATTCCTCAATTAGATCTATTTTAGCTAGTAGTAGTTCGTACTAATCATCTTGTAGTTCTAGTAATTTATTGTACTGATCTTTTTGGTGGCTTCTTCATCCTATATATAATGAAATTAGGTTGTTTAATGTTTATATAAAAATTTGGTAATCAAAGGAATGTTGAGGAATATACAACATTTAACATGTGACTTCCGAAAAATCAATAACGTGGAGGTTATCTAATAAGTTTTTTCCCTTTAAGCCCACGGGTCACTCTCACCCTTATCCAGAAAAATTCCCTCCACCCATCAGCAGCTCATTTTAGTGAAACCTTAACCCTCCGCTTTGCATCATCGTCCTGCAGCGTGATGCACCTCTCCGTCCCACACGGGCATAATCCAGGACCGCAGCTTGCATGTTGATGTCACGCGAGAACCGCACCGTCTGCCGTGGCGGCGTGCACCTCGGCCGGGGTTGCGTGCACATCTTCAACATGCTTGGATAGACAGCACCGCCTGCCGCAGCGGCGTAGACCTCGACCGTAGTGGGTGCAGTTCTCCGTCAGGACGGACCACATGTCTGCCAAAATGCGTGGAGACCGCACTGTCCAACATCTAGGTACGTCCCCGATCTCTCGGATCTATGGATTTGTAGGGCATTAGGATCTTTTTTTGCACACATGGCATTAGGATCTATGGGACTGTTTAGATACAACATTGTTTATGGTTTAGTTAGCGTCTATTGGTATCTATAAACTACCATTTCTTAATCAATGTGGAAGTCATGTTAGGTAGCCAATGATTTGACAACTAAAGTCTGTTCTACATCCTTGTTAGTTAGCCAACGATTTCATAGTTCAAAGCCGTGCGACACCCTTGTTAGCTAGATAATGATTTGTCAGTTAAAATCACGGCCACAACCTAGTTAGCTAGCCAATGATGACATGACATTAAAATCAGTCCCACAACTTTGTTAGCTAGCCAATGATCCGACAATTAAAATCAGTGCTCAAACCTTGTTAGCTAGAGAATAATATAACATAAAAACTGTGTTAGGTACTAATATTATTTATTAGAGAACTACTCCCTCCGATATATGTTTTGCAGTAATGTTACATGGCCATATCTAGAAGGAAGAATTTGAAGCGACTAGTTAGAGGATATAGGCCAAATATCCCTTACTATGTCTGCACCATGAACATGACGACAATCCACAACAAAACGATGGTAATTCTCTCTAAACTCAAGACGTGCAAGTGCATACAATCTTACTCTGGATATTTAATACAAATATAAATATTTCTTTTTTTCATGTGCATTACTTTCCATGCTCTTTCGTTACAAAGCATATGATGTCTTACATCTCTATCTCTACTACTTAAAAAGACTCAATTGGTTCCTTATTCTGCCAATACGTTTGGTCGTTCTTGGTCGTCGTCGTCCTTCGTTGCTCACCCGCCTGGGCCAGGCGTTAACATGGGCCGACCACATGGGCAGGCTAGGTCACAGTGTGGTGTTAAAAGGGGCTACAGCTCCAGTTTTGTTTTTCCAGGATGTGCAAATTAAGGAGAAGCCGTGGACTGCCCATTTTGCAGTCAAATTCTGATTTTCAAGTAAGGAAGCTAAACAGCAAACAACATCTGCATTTTAAGCAACCAAGCTATCATTTGTACTTGCAAAGCAAACAGCACCTCGGTACCTTACTACACAGCAAACAACACCCTTGTACTAATCGAGTGAAATCAGTCAAAGAAGCAAAGGTAACCACGAAAAAACGTCAATAGACTAAAAAAAATCAAGTGGCTCTGCTTGATTTTCCATCACCATAGCTGACAAACATGGTAATAAAAATCATCGGATGTATATAACTACAATACTCGGTTAGTTATCTGATTTGGTATAGCAAGAAACACTTGGATAAATTTTCTTATCTCGGCATGCATTAATAACCGACCAGGTAAAATTGTAGCCTAAGCAAGTAAATAATCTGCGCATATAAAGGAAAAGGAATCAGCTCACATGGTCTGAAAGAAGTGATAAAACCACATGAACCGAAGAGCTGAATATTCTGTGAGTGGCTCAGTACTTGTAATCGTTGATCTATCATCATCATCTGCGAAACAAAATACAAACACGAGAAAATTAACTAAGAACCTTATTAACCATGGACTGCAAATAGTAATTATGCATTTCAGAACTAAAGCTGATGTGTACTTTGGCGCCACAACATAAAGCTGAACCGAAAGCTAGACATTTGTAATTGTTGTCGTAGGTCTACAACAAATTGTTTTGTATGAACCATAACCTCACAATTCAGAAATCGCTTGCTACTTTTGTTTACCTTCACTCCAAGTACAACCTGTCTCAGCTATCTAGCAAGGCCACCGGGTAAGCTCCATCCATGGATGCACATCTAGCAAGGGGAGACTGCATTTTAGTACACCTATCTACGGACCATCAACAAACACATTGTTTAGACCCTCTTCCTCAAACCATCTGGAATGCAAATGACCAAGAGGACACAATAATACAATCCAAGAAATGGCTAACTGAGAACAACTTATAAGTACTTGGACTATGCATGACATTTATCTGATTATTTAGTATGCAGCGAAGCATTAACGGTAAAAACGAAATATTTATTAAGTAAGCGAGCATAAACATTTCATGGATGAATATTCACCTTTAGGTTGCCACGATTTTCATCAAAAACTGGTAGGCACGAGATAAAAAAATCTCCACAAACAAACCTAAAAAAGAGAGAAGTGGAACAAAGTGTTACATATCTAGACAATCAGGATTTAGCAACATCATAGCCAGTATATAAGATAAATTTATCAAATACATCTGAACAAAATGGAACGCTCTGTCAATTGGGAGAGGGCTGCACCATGGCCACGGCTTGGCTGAGCCTCCTTCCACGTTGGTCTCCCATGTCCTTGTGTGGCATCTCTCTTCAGAAAGTGGTGTAGAAGATGAACAAATGATAGGAGAGCAAAAGTTTACACATGCCATTGAACTGATGCAGGGCGTGGATGAAGGAATCTAGCAGATGCGTACCTGAATTTGCCTCTTCTCCCTAATCTCGGTCTGCGAGCTGTAGGAGCTGGGTCACACAGCGCCACACCGCCTCATCCGCATCTCCAACCTAGGATGAGCGCGTGCGAGGGAGGGCACGGCCCCATTGCGTCGAGACGAAGGTGACGGCGACGGGACGCGGACGACGGCGCACATGGAGGGATTGAGGATGGGAGCTTGTCCGGACGCCGGGCGCAGCACTCCTTCCGCCGTCGGAGACCCTCCGCTGCTCACCGATGGGCGCCGCCGTCGCCAAGGCCCGCGCTTGCCGCCGCTGTCGCCCGGGCGTGCGCTTCCTGCCGGCGACGCTCGGTCGCTCCATGTCGCTCCTGCTGCCATGTTTCTCCCCGAATCGGTGGGGAAGTGGGAGAGGAAGGCGAGGATGAAAGACGCCGCCCGGATCTTGGTCCTCGTCGCCTTGGCCGAGCCGGCGCAGCTCGCGGCGCGGCTCCTCCCGGCAACGCGATGATTCGTTGCAGCGGTGAGCGGGGCAGACGGGGCGTGCCATAGCAGGGCTCGCGCCCAAGGCCGACGCCCCGCTCGCGCCTTGCGC